>NC_044500.1:6958040-7273040 GCF_902362185.1 Chanos chanos | reverse complement strand
GGAACAAGGCCATCATAAGACATTTTGTCTGAATTATATGAATCATATAAAAAACTTAACAAGCAGCAAACTGACAGGGGAGGAGGGGCAGAGGGCTCTCAGATCTCCTGACTACACCGATCCAAAATAACATAGTACAAAATTACATAATGTACTCTTCTTCAAGACCACAGTAATGTAAATTGGACCATGATGGACTTATTGTGCTATCATGGGACCTCATTAAAGCATAATATTATTGAAGTTTGCTCCCCACTGTTCACTGAGAGATTTACTGGACTATGTGATCTCTTGGGTTTAAAGGTCTTTAGCTGGAAACATACTAATGATCAGCAACAAAGTTGTTTATGTCTACTGAGTTACATCATTAAGGGACACACATTGACCATTATGGGGCATGACTATCTAAGTCTAAATGCTGATCAATGTAGAGTACAAAATCCAGGCCCTACATTTTCAGGCCTTCTGAATGTTCCGTAATTTAAAATCAATCCATATTTTAACTGTATTTGAAAAAAATCCTCATGAACACAAAACATAAAACGCTTTCAAACATCTTAAATGAAACAGTCCTATCAAAAACCTTCATTCATTGGTTCATTTTCAAAGCCGCTTATCCTAATTAGGGCTGCGGGGTGCTGGAGCCTATCCCAGCACTCATTGGGCAAAAGGTGGGGAAACACTCCGGACAGGTCACCAGACCATCGCAGGGCAGACACACAGAGGAATACACTCACATTCATACCTAGGGGCAATTTAGTGTCTCCAATTTGCATGACCTGCATGTCTTTGGACTGTGGGAGGAAACCCATGCAGACATGGGGAGAACATGCAAGCTCCGCACGGAAAGGACCCTGGCAGCCCAGCCAGGAACTGAACCCAGGACTTCCTTGCTGTGAGGCCACAGCACTACCCACTGCAAAATGACCTATGATGCAAAATTCCAGGGCTGGAAATGGGAATGTTCCCTTCTCTGTTGTCTGTAGAGTTTTGGCCCAGAGACTACAGTTCTTCCCTCTTTTATGAACTAATCAATTCTGACCCTTTTTCTGAAGCTCTTTGGGTACAGTCGATTTGCTTTTGCAGACCTGCAGAATTTTCTGTCTGTTCTTTGAAGTATTCTCAGCATGTACTGTGTGTTGAGATTTTGTCATATTTTTCCATAAAGAAGTGCAATACTTTATTAATTATAGGAAATATTACAGTTAACACATTCAGGGAACCTCATGCTTTCAGCTACTTCATTCGATCAGTGCGCGGTCCAATTATTTTGTAATCTATGGTCCGAGTTCAATTATTGAAGCTATCTAGTTGATAAATGGTGAGCCTATTTTTTAGAATCACTGTTTATCCACTAATACACAAAAATAATTCATATTACCCTTCTAAATCAATAAAAATACTGAATAAAGCACAAATCCCCCTTATTGACACTAGGCCTGGTAAGGAGTTTGTTTTAGACTGTACAGCCTATAACTCACTTTGCAGTAAGGTTATATGACAACATCATGCAGTTGTATAACACTCATACTGATGCAATTCTGACAAGCAAAGTGTAACTGAGTAAACTTGGTCCTTTCATCACTATGGAAGTCAGATTTGAGGTTGAGTAAAGCTGAACTTCGCAGTTATTTGTCACAATTATCCAGTGAAAAAATATTACAAGAATATATATTTTGCGTTCTGTACTTTAATAAATGCAAAATATATCTCAATGTTAAATCACACGTAAACAGTTCTTGCTTTGTGACATCATTGGGTGCTGTGCAAACAATGGCATCATCAAACTGAAAAATGCAAAGCCCATAAAATATCAGTGATGAGCTACGCAGCATAGTTAATCACTGCATCCAAATAATTACTAGACAGGATTAGGATTCAGCATAGCCAGAACAAAACTGAGTCAAGAGCTTTAACATGAGTTTTAACAAATAATTTTGAGATTACTTCATACATGTGATTTCACGGATAATAGATTGAATGATGACAGCATCCAACAAAACAGTGAGAAAAATAGCTTTTGAGTAAGAACTAATAAAAACAACAACAACAACAACAACAACAACAACAACAGCAACGACTACAGAGCAGTTTTTACTAATATGCAAATGTTGTGGCCTTGATAGCTGCCAGTGCTTTATTTGGCCAAAGCAGTCTTTTTATCTTCTTTGAGATCTCTTGCAGTTTCAAGCCATATATAATTGGATTCAGCAGTGGTGGAGTACAGAAAGATTCAACTATCATAATAATGCGAAGAGTCTCTGGTATGTTTATCTCCAGTCTGTGCTGAACTACTTCAAAAACACAATTGACAGAGAAGTTCACAAAAATCAAAAGGTGAGGCAAACATGTCTGGAGAGCTTTCCTTCGAAAATCTTTTGAGTTCCTTAAACAAATTAGAAGTATTTTGATGTAGGAAAAGACTATAAATATCAAAGCTGGGAACACTGAAATAATTAAAACGAATAAACCATAATAGTTGTTCAAGGCAGTATCCCCACAACTTAACTTCACAATTGAATAATTGTCGCAGTACACCTTTTTTAATGTGAATTTGCACAGTTTTAGCCTGCTTGTTAATATAACCATTATGCCAATTTCAAACGCAGGGAAAAACCAAGAAATTAACAACATCTTTTTAACAGTGGACATTTTGACAAGTGTTGCATATTGTAATGGTTTGCTGATAGACACATACCTGTCATAGGCCATTGCTGACAATAGTGTGAACTCTGATACACCATATGTGTATATTAGAAAAGCTTGTAGAGCACAAGCTGGATAAGAGATTATTTGTTTATCAGACAGGAAATCTATTAACAATTTAGGATAAAAAGCAGTTGTGCCAAAAATGGCATTTAAAAACAAAGCTGCTATTAAAATATACATTGGCTCATGGAGAGTCTTGTTTTTAAATATGAGACAAATAATAAAAGAATTAAAAAAGAGAATGAGTAAATAGGCAGTGAGTGCAATGGTAAAATAAACATATTTATACTTCTGCAATCCTGCATGTCCTTCAAAAGTTATATATGTAATATTAGCAACACATTCCATGTGTTATTTAAGTAGAGAAGAAAAAAAGAGAGATAATCAGCAAGGTGTGTCTACATTTTCAGGATCCCATCTTGGTGATGCAAAATCACTTTAAAATACCAAATGGCGCTCTTAAAAAAGCATACGTGTAAGTATAGAGCAGTCTTTTCATTTCATTGCCATAATAATATGTGTTGTGTAGTAGAGACTATCAGAGCTTTTGTATATTTCTGAGAAAAGGGGAGGTGCTTGGTGCTCACACAAAATTCCCTTGGAATAGGATTCCCTCCCCCATCATGTTCAAATATTAAATTTACAATGTCATTAAAAAAATCTCTTTCTATCCTAGTAAGCCAGCTGACATGATACTGTGTCTGTGTGATGTCATATCAGGTGCCGCAACTCTACAAACTGAACAGAAATAACAATTCATACATTTTGAATTTGTTACAGTGCATTTCATCTATGTCCAGACTTGTGAGGACCTACTGACTTCTAATCAAAATACATAGCCATACTGTGAACTTGCATTTGGAGTGTTTTATTTACCATTACACTATGAAGATTCAAAGACATGTTATGGGGATGGCTTGGCCTGTCAGGAACATTATTAAGGCTGATGGGATTGGATTAAGGCACTGACAAAAATGGCTTAGCTTAATCTCATGAGGCTTTACGTTTTGATATGGTGACATATTAGTGAAGGCTTGTACATCATGTCAAATTGTTCTGAAGGAAGTTACGAAGCCATCATCCCCAATAGTAAGTTAAAGCAAAACTACTACGCAGTAGTAAACATCTTTATAAGACCTTGCTTGTAGCATTGGGACATGCAGTTATTCCTAAATTCCAGTAACTGCTTCAATTACTGATGTTCATGTACTTTATCAATTTTAGGCGAGTTTTCAAATGTGTGTGTGTACCTTACCCTTACTGCACATGGCATCACAAACTCTTCTGAGAGAGACAAAACTGATGGTGTTGTCAATGTAAACACAAGCACCTCTTGTCTTTCAGTGTAGAACTAACAGGAATTTGCTCAGTATGGCCACAAGAGGGAGACAAATCCCTACAAAATAGAAATGCAATACAAGAACTCCTAAGAGTAATGACTCTTCTTTTAATGTATAATTTAACCTTTATTCAATCAAGCCAAATGCAAAATCAGTTAGCTTTTTTTCAAAGTTTCTCTGTGTACAATTGTTATACCAAAACATTCTGGGAACAGTTTTCTCTCTAAACTTCAAATGACCCTTGAGTCAGTTGAATAGTTTCTGCAGTGAGATATTGAGGTTAATGTCTCATGTATGGTCATGTGTGTTGTACTGGTATGTTGTTGAACAGCTTTCTGATTTATCACTTGTGAATTATGATCTCTTCCAAAAACCTCAGGATGGCATACACACACACACACTCTGTCTCTAGCTGTCATTCTCTACATCTTGCCCTCCTCCTGCCTCTCACACTCATTGCCTTAGAAGCCCAGCCTGATACAGTGAAATAGCCTCACTCTCTCTCTGTTTCTCCATCTCTTTCTCTAACTTGGTCCAGATGTTTGATGTGGATGTGTTAGTGAAAGGAGGACTCGTGTGTGTGTGTGTGTGTGTGTGTGTGAGAGAGAGAGAGAGAGAGAGAGAGAGAGAGAGAGAGAGAGAGATGATGGCCACAGCATTACCTGTGTGTGGTCAATGGAGCGGTCATAGATAAGACCAAACAGACTCAGCTAAGCTCCATACTGTACGGCTCGCACTCTGAACATCTCCATGACTGATCAAACAGCAAATGTCACCAGCTGGACGGGAGCTCCACTTCTCAGAAGCTACAGCCATACTCAGTCAGTTTACGAACACAAAATAGAAAAGGATCATGCTTACTGAGAAAATCCACATTAAGGATTTGACATGCAAAAATACCATTCACTTTACGGTAATAAACAAAGTAGTATTTTATGGTATATAAAGACACCTGAGTGAGCAACCAGATGCAGCGCTGAAGCTTGTTAGAGGTCCAGTAAGCCACTGTATATTCACTGTAGGAGTTTCTCCATTAGACATAACACAGTGCTATGGGCAGACTGCTCTCTATAGCTCACTGAATAAAGAGGTAAACACTGACGGGGAATAGGGTCGTGACCTAGTGTCTGAACGTAAGTGACCACAACTAGAAAGCTGGCACCTTACAGACCCACCAGAGAGATAGGAGAAAGCTTGTGGCCTGAGGGAAGTTGTTTTTTCGATGTCTACAGTACCATTGGAAAGAGGGAGAGAGAGAGAGAGAGAGAGAGAGAGAGAGAGAAAGAGAGAGAGAGAGAAGTCAAAACAGTAGTGATGCGCGAGTCGACCAATGACCCGCGGGTTGGGTGGGTTTGGGTAAAGCTTGCTAGAAAATATCACGGGTTTGGGCGAATCGGGTCAAAAAGTGACAAAGCAGCGCTTAGACTAAGTTATAAACAACTCACAGAAACATTGCAATATATCCTATATAGGCTTTGCGTTATAGGCTCTCCGAATTGCGTGGAATAGGCTAGGCTGTGATTACTAGGCCGCCTTCCACCTTCTCTTCCCCTCTCTCTGTCAATCTCTCTCTCTTTCTCTCAAACACACAGGCACGCAGCGGAGGGTGCAGGTCCTCTTATCCCCAGCTGTCAATAATCTGCATTACTGAACTATAAAGTAACCCACATCTATCACTCATCTCTCTGCACCCAGACTATAATTTATGATGCATTAGGCCAGGCCATAATCTATAATTATAGCCTGGCCTAATCAGCAGATTTATCATCAATTTGCAACTGTGGTTTTGGTCAATGCATGTGTTTTAGAGTGTTAATAGGTTTATCTACATGTATTTTTTTTTTCCCAAAGTGGCATCCGTAGCTTTTGTTTGGACACAGCAAATATGACATGCTTTCCATCACATTTTTTGCTTGTTGGTAGCTTTCCCTGTGGCACTTCTGGTTTCTCTATATAGTCAACAGAACCAAAAGTCTTCTTAGCATGAGCTCTTGTAAAATGAGCCATGTTCTTTAACTCTGCAAACAACAATAATACTTTGGCTGCATTCACAGGTTAATAGAATTTGACCTAAAGATTTTAGTGGGAAAAAAGCATACATTTTGATTTTGTAGACCCTGGAAAGCTTAGTCTTTGAACAAAGCTGAGAATAATTGTTTCCCGCTTTCATTTAATTCATCCAAAGAGAAATCATGCATATTGTGTAGCTTAACAGACACTTTCCATTGATGAAGGTGAGCTGATAATGAATTTTTGCTAAATTTCCAGCAACACAAATTTAAGAGGTTATGTACATGGGTGTTAGCAGTGAATAAAATGACATTTTTTGGTCCATCTAGCATCAGGTGGCCTTCCTCCATATTTTAAGACAGGTATTTAATGAGTAATCCAACTTTTGCAAAATAACCCCAACCCCTACTCCCAGTGTCCGATTGGCAACAGTATTCAGAACCATAGACAGCTGAAAACAGACAGTGAGAGTCTTGGTCAGCTCCACATTCACTCACAGCAGCAGAATCTGGCTCGAGTGGGGAAGTGGAGCTTTGTCTTGGTCCACTTTGTATTCTCTTTATACCATGACACTGAAAATGCTCCTCAGATTCCAAAAGACTCATTGTGTCAAATTTTGTTCCAGTTTTCACACAATCACATTTAGAAACGTTAAATGTTTTCAGTAGGGATTAAAGGACTGTTTTGTTTCAGCAGACATGAATCTGCTAACACACAACAAAACAGCCAACATATCAACTACTACAGTTCACACTTGAACTCTCAGGCTGCCATGCATGCTCCACGGTGTCTACATGCATTAACCCTTTCAGAGAGGAACACAGAGGAATATGTTTTAATTATGGTGGGATATTTTTAAAAATGTATAAGGTATATAAACATATAAATACACACACAGGCGCTCTGTCAGCTACTGTCAACATTAACCCTCCAGACATCTCATTTCTTTCAGCGCTGTTTTTTTTTTCTCACCACTAGATGGAGCTGTAAGATTAATTACACTGAGTAGGGGCATGACCCTACATGACTCTGACAGGGGCATGAACCTGACCTTTCTTGGGCAAGAGAGAGCTATTTGATGATTTCCTGAAGTGTCTTTAATAAGGCAATAGTGAATGTGATTGGTGGCTGGTAGAAGTCCTCTCTCTAGGTGGGCCAAGAGGGCTCAGTTCCCTCAGTCACTCAGAGAGAGCAGGTTGTGCACTGTGATTAGGACACCCTGAATACCACTGTAGTGGTCAAGTAAAGTTGTGTGTAAATAAATCCACTGAACTGGACTGGTCATGTAAAGTTGTTTGTGTATAAATCCAGTGAACAGGAGTTATAGATGTCAGTCTCCATGTCTTATATTCATACCAAAATACTTAAATGATAATCCACTTTAACCGGTCTGTTGAAATCCACAAATTCTGCTGTTCATTTTATTGTAAAGGCTAATGATGTTGCAGAGGTGGTCAAACACTTATTGGACTTATTGGACTATTGGACTGTTTCTTATTAATTTTTCTTAGTATCTGTATTTCTCTGCTTTCTGTTCTGTTCAAACTTTTACATAAATACACCTACATCTTTGCTTTCCACTGGAAACTTTTAAACCAAACATTAAAAATCTGTTAGAGAGAGTATTGCAGGTGCAGGGCTGTGAATGTCAGAGAAAGTTTGTTATCTTTGCCAAGACAAGACAGAAATAATGTCTGAACAGAATAAAAACTAGTAAAAACCAATCCTGTTTTTTAGTCATTTTTTAAACAGTCATTCCATTCTTAACATTCATTTGTTCAACCAGCAGATGTAGAATTGTCAAAGCTTTTATTTGTCATTCAACATCGCTTCCAAACTTTATCTAGATTTATTTTTGAAGAATTTATCTTTTGTCAGCTGCTTTCAGAAACAAATTATAATGTATCAAATCTTATTAGTCTAGTGACTTTAATATAGACCATATAGCTGCAGACTCACCATCAAACTAAACATACCTCAGTTAGTCAAACAGTAAACTAGAGAAATATTCTGTTGCAAAGGCATGTGATAACTTACATAATTCTTTATCCACTAGAGAGCAATACAGCTATGCAGTGAGTGTTGATGTGCAATAGGACATCATGCTCCCTTTCTCTTTGAACACCAGTCTTAAGAGGTTTTCCAACAAGATTTAATCACTGTGAAATTTAGATGTATTTGCCAGCATTAATACACAATGCTACTTCCAGAATATTGACTAATGGCAATTCATTGATGGACAAGCACAACAGTTTTGCCAAGTAAATGTCTTCCTCTAGTGGTGACAAGGTGCAAGTGCAATGTGCAATGTGCAAGTGCAAGACAGTTTCAAGGGGTTTTTTTTGTGTGTGTGTGTGTGTGTGTGTGTGTGTGTGTGTGTGTGTGTGTGTGTGTGTATTGTACGTACCACAGAACCACCCACTCATTTTGGAAATGAATTTACACATTGAAGTTCTTAAAATATTTTTTAAATTAAGTTCCATCACACCTAAAGTCTATGTTATTGTTTGTTAAATTGATAATACAACTAAATTGTCATCACAAACACTCCTGAAATAAAGAAAATGTGTTCTATTTTTTTATTTGTATAATGCTTGATGGGTTTGATTGACATCTGTATTAGCCAGTTAACAAGTTTGGTTTTGACTTCATAGTGCCAGCAATGTAAACCTTCAACAGGAGATAGCAGCTGGTTTTTCAACACATTCGCATTTTTAAGTGCATTCATGAAAATTCAGCTAAGGAAATGTCTGTGCACATTTCCATCAGCCGTGTAATGCAGATTAAAAATGTACACTCTCCTTATTGTGGGAGGAGTTCTGAACTGCTCTGGGTTTAAAACTTGTCTAGGTCAACTTTACAGAAGTATGTGGTAAAATCGCAACAAACCCCTTGTTGATGCAACTAAAGCTGTTTCCATCAACCAGTATCATTTTGCCCCTATGCCAGGGGTGAGCAAATCCGGTCCTGGAGGGCCATGGTCCTGCTGTTTTTCTTGTCAACCAACTACATACAGTCTCTGATTGGCTGAAGAGCATGCACACCTGTTTTCAAAGTGAAAACCAACAGGTAGCTAAGAGGTGAAAACAAAAACCGGCCCTCCAGGACTGGATTTGCCCACCCCTGCCCTATGCTAATCACCTCTTTCCAGCGAATACATTTTTATGTGACTTAGGAGACTTGATGCGAAGTTGAAGCGTTAATTTGCATTAAATAGTTGTATGGAAACCCAGCTAGTGTTGTGACAGCATGTGCTTGATGAATAAAAATGCGGCAGTATTATGTTTTTTATGACATATTCTGTTTCAGTGCAAACAAAGAACGGAAGATTGGATTAGCTTGGTTAGATAGCATGTTACAGTTGCGATACGGGGTGCCTAACCTGTCATTCAGTTCAGCAGTAGGTTATAAAGAATGTGTAGGCTAGGACCATGAGTGAAAGTTGTGCCCACTCACTTTTGCCGAGGCACATCTGAAAATAAGTTTCTGGCTACGCCACTGGACAGAATCAAACCAAGATAGAAAATAAAGAATCCTCTGCGACACAACTTACTTACCTGTTTATGTTTTTTTAGCTAGAGACGCAGCTAGAGACTAGAGGAGACGCAGTATATCTTCTATGAAAATGATGAGCATGGATGCATCGTGCGCAGAGCATGCAGAGATGAGTTTTAGCAGGCATACGATTGGTTATGTCAGTGCTTGCTCTAAATGGATTTTGAATTAATCAAACCAATGCCTGTTTTCTGAACAAGCTCGTTTAATCAGTGATTTTGTTTTGAAGGAGTTACTTGAGGAAATAAAATTTATATATATATATATATATATATATATATATATATATATATATATATATATTTTTTTTTTTTTTTTTTAAAGGCAGCTGGACTCAGTCAAGACCAACTAGAATATTTGCAGAGACAAGTCCGAGTGCAAATACCGACGAGTCTAAGACAACTCTCTCGTAGCTCCACCTCCTATTCCAATATTGCAATAGCATATGTGTACAAACCAAAAATCTGTATAAAACATAAAGTACGAGACATTTCTTTGATATTCTAAATTACATGAACAAGAAGAGATTTGAACAACGCTATGCTCCATACAATTCATTAAGAGACAAACTACACAAGAAAACGTACATGGGCTCATGTAGTGTCTTCTCTTTGCTGATCACGCCAATAAGCAATGCATTTGAAAACAAGATTATTAAATGTAGCAGAACACAGAAAAATAAAAAAATATCTCATGGGTCCGAGATCTATATATATACACTGTGACAATATTATAGACCATGATCCAGGCTAACTGAGTTGCATTCACCAAAAGTCTGAAATGTTTTCAAACATATAAAATTCAAAGAGAGCTTTTTTGGCTAAAACAAACCCCCTAGACAGCCACTTCCCATGTACTAGCATGCTCCACAATCTGTGTCTGAAAACTTACCACTCAGTGTTGTGGTGAGTGTTTGATACTGCTCACGTTATTTCTCACTCTAATATTATTCAAGAATTTGTTATTAAGAAAAACCTGTGTAATTAACAAAATGTGGTATATTTGAGATCATGTGCATTTCCAAGTTTGTACTCAGGTTGCAGGAGGCAAAAATAAACTTAGCTTTGCAAACTTAAAAAAAAAAACTGTAAAAAAGCAAAGCCTTTCTCTTTAAAAGTAAATCGGTCATGAAGACTACTATGAAACAATCAAAGTATTGTTAGCTAATCAACAAATTTGTAATTTTCCAATTTAACAAGTATCATGTGCTAGCCAGTCAGCTATAGAGGAAGAACAAAATCAGCTTTAATTGAAAATACAGTTGAAGTCAATATGTTTTTGTAGAATATTAAACATATTGAGGGCATTCTCACCGTTCGCACTTTTATCATTGTGAGCATGCTGCTGTTGCTGCATAGATTTAGCAGCATGTTATCTAACTAGTAACTAATGTAATTCACTTCAAGGTAATCAGAAATACATGAATATGTCTATGCTTTGTATTTGTAGCATTAGCTATGTAGATTTATTATGTACATATTATGGTTAAAAACAAAAAACAAAACAAACAAACAAAAAAAATAACCCCAAAGACTCATCCTAGATAAAATGCTTTTCTGGAAAACAACACCATGCATACATATTACCATATAGTTATGTTCACAACTAGTTCTCTTTAAATCCATCCATTCATTTATAGTGGTGATATGGTCTCTATTCTGAGAAATGCACAGCAACATAAAAACTCTTGTGTCTTAGACGACTTATAGTCATATTGCTTCTCTCTGAACCTTTTTTTGCTCTCAGAGTTCAAGTGCAGCTTATGCAGTTCTCTCTGGATTTACGTGAACATATTCTCATATAGTTGCTGAATTGTCACATGTAATGTTGCATGCATGAAGAGTAATATGGAAGAAACTATTATAGAGAAAGGCAGTGCAATGGTTGTATAGTTAGTTAACATTATTTGGTTAAAAAGATACAGATTTTTAAAATAATTTGACAGCAAAAACAACTTTTTTACATGCCTTTCTAATATTCGTCATTCTCATGCCATACATAATAGGATTTAAAAGTGGTTGACACATTAAAAAATAAAGAGAAATAAATGTACGGAGAAAAGCGGGCATTTTTATGTTGTCAAATCTGCTTTGGAACACCTCAAAGAAACATCCCACAGAGAAGTTAAGCAATGACACTATGTGTGGTGCACATGTATTCAAAGCCTTCTGCTTGGTTTCTTTGTTAGAATTCCAACAAATCTTTAAAATTTTGCCATATGAATATAAGATTAGAAACAATGGAAGAGCAGCTGTTGTGAAAGTAACATACAGTCCATAAATATTATTAACAGGAGTAAATGAGCATGCCAGTTTTACCAGCATATAGTTGTCACACCAGACTTTCTCAATAACATTGCCACACAACTGTAATCGTAAATTCAAAGACACGAGGATTGAAAATTGAATAAAACAGTAAAGCCATACCAGCGCAATTAACATACAAACTTTTTTTGAAGTCATAATATGACTGTAATGCAAGGGATGACAAATTGACATATGTCTGTCATAGGACATAACTGCTAAATTTAAATACTCTATTAGGACATACGTATACAGACAAAAAATCTGGGTGAAACAAAAAGTAAGAGAAACTTCATGGATGTTCGAAATGACATTAACTAGCAGAGCTGGAAACAAAGCTGTACTACCATACAATTCATTAACAAACAAACTGCACAAGAACAGATACATTGGCTCATGCAGTGTCCTGTCCATAAAGATCACACCAATAAGCAGTGTATTTGCAAATATTATTACTAGATATAGCAGGGTTATCACAGAAAAATAAAAATATCTAATATGCCCTAAATCCATGTACCCAGACAATATTATTGAGACATGTCTGGTTGCATTCACCATTTTTTTTTTTTGTAAATGACTGAGTCCTGCACTTGTATAAACCAATGCTAATCTGATTGTTCTCACAGATTGTGTTCTGAGCCTGACAAGTAAAACTTATGTCACACTGAAAATAGTCTTGTTATAACCACCAGTATCAACCTGTCTATGCCTTTCTGTAAATCATCTTTACATAATAATAGATTTCCACAAAGTTCTGAGTTACTGTCAGTGAGAGTTATCACAGAGAATTTTCTGCCACTGCATTGTGAAGTATCTCAAAATAAGCAAAATTAAGCACAGATTAAGAGACAGAGAGTTGTTGCTTATGTCCTCTAATATAAGTCCTCTCATACCATCAAAAGCCAGAACTTGTCATTTATGCCATGTATACAAACACAAAAGTCTTGCTTTTGGGCACAGAGGAGACATCTTTATACTTAAGGCTGTAACTATGGAGAGGACCCTCATGACTCCTGGGGCTGGTTACACCAACATGATGAGACTACTGCTTAAGTTAAGGTAAAGTTTGGTACTGCAGAATAAATAAATAAATAAAAAGAATAATAGCTTATGATGAACATATGACGGGCAGATATTCTTACAACGGTATACACTCATCAAATTTCTTGAGAATAACAGGCCTGTACAACAAGAAATCAACAATGATGTTTTTACATATAATAATAATAAGGGTTTAGGATATATACCCACACATGGGGTTTTGCTAACTGGGATACTTTTTTATGGGCAGCTAGGAACCATCAACATTAGTAACACTTTTTTTAATAACACTATATATATATATATATATATATATATATATATATATAATTTTTTCTTTAAATGTACTGGTAGACTGATGAATTTTGTTCGCGATTTGGACTCGAGTCGCACTTAAGTCACACACACAGTGGCTTGCGACTTGACTTGAGACTCGCCCTCAAAAGACTTGAGACTCGACTCAGATTCAAAATTTGGGAATCTGCTTATTTATTTATTTGTTTATTTACTTATTTATTTTGGCACATTAACATTCCCTCCCTTATTACCATGCGTGACTTTACGCATGTGCGCGGCCACAGATTACTGTAAGCTGCAGCAACAACACCGTAACCATGGCGAGCACACCTGCAGCATGGGCATGGCCACAGTTGACTGTATGCTGCAGTAACAACATTATGACCATGGCGAGCACACCTGCAGCTGCTGTGCCATTTGTGATAACCTATGGCTATAATGCCTTCACACAAGGGCCAAACAAAAGAAAGGCTAAATGCAAGGTGTGCGGTATCGAAATAAAGGATGCGACATCAAATTTTATCCGGCACTTCCAAATGCACCCAGATCAGTCAGTCACTTGGTAATGTGAAAGACGTTAGCATTAACATTAACATTAGCACCTATGGACGGCTAGCAAACATGTTAGCTCAGCATCTATCATTAACTTGTTACTAGCTTTGCAGCTAAGGGAGGTTAACTTGATTTGAGACTGGCGTTCGCTGAATATTTTGAAAAGATGAGTGAATGTTGTAATATGCAGTTACTAACTTTTTTCTTTTTTCATGTTGCAGTGCAGTAGCCTTCTTAAAGTGATCGTGTACCCAACAACTAATCAATGCTGACAATGTATGCTAATAGATAAAGGAATGATGATAATGCAGTACATGCTTTGAATTTCTTAGATATAGCCAGTGCTGCAAGCAGACCGGATGGCATGCAGCAGATGATGGAACACTCATTACAACCATAAGAGACTTGAGACTTCACTTGGACTTGTGACCAAAGACTTGAGACTTGACTTGGATGTGCAAAAAATGACTCATGAGCATCTCTGATGGATAGATAGATAGATAGATAGATAGATAGATAGACAGATAGATAGATAGATAGATAGATAGATAGATAGATAGATAGATAGATAGACAGATAGATAGATAGATAGAACTGGAAAAAGGTACTCATCTCGTTAAGACCAAGTTAGTCTGAAAAATGAGGGGCCCTCCCATTAGTATAATCCCAATGTCAGCAAACCCTATAAATAAAGCAGCATCTGGACATATTCTAATTCACACAGCCTCTGATGGAGAGAACTGTACTTGCTTAGCAGTTTAGAAATTACAGATTGTACTGCAAGGTATACAACTGCTGAACTGTCACATGGTCACATGTCACAGGACTGAAAAACCACCTCCTACCATCAAGATTAACTAAGGTATACTGGTGCAATATAATTCCATGGTTTGTTAAAGAACCTACGTTAGTTCTTCATATTAAATGCATTTCATTTTCCAAAGGTTATTCAGTTGCAAACACCAGCACTGTATTTCAGGGACCCCAGGAATGATGACTGCTAGCTACTTTTACTTAAAACACAGCTACATGGTGTAATATGTGTCTCTGTCATTTTCTTTTCTTTCTTTTTCTTTTCAGAAAAATTGGACAATGTGTAATATTTCCTTCATACTGGATGGATATAGAGGAATATATGACCAAAGATATATTTTCATTGTCGTGATGGGTTTATTTTATCCTATTATGATTGTTGCTAACATGTTAATCATTTACATTATATGTGTTGAGAGGAGTCTTCACAAGCCAATGTATATCTTCATATGTAACTTGGCATGCATTAACTTATATGGTGGTTCAGGTTTAACGCCATTTATCTTGACTAACATTGTTAATGAGAAACATGTGATAACGTGGACAGCTTGTTTAATTCAGATTTTCTCTCTGCACACTTATGGTGGATGTGAAATAACAAATTTAATGGTTATGGCATATGATCGGTATATTTCTATTTGTTTTCCACTTACCTATGAAAAAACTATGACCTCTTCAAAAGTGACGATTTGTATTGCACTGACATGGTTGGTGCCAATTGTTAGATGCACCATCACTCTCAACATAACAGCAAATCTGGAAATGTGTGGAACCATCATTGAAAAGGTTTATTGTGATAACTACTCAGTTGTCAAGTTGGCATGCTCCTATTCATTAGTGAATAACATATACAGTGCTACTGTGACTGTCCTGGCTGTAGTGCTTCCATTTTTCATTATTTTTTACTCTTATATAAGAATAATAGTAATCAGTCTAAAACTGTCTAAAAGCAGACAAGCTAAAGTCATGAATACGTGCACTCCACACCTTGTTGCAATGTCCAATTTTACAATTGGTTGTTGTTTTGAACTTTACCAAAGCAGATTTGACATGAGTCATCTGCCATACTCAGTTCGTGTTTTTCTTTCTCTTTATTTCCTGATCCTGTCACCTCTTGTGAATCCACTTGTATACGGCATCAGAACTAAAAAAATTAATGAAGCCATGAGGAAAAGAATTAGTCATATTATACATTAAATGTGTTCAATTATAACAATACTATAATAAAATAACTGATATGTTTCACACTGGAAGATGAAATGAATATTTGATTTTTCCCCCTCTGTGTTTGACAGTGTCAAACTGAGATGTTTAAAACACTGGGGATATTGGGGGGCTTTAGTTTCACACTAATGCAGTGTGCTCTATAACAGATCTCTAGCAACTTTTCAAGTTCCTTTTACATATTGCAAATTTTGTATTGTGAAGGAGTAGCTTAGCATATTGTAACTGAAAAGTAAAAGTAAATTCTAGAATAAAGAGTGAACACATCTGTAAGCACCATATTTGATGATCAATGAGATATTGCCAGCTCGACACAGCTGAATCATTTGACAAGAAGAAGTGCATCACATGGTCACATTTTTATTGTGTATTTTTTTTTCCTTCCTAGTACATGACCAAAGAGTTACATTTGTGCTTGTGATAATTTTGACCTGTTCATTCATTCATTTTTAATACTATGATTTTTTATGTCATTTGTGTTTATCATGTTTTTTTAACAAGGTTTTATATATATATATATATATATATATATATATATGCAACTTATGCAACTGTATTTGTGACGCTTTTGGTTCAGGACGATTTATTGCTTTAAGCATTTCTCATTGCTTTCATTTGACTGATGGTATTTTGGAGATTTAGCATTACTCCGTCTTTAAGTGCAAGCCTGAAAATGTGTGAAACTGAAAATAACTGAAAAAGCATATTGTGATACTACATCTGTCAATCATTTTGTATGAAGGCACGCCTGGTTAGGCCATCATCCCTGTACCATGGGATCTGCAACAGTGGCTTCATGACCACAGAGTAAATCAAGATGAACTAATAATAATGGCAATGGCAATTAGCAGGTTGAGGGTGCTAACTGTCCTTCTGCCTTCATCCATGGAGGATTGAAGGTCTAGTGTGTGAAAGTCCTTCTGAGGGCAAATGTAAATGGCTCATATGGGAATAATATGTTTTTGGTGGAGTAATTATCTGTTGCTGAGTGACCAACGACTGGGAAAAGTAAGAATAATGCTTTCTTACCATGTCCATTTGGTTAGAATTTACAGAGGTAATTCCCTCAAAGTTCTGAGGTTTTGACCTTCTTATCATGATGTTGTAGAGGAAACACTGGGTGTGTTGTTCATTTTTACCCTGATCAAAAACTTAATGATTTGTTTTTAGATATCAAGGTTGCACATATGTTGACCTTACCTGCCCTAGAATCCCTTCAACAGCCAATAAACATTGTCATGTTGCATCATACTCTGTGTAATCATCACACATTATTATGGCATGCTGTTATACAGTCTTTCAAAATAAAAGGCAAAACATTTGAAGACACACTTAGGCATGAACAGGATCATATTGTTTTTCAGATACTTCAGCTAACATGAACATGAAGCTATTTAATTTCCCCTTGATTTAAAGTAAATTATTAGAGCGAGCGAGCGGGTGAGAGAGAGAGGGAGGGAGAGAGACAGAGAGAGGGGACACAATCTCAGAGAACAAAAAAGGATGATATAACAAAAATGATTACAATAATGTATTATGACTTGTTACAAACAACTTAATTAAAAAAAAGTGTATTTACTCGGCTGCCACACCAGTGGGACTTAATTAAAATGTTCCAGACCTGTAGAATATCTAATGTCATCCCTCTGAGACATGTGGTGGACACAGTGTCCTGTGGGATACAAGGCCTACGGACTAATGACCCATCTTAAACATGTTTATCACAGCTCAGTTACATCATTACAAACACTTCAATATTCCCTGCAGAGTGAATGTGCACTACAATGTCAAAGCCTTGTGTTTTAGGTCTTCACATTTCTACCGTAGAAGATTTCTTCTAGTCTCTTCAGTGACTTTATATGTTTTTTTTTAAAAAAAAAAACCTGCATCACTGTGACCTTTGACATGGAGAATCATTTTAAGTTGCCTTGGATAAGAATGTCAGCTCAATTAATAAGAGCAATATAAATGTATCGAGTATCAAAAATGACTGCACTGCAACTTAAGGTTCTCATCATCCCTTAGTTACTGAGAAAAAAAAAACATGTATTTTTCGTACAGATGGGGATATTTAATTGCCAGCATTGATAACCCTCTATTCTTGATATTTAAAAGCATGCTTCATGGTCCAAAACAACAGAACACTAGTTGTAACAAAAAAATGAATAGAAGAGATTTTCTGCATTGATCATTAATTACCTCCTGACTGTGCATTGAACAGGAAACATCAACTGGCAGTGATACGTGCATTTTCAGTACAGTCACACTGACCTTTCTTTAATACTAGTTTCCTGTCAATCCAAACGTGTTCTATGTAGTTCATTTTTAATGATATTCTTTTTAATGTATGTGCTTAAATTCCTTGACTGAGGAGATGGAGTGTTATTGTGTTGAACAAAACAGCCAAAGATCAGTTAGGTGTTTTGATCTTTTGATGTGTGCATATTTAATATCTTATGATCAATTGTTGAACATCTAATCTGAAGTTTGACCACTCGTGGAAGAGGACAGTAGAAATGGATCTGCAAAGTACAGTACTCTACTAGATAAACTGTTACAACAGAACAAGTGACATAAGCATACACTGACATATAGGACATATTTCTCTAAAAATATTCACTTAAATTAGATACCAGAACACATTTAATGTGATTTCAGTGCCCTCTAAATCTTGTCTAAATGTTCACATCATCTTATGTGCTTTGCTGAGGAAATATTTGGGTGAACTTTGAGGCCTGCTGATGAGAACTTGATGTCATCTCTCCAATTATATACTTAGATATTTGGCTAGATTTGTCTTGTTCCTCATCTAGCACTCTGGCTTACATTCCCTGTCCTAAACTAACTCCAAAACAGATGACTCCATTTCCTATACTACACTCTGATGATGTAATGTTTAGAGGAGCAATTAAGAGTGCTCTTGAGCAGTTTAATTTCCTGTGTCATTGCTCTGTAAGGTTTAAACTGGTGCTCCCTACACAGCACACTATTTGAACTTGCATTCTGCTGTTAACCAGCCATTCTTATGCAGCTGATGGAAACCGCATTAGTTTATTTGCAGGGCACAGACACAGATATTTTGGGGGGCAGGTGCTCAAGTGTAAAAAGGGCAGCCCTCTCATAGTTATATAAAAAAAATAAAAAAATACAGTAGCACATCTTTTACTTACTTACATACTTACATATTTATTTCAATACCCATACTCATGCAGGTGTTTAATACTCAACAGATTTCTACAAAATTATCAATTCACACAGAGACAATGGTCTTTAGCATTTACTATTTCTACATTTATCACAAGGGCAGGCAACAGCAAAGAAAACAATGGCACATTGGGCATGCTTTAGTGGGTAAGACAGTAAACCTCATCAGACTGTAACTGTCAGAGGCCCAGTTTCAAGTACCCTACATAGCTTTTTCTGCAGACAAATTTTAATGGGCTAATTGTCATTTGCCAATGTTTTAATAATATTTAAGGCAAATACATGATATAGATTACTGCAGCTGTTGTAATGTAGACCAACTTTATATAAGGTTAGCTCAACTATAATGCTGACAAAATACAAATATTCAGCTAAAGTAGCTTCATGAACCACCTTGTGTAGTTAAATTAAACTGTGGACCTATAATAAGATATCAATAAAATTAGAAGAAAAGTTAAATTTTCAAATCTGAACTTGTAAAGGCCCTGGACTATTGAATTGAAAAGACAATAAGTTGGCTTGCCTACAACTACCAGTAAATTTTGTGTAAGAATTGATAATTTACTAAGCTGTATCTTAAAGCTTTCGTTAATCAGTATGAGCATGTAAACAGTGGATGAATCATATTGCCTATTTGCACATTTTCTTGTGACGGGTGACAGGTCGGCTAACGTTTCTGATATCCAAATATGACTGCATAGACTATTAACCACATAATGCATATTTATATGTTTTAGGGGTTCACTCGTTTTCACTGATGAAGCTATTTTACGCCAAACTATTGGTTGTTCTTAAACTTAATGGTGGGCTAATGCCTGAGTTAGCCTGGCTGTATTGGGATATTTTAATAGTGGTTTAATTTCACAACAGTGACAAACAGTGACGAGACTTAGGGCAAACACTATCGGTACCTGGCTGTGGTCAGCGAGACGTGGATGTTGCTGTGCAAGGCACTCGATTTTCGTGCGTTAACTGTGGTGGCTGTGATAAGTGAGTCGAAGAGGGAGGGGCAGGGGCTCGTATGGTCTCGCAGAATTAGAACTCAAATGTAATTGTCTGCCGTTACAATACACTTTTAATTAAGAATTGATGCCATGAATTGCGCCAAATTTAAATATAAATTTAGAAAAAGAAATAGAAAAAAAATGTCTTGCAAAAAGGGCACTTATCTAGTCTTAGGCCAAAAGGGCGGGTGCTTGAGCACCACCTGGGATCTATCTGTGCACGTGCCTGTTTATTTGAGTGCAGATGTTTAAAAAAGAAAAAACTTCTGTTGAGTCGCAACTGAAATACAATACATTCAGCATTCTTGAAAATTCAGTATGACTTAGCACTTTGGTCCATTTTAGTCTTTCTGATCATTGTTTTTGAGGATGTGAAAAGTGAGCATGACATGATAATGATGATCCAGGATACATCTAAATTAACATCTGGGCCTGCTGGATTTCATTAAAATATCTCAGTTCACCTTGAGCAATAAGCACATTCAAAGACTAAAATTGATTTTACCAGAATGTGATATAGGCCATGTTACATTGTCCTGAAATGTACAGTGTGAAGCAGATTGGGTCATACCGTATTCTCAACCACTAAATATGTATTTCATGTACAAAATTTACGCTCAGTGTCACAAATTGCATCAATTCATTTAAACAACATAATTAGCAAAATGATAACATTGCTAGAAAACAGTTATGACAATCTGTGCACATATGTAAAATTGACTGCTTCTTTTTTAGCTTTATCACACAAACTTGGCTCTCACAGTGACATGCAAATACAGATAAATGTTTTCTTATATATAAGATAAGATAATTCTTTTTCTTTCAATCAACTGAAAAACCCCAGTACTGTATGTTATGAGAAGATTAACTTGAATTCAGCCCAAAGAAAGTATGATGGATGGAATAAGAAGAGTGAATGCTTCTATTGTATGCTAGCATATGTCTCAAAAATCCTGGCTGTTATGCCCCTACATAAACATTTGTGCTCATTTTGAGCAAAAGAGTTTCTTAATCCTACATAAAATCTCTTGCAGTTTTATTCCATAGATAACTGGATTGAACAGGGGGGGAATCACTAAAAATTCTATGGATGTAATGATCTGGACAACGTGGGGTATATCTGATTGTAGTCTGTTGTTAATAATTTCAAATATACAGTTGACTGAGAAGTTAACGAATATTAAAAGGTGTGGCAAACATGTCTGTAAAGCTTTCTTCTGAAAATCTTTTGAGCTCTTTAAACAAATTGCAAGTATCTTAATGTAGGAGAAAATGATGAATATCACTGCTGGGAACACGGCTATGATTAAAATTGCCACACCATAGTAGTTGTTTGCGGATGTGTCTCCACAGCTTAACTTGACAACTGAATAATTATCGCAATAAATTCTGTTTAGTCTAAATTTACACAGTTTTAGCCTGAATGTTAATATTGCCATTACAGACATTTCACTTGCAGGGAGAAGCCATGAAAAAAATATCATCTTTTTCACAGTGGACATTTTGACAAGCGTCGCATATTGTAGTGGTTTAGTGATAGAAACGTACCTGTCATAGGCCATTGCTGATAACAGTAAGAATTCTGAAGCACCATATGTATAAATTAAAAATGCCTGGACTAGACAAGCTGGATAAGAGATTACCTGACTGTCCGAAAGAAAATCACTCAGTAGTTTTGGGTAAAGTGCAGTAGTTCCAAAAATAGCATTGAAAAACAAAGCAGCAATGAATATGTACATTGGCTCATGAAGACTCTGATTTGTATATATGAGCCAAATGATAACAGTATTACAACAAAATATAAGTATGTACACTGTGAGTGTAATACTAAAATAAATATATTTGTACTTCTGTAATTCAATATGTCCTTCAAGAGTGAGGTATGTAATGTTGGTTATATAATCCATAGGTTGTGAGGGCCAGACAAATTTCAAACAATAATGTAAGTCAATCAGAAATATAAATTCATATTTTGGGTATTCATAATCTGTAAATCAACCATTCCATGGAATGTCCACTAGCTTTGACAACAGAAATGAACACTAAAATTTAGCCTATCCTTTAACTACATGCAAATAGCATACTGAGTGAGATAGAGTGTTCCTGCCTTTATATATTCTAGAATGCCACAGTAGCTCTCCGATGGGAATTCTCTGGCAACAGCTGTATCTAAAATTTGCATTTCAAAATAAATAAATAAATAAATAAAGGGATTAGTATCAAAATGTTCAAGAATTAATACATTCTACCCCTGAACCACGAACTAAAGCAGTAATTTTAAAGTTCTTATAGCTTGTTTTGCAAACAGTTTACAGCAGGGCCATGACCGTAATACACAACATGATAACCGCACCCCATTGTTAGCATTTCTTGTGCTATTCAGCAACAGCCAGTCAAGAATGACAGTGCAAAAGAATCACCTGCATTGGAGTCAAAAATAGTTCAACTTTTAGTGAAAGATGCAGTGAAGCACTGCTTGTCAATGCCTGTTTTCTCTGAGACAGCCAATCATAAGAGGAAGCAAGATTTACTTTGACAGAATGGGCGGTGTTTTATCAGTTGTCCCAAATAAATTAGATGAATCCCTGGATGATTATTGTACTTGACAGGTTTGTTATTTTATTGGACATTATATTTTATTGGTAATATCAGAGAAATAGGTATGTTAGCATCCTACTCAACGTAAGACCTCTGAAAAAATATTTTTTTATCGCGAGCTCATGAAGTTCAAACTCATTTCATCTCATTTTCCACCGCTTATCCATGACAAGGTCAAGGTGGTAGCAGGCTGAGGAGGGCAGCCCAGATGTTCCTTTCCCCAGCCACATCCACCAGCTCCTCCCAGGGGATCCCAAAATGTTCCCAGGCCAGCCAAGATATATAATCCTCCCAGCGTGTTCTGTGTCTGCCCTGAGGTCTCCTCCCAGTGGTTGTGCTTGGAACACCACCACAGGGAGGTGCACAGGAGGCACCTTGACAACATGCCCGAACCAGCTGAAGTTGCTCCTTTCAGTGCGCAGGAGCAGTGGCTCCTCTCCGAGCTCTTCCCAGATGTCTGACCTCCTCATCCTGTCCCTAAGGGTGCGCCGAGAAAATCCTGCGGAATACAAGCACCACTTGTATCTGTGATCTCATTCTTTCGGTCACTACCCAGAGCTCATGACCATAGATGAGGGTTGAAAACAAAGATTGACTGGTAAATTGAGAGCTTTGCCTTCTGGCTCAACTCCCTCTTCACCAAGACGGTCTGGTACAACGAATGCATGACTGACGTCGCTGCCCTGATCTGCCTGTCAATCTCCTGCTCCATTTTACCCTCATTAGTGAAGAAGACCCCGAGATACTTGAGCTCCTCCACTTGAGGCAGTAGCTCACTCCCAACTCAGAGGGGGCAGGCCACCTTTTCTGGCATAGGACCATGGCCTTGGACTTGGAGGTGCTGATCCTCTTCCCGTCCACTTCACACTCGGCTGCACCGCCCCAATGTGTGCTGGAGTTCACTGCTTGATTAGGCCAAGTGCTTCATCATTTGCGAAGAGCAGAGACGCAATCCTGACGTCACCAAACTGGACACCCTGTGCCCGCCAACTGCGCCTTGAAATCCTGTCCATGAAAATCACAAATAGAATTGAAGACAAGGTACGGTCCTGGCGGAGTCCAACAACCACTGGGAACGAGCTTGACTTAGTGCCAGCAATGCGGACACAGCTCACACTGCGGTTATACAGGGACTGTATGGCTCACAGCAGTGAGCCTGGCACCCCATACTCCCGCAACACCCCCCACAGGACACTTCAAGGAACACGCTCGTAAGCCTTGTCCAGATCCACAAAACACATGTAGACTGGGTTGGCAAAGTGCCATGATCCCTCCAGGATGAGTGCAAGGGTGAAGAGCTGGTCCACTGTTCCATGGCCAGGGAGAGAATCTGTCTCCTTTCCAGCACCCTGGAGCAAGCTTTCCCAGGGAGGCTGATCAGTGACATACCCCAACAATTGGAGTACACTCTCCGGTCCCCCTTTTTAAAAATGTGAACCACCACCCCTGTCTACCACTCCACAGGCCCTGTCCCCAACCTCCACGCAACATTGAAAAGATGTGTCAGCCATGACAGCCCAACAACATCCAGAGCCTTCAGCATTTCAGGGCAGATATCATCTACTCCTGGTGCCTTGCCATTGCAGAGTTTCCTAACTGCCTCAGTGACCTCTGCCAGGGAGATGGGTGATGACCCCCCAGAATCCTCCAACCCTGCCATCTCTGCGGAGGGCATGTCAGTCAGGTTTAGGAGCTCCTCAAAGTGTTCCTTCCACCGCCCAACCAAATTCTCAGTCAAGGTCAGAACCTCCCCTTCCCTGCTGAGAACAGCCTGGATGAGGCCCTGCCTGCCCCTCCTGAATCGCCTCACCGTTTGGCAGACCCTCTTTGAGGACAGCTGAAAGTCCTTCTCCATGGCCTCCTCGAACTCCTCCCATAACCAAGTTTTTGCTTCAACGACCGACATCGCTGTAGCCCTTTTGGCCTCCCAATACCTCTCAGCCAATTCCAGAGTCCCCCAAGCTAGCCGAGCCCAGAAGGCCTCCTTCTTCAGCCTGACGGCCTCCCTCACTGATGCCGTCCACCACCGGGTCCTTGGGTTGCCACCACGACAGGCACCAATGACCATCTGGCCACAGCTCAAAGCTGCTGCTTCAACAATGGAGGCTTTGAACGGGGTCCATTCGAACTACATGTCCCCAACCTCCCTTGGGATCAGGGAGAAGCTCCTCTGGAGGTGTGAGTTGAAGACCTTCTGGACAAGGTCCTTAGCCAGATGTTCCCAGTTCACCCTCACTATGTGCTTGGGTGTACCAGTTCTGCCTAGCAGCCTCCCTCTCGATCTGATCCAACTCACCACCAGGTGATGATCAGTTGACAGCTCTGCCCCTCTCTTCACCTGAGTGTCCAGAACATAAGGCCGCAGGACTGATGAGATGACCACAAAGTCGATCATTGACCACTGGCCTAAGGAGCTCTGGTACCAGGTACACTTGAGAGCTGCCTTATGCTCAAACATGGTGTTTGTTATGAACAATCCATGACTCACACAGAAGTCCAACAACAAAGCACCACATGGGTTCAGATCAGGTGGGCCATTCCTCCCAGTCACCCTCCTCCGAGTTTGTCCATCATTGCCAACATGAGTTTTGAAGTCTTCCAGTAGAATTACAGTCCCCAGATGCTGTCTTCACTAGGACACTCCCCAGTACTTCTAGCAAGGCTGGGCACTCCGAGCTGCTGTTCAGCACATATGCCGTCACAACAATCAGAGAATTCCCCCCGTAAACTGAGGTCGCAGTGAGACGAACCTCTCGTTCACCGGGACAAACTCCAACACAGGGGTGCTCAGTCGGGGTTTAACAAGTAACCCCACACCTGCCCGCCACCTCTCACTCTGGGCCACTCCAGTGAAGGATAGAGTTCAGAGCCCATCCAGGAGTTTGGCTCCAGAGATGAGGCTGTGCGTAAAAGTGAGCCCAACTATATCTAGTTGTTATTGCTCGACCTCCCACAGAAGTTCCGGCTCCTTTCCCCCCAGAGAGGTGACATTCCACATACCAAAAGGTAGTTTCTGCACCTTAAGTCCAGTCCACCAAGGCCTCCGTTGCAACCCGCCACCCGTGTGGCATCGTACCTCGCCCCTACTTTTCCACTCACAGGTGGTGAGCCCAGGGTAAGGCAGCCCCACGTGGCTCATTCAGGCCACCAGGCGCTCAACTATGAGCTCTTCTCCCACGCCTGGCTCCAGGAGGGGGCCCTGCTATCCCTATTCTGGGCAAGGTGCCTGTACTTTTGTGGAGACTATTCATAGGGGCTTCATGAATTGCTTTTTGGCTGGCCCCTCACCTGAGGTCTCTCTGCCTTGAGTGACCCTACCAGGAGCTACATGCTCCATACAGCACAGCTCCCAGGGTCACAGGGTCACACAAACCCCTCCACTATGATAAGCTCGCAGTTCCAGGAGGAATTTGACTTTTCAGTTTGAACTTCCCCAGGAGAGAGAGAAAATAAACTCATAAGACAGACTTCAAAGGCTTACTCTGAGATTGAAATATTTTTATTAACTTTTAATCAGTTAATATGGTTAAAGCAAGGGGATTTATTTTGATCAAGAACCTAAAAGATCAGTAACAAGGCCATCATTAGACATTGTGCAACAGTACAAAGTCATTGATTTGATTTATTATGAATCATACAAAAAAACTGAACAAGCAGCGAACTGACATTTTTGTTCTAATGGGGGGGGGGGGGGGGGGGGGGGGGGGGGGGGGGGGGGTCTAAGATCCCCTAACCGTGGTGATCCAAAATAGCGTAGTACAAAATTGCATAATGTACTCTTCTTCAAGACCACAATAATGCAAATTGGACCATGATGGACTTATTGTGCTATCATGGGACCTCATTAAAGCATAATCTCTTATTGAAGTTTGCTCCCCATTGTCCACTGAGAGATTTACTGGACTAGCGTCTGGGATTAAAGGTCTTTAGCTGGAAACATACTAATGATCAGTAACAAAGTTGTTTATGTCTGCTGAGTTACATCATTAAGGGACACATTTGACCACTGTGGGGTATGCCTATGTCAATCTAAATGTTGATCAATGTAGAGTACAAAGTCCAGGCCCTATATTTTCAGGCCTTCTGAATGTTCTGCAGTTTTAAATCAACCCATATTTTAAGTGTATGTGAAAAAAAAAAAAAAATCTCATGAACACAAAACATAAAACAAATATCTTTCAAATAATTCAAATGAAATATTCAAATGAAATAATCCTATCAAAGACCTATGATGCAAAATTAATTGAATATACAACAGTGTTGTAGTCGAGTCACATACCTTGAGTCCAAGTCGAGTCTCAAGTCTCCACTGCTCATGTCCAAGTCCAAGTCCGAGTCCCGGTCAGCAGTGTTCGCGTCTGAGTCCGAGTCCGAATCCCAGTTACTTGAGTCTAAGTCCAAGTCTGTATCAACGTGTCGGAAATAAACGTTATCAAATTAAATCAATCTGGGATAAAGAGGACAGAGAATTTTTTTTCAACCTTTTACACCATAAAGATTTTTAACAACTTCAGGTTTTTACTGATGGACTTCACTTCCAGTGTATGCAAATACAACTGTATGTCAATAAAACAATAACACAACTTGAATATGTTGTAACGGGGGGTTTCTGGAATGACTGTGCCTGTACTGTTTTGTTGGAGCTTCACATAAAATGTTGGAATGTGGTGATAATCTGGGAAGGACAGCAGGATGGAGTCCAAATGACACTCCTTAATAGACTTTCATGGTGAATAACAAAGTACCTCAATCTGTTGATAAAACTTTAGTGAAATAACATAACGTAACTGCAGTAATTGGCTTCTTCAACGGAGATTACAATGATTATATAAGGGGGAAAATGCACTGATTGGTGATGACACAGAGATGGTGGAACTTATTTACTGGGCGATCTGCCTGTCATCATTTCTCTCCTCCATCAAGAACACAGGCAGAACGAAAGCACAACAGGTGGGTCATATTTGCATCAAAGTCCTTAGTCACAAACTGTCGAGTCTGAGTCCAAGTCCAAGTCCTAAACTGTCAAGTCCGAGTTCAGTTCCGAGTGACAATCATGATGACTCAAGTCAAAGTCACCAAAAACGTGATTCGAGTCTGAGTCTACTCCGAGTCCTGGATTCGAGCACTACAACACTGATACATAAACTTACTGAATATGTAAATATGGATGCATATGACAATAGTTGCAAACAAGTAATATCTGAATGTCACAATTTCCAGTGCTAGAAATGGGAATGTTCCCTTCTCTGTTGTCCTAGAGTTTCTGGCCATGGACTTTAGTAGCACAGTTCTCCCCCATTTTATGAACTAATCAACCCTGCAGAACTTTCTGGCTGTTCTTTGGAGCATTCTCAGCATGTGTATTTACATTTTGTCAAATCTTTCTGTAAAGATGTGAAATAATGTATTAATTATGGGAAATATTACAGTTAATTCATTAAGGGAACTTTCAGCTTTCAGCTACTTCAAATGATCAGTGCACGGTCCCATTATTTTGTAATCGAAGGCCATTCAACCAGTGAAGCTAGCTAGTCGATAAATGGAGACCCTGTTCTTTAGAAACACTGTTTATCCACTGATACACAAAAAATATTCATATTACCCTTCTAAATCAATAAAAATACTGAATAAAACACAAATCCCCCTTTCTGACACTAGGCCTGGTAAGGAGTTTGTTTTAGACTGTACAACCTATAACTCACTTTGCAGTAAGGTTATATGACAACATCATGCAGCTGTATAACACCCATACTGCTGCTATTCTGACAGGCAGAATAGCTGAGTAAACTTGGTCCTTTCATCACCATGGAGGTCAGATTTGGGGTTGAGTAAAGCTGAACACAGCTATTTGTAACAATTATTCAGGGAAAAAATATTGCAAGAGTATATATTTTGCATTTTGTACCTTAATAAATGCAAAATATATTTGCACAGTTTTAGCCTGCTTGTTAATATAACCATTATGCCAATTTCAAATGCAGGGAAAACCAAGAAATAAACAACATCTTTTTAACAGTGGACATTTTTACAAGTGTTGCATATTGTAATGGTTTGCTGATAGACACATACCTGTCATAGGCCATTGCTGACAATAGTGTGAACTCTGATACACCATATGTGTATATTAGAAAAGCGCGCAGAGCACTAGCTGGATAAGAGATTATTTGTTTATCAGACAGAAAATCTATTAATAATTCAGGATAAAAAGCAGCTGTGCCAAAAATGGAATTTAAAAATAAAGCAGCTATTAATAGAGTCTTGTTTTTAAATATGAGACAAATAATAAATAAATAAATAAATAAGAATGAGTAAATAGGTGCCCTGTGATGGAATGGCGACCTGTCCAGGGTGTTTCCACGCCTTTTGCCCAAAGAATGCTGGGATAGGCTCCAGCACTCCAGGCGACCTTAATTGGCTTTGAAAATGAGTGAGTGAGTGAGTGAGTGAGTGAGTGAGTGTGAAAGAGTGTGTGAGTAAATGGGCAGTGAGTGCAATGGCAAAATAAACATATTTATACCTCTGCAATCCTGCATGTCCTTCTAAAGTTGTGTATGTAACATTAGCAACATATTCCATATGTTATTTAAGTACAGAAGATAAAAGAAAAATGATCAGCAAGGTGTGTCTACATTTTGAGAATCCCATCTAGGTGATGCAAAAACATTTTAAATACCAAACGGCACTCTTAAAAAAGCATACGTATAAGTATAGAGTAGTCTTTTCATTTCATTGCCATAATAATATTGTGTAATAAGGTAAGAGGTGGGTGCCACTTGTGTATATTTTGTTATTAGATAGTGTAGTATTTTAAGGTGTTTTTCTTTTTATTTCGTTCATTGCTTTGGCACCGTCTGTCTCCCCATTCCTATGTATATTTGTTATTGTAAATATTGTATATATTTGTAAATATCATTGTTTTGTAAATACCATTAATATACTGCACTTTTTTTGTACAGTGCTCCCATGTCAGTGTCTTCTCACCATCACACTGTCCCAAACCAGCACTGGTGGTGGGTTCCTATTTCCCTAAACCATATCCCTGGACACCATTTTCACACCTGGGACGTAACACAAACAAAAAATGTAACCAACGGTTTAAAAGAATCACCTCGGGTCAAGCAGCCTAGTACGACGGAGTATTAGGGCCACATTGAGGGAAAACAATTCGAGATTTTGAGAATAAGGTCGCAATATTACGCGAATAAAGACGTAATTGAGAATAATTCGTAACATTACGAGAACAAAGTCGTAATTTAATCAGAATAAAGTCATAATATTTCAGCAAAAAGTTCTAATACAACAAGAATAAAGTTGTGATTTTATGAGAAAAAAAATCATAATATTACTAGTATAAAATCTCGAGAAAGATTTCGAGAAAAGTAAAATTACAAGAAAAACAAACAAACATATTTTTCATGAAAATATATATTACCAGCAACCAACAAAACAGGCCAGAGGTCAGTCAATGGCAGCCTGAGCCTGCTTCTGGCAACCATTGTTTCTCTCAGGCTTCATGCACAATCTTTTCAAAGTCCTGCTACTTATGATGATGTGGTGCTGATGTGCCAAAGGATTAAAGTATTTCATTATTTGTGAAACCTATACTAAAGTATGACTTCACAAGATGCTCCATGTTTCTCATTTTAACTCAGGCGGCAGGCCGCTCTTCTCATATTTCCCTTCTAAAATAACATGTAGCCTAAAATTACGACTTTATTCTTGTAATATTATGACTTTTTCTCATAAAATTACAAATTTATTCCCGCAATATTATGGCTTTATTCTCGTAACATTATGACCCTATTCTTGAAATCTCAGAATTTTTTTGCTCACTGTGGCCCTAATACTCCATTGTAGACCAGGAGGCTACCGTTGTAACAAACACAAAACCAGAAAGAAAAAAAAAAAAAACAGTGTGGTGTTACATCGCAGGGGTTAGGAGGCCTGCAGAGAAAACCTTCCAGGAGGAGATACAGTCCAAAGAGGCGAAGGTCAAAAATGTTTTTTAATGATAAGCAGAGAAAAGCCGTCAATTGGAGAGTCCCGTGATTGGTTTGTTTATGAGGAGACAAGCCAGACAGTGTTCTGTTCGTTATGTCATCAGCACACTTTGGATGCCAATAAGAGAACTAATAGAACTAACAAGTGGGATTGGGGATGAGAATGGGAGGAGGGATGTCTTTGTTTTTTGTTTAATCTGCCCAACTCATCAAATTTGACCTCCATTAGTGCACAGTTTGTGTGAGAGTGTACACACACACACACACACACACACACACAAACACACACACAATGTGTTTGCATGAGAGAGAGAGCAGGAATGTCAGTATTTTCCTTAAGAATTCAAATATTTACCTAGTGAAATACAGTAGCCTATTTACCTAAGTAATCATGCTTGAATATTGTAGATGTTGTACTATTTCTCACATGCAGTTACACACTGCCTTTTAAAAGAAGAAAGTGGCTGGTCAAAAAATTGAATGGCTGGTAGATTTTGGGATCTACCAGCCACAGTGGCAAGTGGACAAAAAAGTTCATTTCCAGCCTTGCTTGTGCATCATATCAAACTGTGATGAAGGAAGTTATGAAGCTATCATCCCTAATAGTAAGCCAACCCATAACTGTACACAGTGGTAAATATCTTCAGAAGACCTTGCTTGTGGCATTTGGACATGCAGTTATTCACAAATTCCAATAACTGCTTCAATTACTGATGTTCATGTACTTTATCAATTTTTTTGTGCCACACACGCATATGTGTTTTGATGGCTGGGGCATGGTGATACCATTTTTTCTCCCCTTCAAATGTCATTTATTTTGCTGTCACTCTTTTACTGACTGATGCTGAAGAGCACATGGCTGATTTATTATTGAAAAGGGTTTACCATCTCAGTTACTAATCTGCTAATGCCAAAACCATCTGAGTCAGTGAGGCTTTGGAGCTAAAGGATGGTTTAGTACAGTCATGAAAAGGAGATCTGCAAACTACATAGAGGTGATAATAAATAAACAAATAAATAAAACCTATAAAACATCCAGATTTCTTTGAGATGATCTGCAACAAAAATGGCATCTGAAGAAACATAAATGCGATGGGGGATTTAGGCAGTTTATGCTTTTAAGTCTGCAAAGAGTAAATACAACACACCGGAGACACCTGAGAATTCTCTGGTGCAAATGATCAGATTTCTTCCCTAGGGCAAATAAACACCTGAATCTGGATCTGGTGCTGCAGGACATATAAGTTGGTCATTCACTGAAGCAGTTGATGCAGTTGTTCATCAGCTAGTGTCTGAAACACACTGACGGTAAGTTCTGATTTATGTCGGTATAAAACTTTGTTTACTGATTTGGAATATTTTCCTCTGCTGTAGCATTGATAATGTACAAACATAACATAAGTATACTGTAACCTGACATTGTTTATTGCTATATGCTGTATCATTACAGTATCTGTCAAAGTGGACTTAAGGAGACCAAAGAACAGCATATATGTCTTACAGCATTGTTATGATTATGACACACTCTTCACTCTAAATACAATGGAAATGGAAATACAATGGAAATATATATATATATATATATATATATATATATATATATATATATATATATATATATATATATGTGTGTGTGTGTGTGTGTGTGTGTGTGTGTATATATGTATAAAATGTCTTTCATATTTTATTATTTCTCTCTCATTGTAGATCATCAAATGGAAAATGGAAACATCTCATCTGACTTTTATTTCACAGTTTTTAAAGAGCAAAATCAATTTCGATATTTTTTCTTCATGATTTCACTTTTAGTATACCTTTCCATCATATTTTTTAATGCCATCATCTTGTCGGTTGTGTTTAAAGAGAAGTCTCTTCACGAACCAATGTATTTCCTCATCTGCTGTCTATGCATAAATGCTCTATATGGCACAGCTGGTTTCTTCCCAAGATTACTGATTGATTTTCTCTCTGACACACATAAAATAAGCCGCCAAGCATGTTTTACCCAGATTTTTGTTATTTACACCTATGCAATATCTGAATACACGATACTAACTTTGATGTCATTTGACAGACATGCTGCAATATGTCATCCCTTAAAATACCACAATATAATGACTCCAAAGGTCACATCTGTCTGTATAGCCTTTGCTTTCCTTTACGGGATATTTTATATGGGTCTTGTCATTTTCTTTTCAGTTAGACTTCCTTTATGTGGTAATGAAATAGAAAGACTGTACTGTTCTAACTGGTCTGTAGTCAGGCTATCTTGTGTTCCCACCACAAGCAACAACATACTGGGATATTTCATCACAATAACTACTGTTTTTGCACCTGCAAGTTTTATCGTATTTACGTATGTAAGAATTTTGATTATTTGTCAAAAAATGTCATCAGAGTATAGGGGCAAAGCACTGCAAACATGTGTCCCTCACATTGTGGCCTTTGTGAACTATTCAGTCGCATCATTTTGTGATATTGCTTTAAGTAGACATGATCTTGGAAAATATCAAGTTGTGGCTCTAGTGTTTTCAGTAGAATTTCTTGTGATTCCTCCCATATTGAACCCTCTCATTTATGGCCTGAATTTGCCAGACATACGCAGAAAGATTTTGTGTTTCTTTCATCTTTCAAAAATAGGTCTGGCTTCTGTGTGATTTAGTTTTGACATAATATTGGCACATTATACTGAGCAGCGTTTATCCCAGATCAAAAGACAAAAAACTACCACCTTCTGCTGAACAGTGTTACAAGACATTCCACCTCTGGAGTCCCAAGTTTATGTTTCCACCTGTCTTAAAGTGACCATGCTTATAGTGCTGGAAACAGTGGTTGACTGTCACACAATTTCCTCTAATGTATACTTGCATGTTCCAGCCTCAGTGCGGGGTTATTTGTCATTATCATTGAAAAACTGACAGTCTTAGGTAGAGATTTGTCTGTATTCCAAAACTTTGCGGCAGCCAAAGGCACTGGCCTTTGGCTGCTGGTACAAGATATGAGATTTAAATGGGGCTATCCTAAAATATCATGATCTAATTTTTGCTTACATATGCTAATTTAATTTATTTATCTATTTTCCCCCTTAAGATATACCAAATGAGTAATAAAATAATTGCCTCGAAGTAGGTGTACACTATTTGTGAATTTTAATCTATGAAGATAATTTGTTGTGAAATTTTGAGAAATGTGTGTGTGGTTCTACATGTCTCATGTTTGTGAAAAGTTTACACTAAAAGAGGCCCTTCCCCCTAAATGCATGATGACCTACAGTAGCCAGTTAAAATACAAAACATCTCATTCAGACCAAAATCAAATCATATATTAGAGCGACCAAAATGATAAATAGCAAATGTCTTGCAACAATGTTTTCATTTGACCTTTTGAGATTAATGTTGTGTTGGCTACACATGGCTTGGCCTCATGGCTTAAATATTGCTATTCTGTCCTTCTTACATAGAAAGCAGTGGCTGATTTCATTGGACACTGTCTGATGTTACTTATCTTTCATGATTAAATAATCTGAAACTAATTCTAATTCATTTTCTGAATGTTGTAGAATTGTAGTGACTTTAAGTCTGTGCTATTACTTCTCTACCAGTGGCTTCAAATAATACTGACCTTAGGCCTCATTAATGCCACATATGCTCATACATAAACATCACAGCCAATATTAAGTTAACCTGACCCTTTGGTTCAAAATTCCCTTCCTCTGTGCCTTAACATGTATTAGGCTAAATGTTCACTAATGGTACCAGAATTTTAGAGGTGATGCAACATAGTGTTTGCTATGTACAATACACCAGAACATAACATGTACATTTCATAAAAGTTCTCATGGCTAGGTCACCTCTAAAAAAAAAAAAAAGTACAGACAGTATTTCATTGGGTTATAAATAGAATTGATCTGGGGTGAGAATACATGAACTGGTGACAGAAGCAATAAGACGCATTTCAAATCCAGTTCACATTAAAGGTAAAATCTAATCTCTACATGCAATGAGTTTTACTGTTTACTGACCAGACATGCTTTTGTCTATCTAGAGTTCCTTAATTGTGAAATGTCTAACATTTAATGTCACAACTTGTAGTCATGAGAAATATGTTGTAAATTGTGTAATGAATGTTTTTCTGAACCAGAATACATGTTTTGCACATTTCAAATTATTAAAATTTTCTTTCCCTTAGGTACTTTAAGTGTGCTGAATGGAAAACACAACTGTGCCATCAGGTTTTAGCTTTACTGTATTTAAAGATCAAGGTCAACTGAAATATTTCTTCTTCATACTGACATTTACAGTTTACATTTCCATTATATTTTTTAATGTTAACATTTTATGGGTAGTGTTTAAGGAGAGATCACTTCATGAACCAATGTATCTTTTCATTGCCTGTCTATCTGCAAATGCTCTGAATGGTACTGCAGGTTTCTTTCCAAGACTGTTAATTGATCTCCTCTCTGACACACACCTGATTTCTCGTCCAGCGTGCTTCACACAAATATTTACAATTTATTCCTATTCAGTATCTGAGTACACAATACTATGTTTAATTGCTTATGACAGATATCTTGCCATATGTAATCCACTACAATATCACAATATTATGACTCCAAAGATAGCTTCATTGTCTGTCGGCATTGTTGCAATATATGGAACAATATTTGTGAGTGTTGTCATGTCTTTACAAGTCAGACTTCATTTTTGTGGCACTGAAATATCAAGACTGTACTGTTCCAGTTGGTCTGTGGTCAGGCTAGGTTGTGGGATTTCCATGAAAAAAGTATATACTTCAGGGATATTTATTGCAACCACTACTGTTTTCCTGCCTTCAATTTACATTTTATATACCTACATCAGAATTTTTATTGTTTGTCAAAAAGGCTCAGCAGAGTCTAGGAGCAAAGCATTACAAACATGTTTACCTCACATTGTATCCTTTATAAACTACTCAGTGGCAAGTCTTAGTGATATTATATTGAATCGTTACGAAACAGAGAATCTTCAAGTTATAGAGTTGTTTTTTTCAGTGGAATTTCTTGTTACTCCATCCATTCTCAATCCTCTTATTTATGGTCTTAAACTGCCAGAAATGCGACGTAAAATCCTTGGCTTGTATAAGCTGCCTACAGTGATTCCAATTCTGTAATGACTATGTTGTAAATGTTATTTAAACTGTATACACATTTTGACATGTAATGTTTCTATATGGCAATGCATATGTACATTATGTAGAAGGAAAAGCTCTTTATGCTGAAGCTTAATGATGTTTTAATTTCCTTTTGGAATTATTATTGTAGAAAATTATTGTAATCTTTTCTTTTTTAAAAAATGGACCTCAATGAACTCAAAGTGAGAGTATCATGATTTGTTCTCATGAGCTCACAATTTGCTGTACATATGAAATCTTACCAGCATGGTCACATGAAATATTATGGATTAATTAAGACAGGTTTGATGATTACAAATGTCATAAGATCTTGTTTGTATCATTTGGTGTTTCTAACATGCTGCCAGAGTTTGCTGTGATTTCATATTAATATTGGTGAAATCAAGTTAATTTATTAATTTAGGAAATGTTTACCCAGATATTACCTTGTGCAGTACATCTGAGAGCAATTCTGCATTACTGAAAAACTGAGATTGTATTGTCACTTATACATCATCTTTTTTGTGTGCTGCCTTATTTGTTGGCATGATATTGAAATTTATTAAATGACACATTTAACATATTTGACATATTTGTTATTCTCACAATATGTGTTCATATTCATTACATTTACTCCAAAATAAATTATATAAATCGTCAACGATATCTTCCCTAGTTCCATTCATCTGTCATGTGGAATAATGATATACAGCATTTTTAGAAAATATTTAGGAGGCTTTTTCACTGTCCCACTATAAATCTTCAGATTATACAAACTCCTCTTTCAATCCAAACCACTACATTTGAGTCAGCAGAATGAGAGGACTATTGCAAGGGATTTATGCATTTGGTAATTCAGCAATGAATATGAACCACAACATTTTAGAGATGTCTATTTGTGACCAAGGTCCTGCTATCTGCCTGTTACAATATGATGACCAGTATGTGGAATAACTTTAATTTAGTAATATGTAAATTATCCACACACACACACACACACACACACACACACAATTACACACATTTGAACTGAGCTTCTGAACACTTGAACTTCAGAAAAAACACTGGCAGGTTAAAATGGCCCAATACCAAATTATGTTGTCGTCTCCACCCCCTCCTCTGCTTCAACCATTCAGTGTTCAATGTTGACGTTCTACTGATCACGGGTCTGGCCAGACCAATTCTATTCTATCACCCTGCTCACCTGTCTTAATATATCCAGCCTGGTTTTCTGTTGGAATTAATGCCACTGTCTTTTCTTCACCCCAGGTGCAATGTTGCAGCCCACTAGTCTACACAGTGTTCAATAAACTCCTCTTTAAATGCACGTGTATACACTGTCTTGCCAACTTCTTGACAGTTGCCTATTTTGGCATATTAGAATAATTTAGTATTGGGTAACCACAAACCTTCCTCTCTTTGCTATCACAAGTCTGCAAAAACCGTACTACCAATGATAGCAGGTGAAACTATTCCCAACATGAATCAGCTAAATGTACATTTCTTATGTGTATCATTTATTGACCACTTAGCTGTTTAACTAAGACACCTTGAAAAAATATCTGCACTTACAAAGGCCAAAAACAGCATCCTGGTGACCAATCCTGATGAGGCCGAAGAGCACTTTTACAGTGATCTAGACATGGCTGGTTCCCTGCCAAGGGGGAACAGCTTGACAATAGGTAATGCAACTCATCTGGACCTCATAATCTGGTGCCAGTATGAGGGATAACAGGACAGCTCATCAGTAACACCAGCTGATGTTAACTGGCACACATCATTAACAGAAGAAAGAAAACACAGCTAGCAAAAGAAATTAATATTCAGCAATTGAGAAGAATCAACAGAATCACACAATATGATACAACACATAGTAAATAACAAAAAAATTGCGAACTATGGCCGGGGACTAAAATAATTTGTTCACCTCTAATGGTGTAGCTGAGTTGACTCACACATACGAATATAATTCAATGGAGAGAGAACATTATCTTTTTCTTTCATATGTAATAATTTTACTGTAGTTGTATTGATTATGGCTCACAAACACATAGCTGAGAGAGCTCTTCTGTACTGTAGCAGTCAACAACAACAACAATAATAATAATAATAATAATAATAATAATGAATTTTATTTGTATAGCATCTTTCATTACAAGAAATGCAGCTCAAAGTGCTTTACAATAAAGAAATTACATGCAGAGAGTGCTTCACATGAAAAGAGACATAGAAAGAACATAAAAACAGGGGAAATAAAATGGAACATAATAATCTGTTTAAATGCTGGTTTGACGTGACTTCCGGTTTCCGGTTTGTACCTGTGTAAGTCTGCTGCCGCTGCTGTGCTGATTATCGTCACTTGTCTACGGTCTGTTGTTAACAATTACGTTGTGCTGCACTTGTAATCTTGTGTGCTTATGTGCTTGTTTTATCTCGCTCTGTTTCTGCTTTGTTAGCGTTACCCATCAACACATTCTTTCTACTGTTTGGCTGCTAGCTTGCTAACATCAGCTTAGCCTTCTTGCTAACCTTACTTACACAGCAATAGTGTGTTGATAATTAACATTTACATTACTTCTCATTATCTGCCACTATGTCTTGTTCTCTCTGCCTCACTATCGTAGAGAAGTTGTCTCTCCCAGAGAGACGTGTCCATCAGAGAAAGGTAGCGCTAGTTCCAGTTTTATTACAATAGATACGACGGGCGCCCCAGATATAATTAGTTTAGCCTCTGAGCTGATTAGCGGCTCAGTCTCTCCCTTTAGTGCAGTTTCGCCGGCAGAAAAAGAGTTTGTTACGGTCGTGAGTGGCAGGAGGTCTCGCCGATGCCGACACCAGCCGCCATCTGTACAGCCTGACTCACAACCGCTCCCGGTGGTGAATCGCTATGCTACTCTTGTTTCTCCTGTTTGCCGGCCTGGGTCCTCTGCCTCCTTCAACCGCCCCAAGCCCCGTACCCTTGTTATAGGGGACTCAGTGACCCGAGGGATCAGGTTAGCAACGCCAGCGACTGTTACCTGTCTCTCCGGTGCCAGAGCTCCCGACATAGAAGCTAACCTTAGGGTGCTGGCAAACAGGAATAGCCGTATCGATAAGGCACACCCCATAGACACCAGCTATGACAACATCGTTATTCATGTCGGCACCAATGATATTAGAATAAGGCAATCAGAAGTCACAAAGGTCAACATAGCTAGGACTTGTGACTTCGCCAGAAAGATGTGTCGGCATCAGTTAATTGTCTCTGGCCCTCTACCAGCTAGGGGTAACGATGAAAGATACAGTAGATAAGTGCAACTGAATCGTTGGCTGGTGCAGTTGGATACGATTTTGTAGATAACTGGCCCTCTTTCTTGGGTAGACCTGGCTCGCTAAAAGCGGACGGCCTGCACCCTAATGGGCATGGCGCCGCTGTTTTACCAGGCAACATAGGTAGATGTTTGAGTCAGCTATGACATCTTTCACTAGAGCAGGCCAGGTTGCAGGTGATTAGAGAATCTGTTAAGGAAAACCCCTCAGAGGCTGCTGAGTCCCATGAGTCAATGACTCCTCTCCTCTAACATAAGGCTAAGATTAATATGACTAGCTATTCATTTAGTGAAGAGGCTTCAGCAGAGACTTCCTCTTTAAGCATGGTCCTCATTCTGCCTCAGTTTCTCAACCTAACCTGCACTATGGTCATCCCACTGTCAGCAGCGATTTGGCTTTTGCTATTAGCGTACTCTCACGCCCTCACAGATTTTGTAGACTACTTTGAGAATCACAACGGATTAAGTCTATTTTTTGCGAGAAAGATTTGACACAGTCGCATGCGGTAATAGAGCTGGATTGAGGGGAGTGATCTCCCTAGACGCGCTCTCTAAACTGGTGCACTCCACTAAGCCAGCCTCCTCCCTGCTCGATCCCCTACCTCCTAAACTTTCCATAGAACTTTTCTAGATCCCCGGCCCTACAATCCTCAACCTCTTAAACCTGTCACTTAAGTCAGGCGTTCTACCCTCTGCTTTTAAAACAGCCACGATTAGCCCCCTACTTAAAAGACCTAACCTCGACCCAGAAAGCCTGAATAATTATAGGCCAATCTCTAATCTCCTGTTTCTTTCTAAAATACTCAAAAAATTGTCGCTGCGCAACTCATCGCCCATATGTCCTCCAACAGCCTGTTTGAAGTGTTTCAGTCAGGCTTTAGGTGTTTTCATTCCATTAAAACTGCACTAACTAGAGTGACTAAGGATCTATTACTAGCCATGGATGCTGGTGAAACCTCAATGCTTATCCTTCTCGATCTGAGTGCAGCATTGAACACAGTCGATCACACCATACTGTTAAAGCGCCTGGAAAATCAAATTGGCATCCGTGGCCTGGTGCTCTCCTGGTTCAAGTCTTATCTCTCAGAGAGAAAGCAGTGTGTCCACTACAATAATGTGACATCTGAGTACCGACAGCTTAACTATGGTGTCCCTCAGGGGTCAGTCCTTGGCCCTCTCCTATTCTCTATTCACATGCTCCCTCTTGGAGACATTATTCGCAGCTGTGACATTGGCTTCCACTGTTATGCTGATAATACTCGGATCTACTTACCAGTCAAGCACAGTGACCGCTCTGAATTGGCCAACCTTCAGGCGTGTCTCTGTGCCATTAAAAATTGGATGTCTTCAAACTTCCTGATGCTTAACGTAGATAAGACGGAAATGCTAGTCATCGGTCCCCCTGCGCATAAGCATCTTTTTAATAATCTTACATAAAATTTTGACAACTGCATTCTCCCGCAAAATTCCACAGCTAAAAACCTTGGTGTGATTTTTGACTCTAGTCTCTCGCTTGTCACTCATATCAAGAACACTACCAAAATGGCCTTTGATCATCTCCACAATATCGCCAAAATTAGGCCCCTTACTTTGTTTGGCTGATGCAGAAACCATTGTTCATGCATTTGTCACGCCTCGCCTTGACTACTCCAATGCTCTGTACTCTGGTCTGCCTGCCTCTAGTACCAGAAGTCTTCAGCTCGTCCAGAATGCTGCTGCCAGAATTCTGACCCAAACTAGGAAGTTCAATCATATCACTCCTGTCCTGGCCTCCCTTCATTGGCTCCCAATTCACATGAGGGCTGATTTTAAAGTCCTCCTATTAAAATTTAAAATTCTCCATGGGCTTGCACCGGCCTATCTATCCGAATTAATTACACCGTATGACAAACCCCCCCCCCCCCCCCCCCCCCCCCCCCCCCCCCCCCCCCCCCCCCCCCCCCCGCCCACACCCTGCGCTCTCAGGTTACTAAATTATTAGTTGTTCCAAGAGCTAAAAAGATGTCCTTTGCCTACTGCGCACCCTTTCTCTGGAACAGCCTACCTATAGAAATCAAAGAGGCAAACTCTCTTGCTACCTTTAAGACCAAACGTAACATTTATTCTCTGTATCGTATGGTTAGCATAATTTCGACTTGACCACCCAGTGAGGCTCAGTCTCTGCCGTAGTCTCTCCTGTCATAGGTTACCCTAGTAGCTGCTGGCTTAGATACCTCTCGTCTTCTCTCGCTCCTCCCTCTCCTCTGCTTTTATCTTAACTTTGTCAGTCTCTGATACTAACCTGCTCTCTTCTCTTTGTGTGAGTGGTCGATGTCTGCGCCTACTGCCTGGATGTGGCGCCTTCCCTTGGCCAGCTGTCTGACTTTGTGCCCTGCTGTCCCTGGCCCTGTTCCCCCTGTGTGGCCCTGCTCCTCCTGCGCCATCCACAGCCACTAGTCTTGCAACATTCATGCTTCTATAAAATTATTTTCCTTATTTCATTTGTTAAGTGCTGATAATCCAATAATGCTCTCCTTCCCTCCCTCATCTCCTGCATGGCTGTGGCTCATCTGTTTGATCATCTTTCCTCTTAGGTGTGCCCCCCCCTCCTCCCTCCCTCCCTGTCATCTCTCTCTTTATCGTCATCCTGATGGCTGCTGCAGCTTCGTGGCTTCCTGCGCTGCTGTGGTGGTGTCATCCACCCCAACTGAGCCCCATGCCATCTTGTCATTCTTTATATTGTCTACTAGTTGTGTTTTCATTTTCATTATCGCTGTGTTGTTTTAATTTGCCCACTGAGTTGGCACCTATTGCACACCTGAGTGGCCTAGAAGGGGTCTCCTCTCTCTGTGGTCCTTCTCAAGATTTCTCCTATTTTTCCCTAGCATCTGGGTTTTTTTCCAGGAGTTTTTTCTTGCCCGCTATGAGGATCAAGTCAGGGGGTGCAACCCTGCTCTGGTTGTTGTAATCCTGTGGGCATGTAAAGCCCTTTGAGACTGTAAACAGTGATATTGGGCTTTAAATAAACTTAAACTTGAAACTTGAACTTGAAAGAAATAAAATTCCATTTAGATGATCCACAAAAAAATCGGCCCCTTTGGAAAATGCAAAATTCTCTGCAGAATATGGCAGTCTGTCTAAAAGAAACACAAGATGACTATGAAAAGTCTCTGGAAGAAATGATTAGATTTCTTCCCTAGGGCAAATAGACACCCTAATCTGGATCTGGTGCTGCAATACATATAAACTGATCATTCACTGAGGCAGCCGAAACAGTCACTCATCAGCTAATGTCTGACACATGCCGAAGGTAACATACAGCATTTGTAATGTACATGCATAACATAAGTATACTGTAATGTGTCATTGTTTATTGTTGTGTGCATCATGAAAGTAACTGTCACAGTTAATGAGGACATGAAAAAAGGTTATACATAGCTTACAGCATTTTATGACACACTCTTTACTCTAAATGAAATGGAAACACTGACATTACATTGAAGTTTTTTGAATGAAGTATTTACAGATGAAAAAAAAAAACCTGTGTAATGGCAAATTTGCAATTCAGAAGTGTATACTTCAAGATGAAATCTAAATATATTTCACATTTTATTATTTCTCTTTCACTGTAGGTCATCAAATGGGAAATGGAAATATTTCATTCGCTTTTTATCTCACAGTTTTTAAAAAGCAAAATCAATTTCGATATTTTTCCTTCATGATTTCGCTTTTAGTATACCTTTCCATCATATTTTTTAATGCCATTGTCTTATTGGTTGTGTTTAAGGAGAAGTCTCTTCGTAAACCAATGTATTTCCTCATCTGCTGTCTATGCATAAATGCTCTATATGGCACAGCTGGTTTCTTCCCAAGATTACTGATTGATTTTCTCTCTGACACACATAAAATAAGCCGCCAAGCATGTTTTACCCAGATTTTTGTTATTTACACCTATGCAGTATCTGAATACACGATACTTACTTTGATGGCATTTGACAGACATGCTGCAATATGTCATCCTTTAAGATATCACAATATAATGACTCCAAAGGTCACTGCTGTCGTGATAGCCTTTGCTTTCCTTTACGGGATATTTTATATGGGTCTTGCCATTTCCTTTCTAGTTAATATTCCTTTATGTGGTAATGAAATAGAAAGACTGTACTGTTCTAACTGGTCTGTAGTCAAGCTATCTTGTGTTAACACCACAAACAACAACATAGTGGGATATTTCATCACAATAACTACTGTTTTTGCACCTGCAAGTTTTATTATATTTACGTATGTAAGAATTTTGATTATTTGTCAAAAAATGTCATCAGAGCATAGGAGTAAAGCACTGCAAACATGTATCCCTCACATTGTGACCTTTGTGAACTACTCAGTTGCATTATTTTGTGATGTTGCTTTAAGTAGATATGATCTTGGGAAATATCAAGTTGTTGCTTTAGTGTTTTCAGTAGAATTTCTTGTGATCCCTCCCATATTGAATCCTCTCATGTATGGTCTGAGTTTGCCAGACATACGCAAAAAAATTTTGTGTTTCTTTCACTTTTCAAAATAGGTTTGGGTGTGTGATAACTTTTGACATAATATTGGCATGTTATACTCACCTGCATTTATCCCTGATCAAAAAAAAAAAAAGAAGAAAAGAAAAAAACAGTATTACAGGACATTCCACATATATAAACCACATTGTATTTTGCTTTTATTTTGGATATTAATTTTCATTCAGTAGCAGATGAGAAGTGGCTCAGGCACAATTGTTCCATCATAGCTATGCGAAGTCTTACAGAAGCTAAACTAACCCACTCAGCTCATTCCTTCCTGCCCACAGGAGGGAGGCCTTCTGGGCTTGGCTAGCACGGGGGACTCCGGAATTGGTTGAGACGTACCGGCACTTACAAAGGCCAAAAACAGCATCCCAATGACCAATCCTGATGAGGCCGAAGAGCACTTTTACAGTGATTTAGACATGGGCTGGTTCCCTGCCAAGGGGGAACAGCTTCACAATAGGTAATGCAACTCATTTGGAACTCATAATTTGGTGCCAGTATGAGGGATAACAGGACAGCTCATCATTAACACCAACTGATGTTAACTGGCACACATCATTAACAGAAGAAAGAAAACACAGCTAGCAAAAGAAATTAATATTCAGCGGTCGAGAAGGAATCAACAGAATCGCACAATATGATACAACACATAGTAAATCAAAAAAAGCACATTGCGAACTATGGCCAGGGACTAAAATAATCTGTTCACCTCTACTGGTGTAGCTGAGTTGACTCACACATACAAATATAATTCAATAGAGAAAAAACATTATCTTTTTTTTTCATATGTAATAATTTTACTGTAGTTGTTCTATTGATTATGGCTCACGAACACATAGCTGAGAGTGCTCTTTTGTACGGTAGCAGTCAACAACAACAATAATAATATGTAACGGCCTCGTCTCCTCCCGCACCGACTCCAGCCATTCAGCGATCGGCATCGCCGGTTTACTAATCATCGGCCTGTCCCTTCATCATCCACACCTGTGTTCACTTTTGTTTTCCCTGATTTTCCCCTCTTTATTAACGCCTCTGTTTCTCCCCTTCGTTGCGAAGTCTACACGTACCCTATGTGTATTCTGAGCGTCTTGAATCTGTTTTGGATACTTTCTGTATTATTCTGTGTTGCTTCCTGTTTGTTTTCCATCCTGTTTTGGAGTTAATGTGCTCGCCTGGTTTTCATTAAAATTCAACCAACTCTGCACTTGCGTCCGGCTTCCTGGTGATCTCGTTACATAATAATTATAAAATAATCAGGGGTGGACAGTAACGAAGTACATTTACTTGAGTACTGTACTTAAGTACATTTTTCGAGTATCTGTACTTTACTTGAGTGTTATTTTCTTTTAGGGAAACTTATGACTTTTACTCCACTGCATTTGAAATTCAAATATTGTACTTTTCACTACACTACATTTCTATGAAGGTTCTCGTTACTCGTTACTTTAATGCATAGCTTTGAAGTCAGCGGACTAATTTTCTTTTCTAAAATGCGATAGGCCATGTTGTGTTCATCACAGGGGAAAAACCAATCACAGTCAACTGGTTTCCAAGCTAATTGCTTCCCGTATGCATACGGAAACCAGTTGGCTTGAAAACCATTTGGGGCATAACACTGGGTACTGTGTTAATCCACTGCTGACGCATACTAATAGTTAGCTAGCGAAAATGCCGAGTTAACGTTACTGACAAAAATCCTTTCAGAAATATATGTTTTAATCTTGTCAGGTAAACACAGTAATATTTGTAAGGTCAGCGGATTCACATGGGACCCGGTCCCAATAAGACGAGGGGGGCAGGAATCAAGCGGTGACAATGGTCATCCAGCTGTCTCACATTTCTGACAATGCTATGTAGTAGAAGTAAAATTAACCTAGCCTACAACATTATGACGTGTTTATCCTTTTAAGGCCAATCTGAGTTAACCGAGTGCCTGTTTAACTGAAGCTATACACTGTCTTTTATAGAGGAAGCATTTGGTTCAACTGTGTTTCTATAGCCTTTGTAACATATTCCACAAGCTTTTTATTCTACAGGTTCTACAAGCAAGTCAGTGCATTCAGTAAGTTGTTTCAGAGTCATTAAATGCATTGTTGCAACAATACAACAATGCGATGACATTAAAAAGAAAATGTACTTTTGAATACTTAAGTATTTTCAAAGGCAAGTGCTCCAGTACTTTAACTCAAGTAAAAATTGAACTGAACAACTTTTACTTGTAGTGGAGTGATATTTGACCAGGAGTATCTATACTTTGACTCAAGTAATGGAGTTGTTTACTTTGTCCACCTCTGAAAATAATAATAATAATAATAATAATAATAATAATAATAATAGTAGTAATAACAATGAATTTTATTTCTATAGCATCTTTCATTACAAGAAATGCAGCTCAAAGTGCTTTACAATAAAGAAATTACATGCACTGAGTGCTTCACATGAAAATGGACATAGAAAGAACATAAAAACAGGGGAAATAAGATTGAACATAATAATCTGTTTTAATGCTGTTATAAAAAGACCATAAATATCCACATTCCATTTAGATAATCTATAAAAATCGGCCCCTTTGGAAAATGCAAAATTCTCTGCAGAATATGGCAGTCTGTCTAAAAGAAGCACAAGATGCCTGTGAAAAGTCTATACTTCAAGATGAAATCTAAATATATTTCACATTTTATTATTTCTCTTTCATTGCAGGTCATCAAATGGGAAATGGAAACATCTCATTTGCTTTTTATCTCACAGTTTTTAAAGAGCAAAATCAATTTCAATATTTTTCCTTCATGATTTTGCTTTTAGTATACCTTTCCATCATATTTTTTAATGCCATTGTCTTATTGGCTGTGTTTAAGGAGAAGTCTCTTCATAAACCAATGTATTTCCTCATCTGCTGTCTATGCATAAATGCTCTATATGGCACAGCTGGTTTCTTCCCAAGATTACTAATTGATTTTCTCTCTGACACACATAAAATAAGCCGCCAAGCATGTTTTACCCAGATTTCTGTTATTTACACCTATGCAGTATCTGAATACACGATACTAACTTTGATGGCATTTGACAGACATGTTGCAATATGTCATCCTTTAAGATACCACAGTATCATGACTCCAAAAGTCACATCTGTCTGTATAGCCTGTGCTTTCCTTTACGTGATATTTTATTTGAGTCTTGCCATTTACTTTCTAGTTAGTATTCCTTTATGTGGTAATGAAATAGAAAGACTGTACTGTTCTAACTGGTCTGTAGTCAGGCTATCTTGTGTTAACACCACAAACAAGAATATACTGGGATATTTAGTCACAGTAACTACTGTTTTTGCACCTGCAAGTTTTATTATATTTACGTATGTAAGAATTTTGATTATTTGTCAAAAAATGTCATCAGAGCATAGGAGTAAAGCACTGCAAACATGTATCCCTCACATTGTGACCTTTGTGAACTACTCAGTTGCATCATTTTGTGATGTTGCTTTAAGTAGATATGATCTTGGGAAATATCAAGTTGTTGCTTTAGTGTTTTCAGTAGAATTTCTTGTGATCCCTCCCATATTGAATCCTCTCATGTATGGCCTGAGTTTGCCAGACATACGCAAAAAAATTCTGTGTTTTTTTTCACTTTTCAAAATAGGTTTGGGTGTGTGATAACTTTTGACATAATATTGGCATGTTATACTTACCTGCATTTATCCCAGATCAAAAAAAAAAAAAAAAAACCTCCAACCCTCTGTTGAACAGTATTACAGGACATTAATAATAATAATAATAATAATAATAATACATTTTATTTGTAGAGCGCTTTTCATGATACTCAAAGTCGCTTGACAGGCATAAAATAAGCAGTAAAAGAAACATAATCATAAGAAAAATAAGAGAAAAATAAGAAAACAATAAAATAAGAATTAAGTGTCAGAGGCATTTGACTTAAAAGTTGTCAAATCAGTGCAATAAAAGGGTATAAAATGCAGTATAATCATAGATTAAAAGCAGTTCGAAAGAGGTGGGTTTTAAGGAGGGATTTGAATGCTGATAGTTCAGTGCAGTCTCGGATGTGTTGGGGGAGGGAGTTCCAGAGGGAGGGGGCAGCAGTGGAGAAGGCTCTATCGCCCCAGGTCCGGTGCTCGGTCCTGCATGGTACTGCCAGGAGGTTCGCATCAGAAGAACGGAGACTTCGTGAAGGAGCATGGAGATGGAGCAGGTCGGAGAGATAGGAGGGGGCCTGGTTGTGGAGGGCTTTGAAGGCGAAAAGGAGAACTTTGAATTGGATCCGTTGAGGGACAGGAAGCCAGTGGAGTTTCTGAAGGACCGGGGTGATGTGATCACGGGAACGGGAGTGGGTGAGCAGGCGAGCAGCAGAGTTCTGGATGTATTGAAGTTTATTTAGGACTTTGGTTGATGAGCCATGAAGAATGCTGTTACAGTAGTCAATCCTGGATGTAATGAAAGCATGGATCAAAGTTTCTGCAGCAGAAAAGGAGAGTGATGAACGAAGACGTGCTATGTTCTTTAGGTGGAAGAAAGCAGTTCTGGTGATGTGGTTAACATGGTGTTCAAAAGAGAGGTTGCTGTCAAAAATGACTCTGAGGTTGCGGATGTGTGGGGAGGGAGACAATGTGGAGTTATTGATGGTGAGGCAGACATTGTGGGCATTTTTTGTGAGGGATTTGGGGCCGATGATGATCATATCAGATTTTTCCCAGTTTAGTTTGAGGAAATTGGCTTGCATCCAGGATTTAATCTCAGTGATACAGTTGGTCAGGGTAGAGTAAGTTGCAGTGGTGATGGATTTGGTGGAAATGTAGAGCTGGACATCATCAGCATAGCAGTGGAAGTGGAGACTGTGCTGACGGATGATGTTGCCAAGGGGGAGCATGTAGAGGATGAAAAGGAGAGGACCAAGCACTGAACCCTGGGGGATGCCTTGGGACAGAGGGGCTACGGAGGAGGTGCAGTTGTTAATATTGATGAACTGTTGTCTATTTGTGAGATATGACTTTAACCAGGAGAGGGCAGTGCCAGTGATGTTGATGTGGGATTCCAGGTGGGAAAGAGGGATGCTATGGTTGATGGTGTCAAAAGCGGCGGTGAGGTCGAGGAGGATGAGAATGCTGAGGTGGCCAGAGTCTGAGGAGAGGAGTAGGTCATTGGTGACTTTGAGCAGAGCCGATTCTGTGCTGTACTGTGAACGGAAACCAGACTGAAATGGTTCGAATAAGTCGTTTGAGCTGAGGTGGGCTTTGATTTGGGAGGCGACAACACGTTCCAGTATTTTTGAGAGAAAGGGGAGATTGGAGATGGGACGAAAATTGCACATGATGTCAGGGTTGAGTCCAGGTTTTTTGAGAATGGGGGTGACAGCAGCCAGTTTGAGCATTTGGGGGACTGAACCAGAACTGAGGGAGGCGTTTATGATCGATGTGATGAGTGAGGAGAGAACCGGGAGACAGTCCTTGATGAATTTGGGTGGGACGGGATCCAGAATGCAGTTGGAGTTTTTCATTCCCGCCATGATGTTAGCCAGTTCCATTGGGGAAATGGAGGAGAACTGAGACAGGGGCTGAGTGGTGAATCGGAGAGACGCACTTTGGGAACTGAGGAGGGCAGGGGAGGTGGTCAGATTATTGTAAATGGTATTGATTTTAGTTTGGAAAAATGAAAGGAAGGAGTTACAATTATTGACGTTAAAGGTTTTGAGAATGTTGTCAGTGGGCTTGAGAAGATTGTTTATCGTGGAGAAGAGAGCCTTGGGGTTGTTGGAGCCAGAGTGTATGAGGTCTGAGTAATAGGTGGACCGAGCCGTGGTGAGAGCTTCTTTGTATTTTTGGAGGTAGTCTGAATAAACCTGAAGATGCACTGTGAGGCCGGTTTTCTTGTAGAGTCTCTCGAGTTGGTGCTTGTGGGTTTTCATTTGGTGGAGTTCAGGAGTGTACCAGGGAGCTGAGTGTGTGAATGAAACGGTTTTGGTTTTAACAGGAGCCATCTGATCAAGACAGGAGGAGAGTATGTCGTTGTAATAATTAACGAGATCAGAGGGATTATCAGACAGAGGGGGAGAGGAGATGGACAGTTTACTAGAAAGAAGAGCAGATAGAGCCGAGGGAGAGACAGATTTGAGGTTTCTGAAGGATATATTTCGTTTGTTTTTTGGAATGGGGATAGGGATGTCGATGTCCAAAATGACTGCCAGGTGGTCTGAGACATCAAGGTTGAGGCTAGAGAGGTGATGAATTGAGAGTCCAGTGGAGCAGACCAAATCCAAAATGTGACCATGGCTGTGAGTGGGGAAGTTGATATGTTGTGTGAAGTTGAAGCAATGTAATAGCTCCAGGAATTCTGTAGCGAATTTACAGTCAGTGTCATCTATGTGGACATTAAAGTCACCCAGGAGGAGAATAGAAGGTGAGATGGCACATAACTGGGTCAGAAACTCAGAGAAGTCAGACAGAAAGGAGGCATTTGGCTTGGGGGGACGGTAAATAACGGCAGTGACCAGAGGAGTGGGGCCTGAGAGTTTGCAGGCAATATGCTCAAAAGAGCGAGCAACAGGAGTGGAAATGGTGGTTGTTCTGATGTCCTCCCGGAATACAGCAGCGACACCACCTCCCCGCCCATCAGTGCGGGGTTGGTCAATGTAAGTGAATCCTGTTGGTGTTGTTTGGTTTAGTGATAAATAGTCCAGGGGTTTGTGCCAGGTTTCAGTGAGACAGAGGAAATCCAGATTGTTGTCAATTATAAATTCATGCAGGATAAGGCTTTTTTTGTTGAGCGAACGAATGTTCAGCAAAGCCATTTTCAGGTGGCGTTGCTTTGTAGTTGATTGTGAGGACCGGGGAAGGGGACGAAGATTGGCCAGATTCACATGTTGTTTGTTGTGATGACGTAATGCGGAAGTTGGTGCACGGCAGGACCATAGGGATGGAATGGAATATGGAGATGAAGCGTGATATGTAAACATGCGGCCAGATCCTCTGTGTAGAGAATGGCCGCGGCGAAGTATTCCAGTCTCCCTGAGAACGTCCATACAATCCGGACGCAGGTGGTTGTTGAGGTTGTGAAGATCAGAGGTGGAATAGAGTAACGGCATGGTCCAGCTGGAGAGCGCTAGCATAAACTGGCGATTAGCTTCAATCCAGGAGAAGGACATCCAGGAGAGGGGAAGCTCCGCAGTAAACACGGGAAATCCACAGCTTGTTAGTCGCAGGACAGCAGTAGTCCGGTGGGTAGGAGAAGTAGCGTGGAGGGGCTACCAGTTAGCTTTGCACTCCTACTCGGGAAATGGAGGTCAGCCGGTGCGATGGTGGCTAGCGGAGAAAAACGACTCGAGCCCGGCAAACGGACCACACCAGAACGGGAAGATCCTGGCAGGATAACCGGTTGGGCTCGTAGTAGCTAGCGATGTGGCAGACCAGGACCGCTCCGGTAGCAGGGCGACGAATTGCAAGCTGTGAGTCAGTCCCGAAGTCCTGGAGTTTGCAGTAGAGGGAACTTCAATGGCAGGTAAAATGATGAGTTAAACTGGAGATAGTAGTCCACATAAACTGATTAAAAGTGTTAGTCCAGGTAAGAGAGTAAACTCCGAAAAAATACAAGCGTCGATTTCATCGATGAAGTTATAAAACATTAAATCTCAGAGACGGAGCGGCAGCCAACATGCGCCAGCGTCCGCCATTAAGAACTAGTTGCAGAACTAAGGATGAAACTGCAAAAGACCTATATTCTACATATATAAACCACATTGTATTTTGCTTTTATTTTGGACATTAATTTTCACTCAGTAGCAGACGAGAAGTGGCTCAGGCACAATATTTGAATATTTCCATCATAGCTACGCTAAGTCTTACAGAAGCCAAACTAACCCACTCAACTCATTCCTTCCTGACCACATCAGCATCCCCTTTAGAGACAAAAAAAAAAAAACTTTCTTTTTTCTCACTACTCTCCTCTTGCTGCATTTGAAAAATGTACCATTACATAGCATATTCAGCATGAGTTCTGGTTGCCACAGAAAAGAACGACTCTGACCACACAGATCCACTTCCTACTGACTTAGGGTTGTACATTTGTCTGTAAAAAAACATGTTTTTACTTTCTACTTGATAATTTTCTCGCTAAAACATACTAAATACAACATTTATAGGGAAAAAATAAAACAAAAAAAATACCCTTGATGGTATGAGTCATAACCCTCATCTTAATTTATGTGAAAGGCAGAGGGCCATACTGTCAAACCTGCTCCCAGCCAATCCTCTGTTCAGCCACGCCCATGCTCTGAGTCTCCTGAGTTTTGACACACCTGCAGCAAATCCGCCTAAACACCACTGGGGGATTTAAGGGCTGCAGTTGCAGGCACCTCTTTGTGAGGTATTGAGCTTGCGCTACTGAACGTTTTGAACCTTTGCTGATTGTGTCTGATATTCTGTTCCTGTGTTTGACCTTTTTGCCTGCCTTTTTGACTCTGCTCTTTGTCATTTGATTTTGGATTCGTTTGTACTGATTCCTGTTGGCTCTCCATTGGATTTTTGACCCTGGCTTGTGTTTCTTGACTATTCCCAAGGATTCTGATTTGGATTTGTTGAACGGTTATATTAAAGTACCAGAGCTCTGCACTTGGGTCTTCTGTCGCATTCATCACACATACACCCATGTGGGGAAATTCAATTCTAATAGACTAAAACATTTCTAAGGAGCACTATGGGGTGTTTGAGAGTTTGGGCTAATTAGGCACTGCCTTCTGTCATTGTGCTGCATGAGCATAGTTCATATCAAATTTCAGGTGTCTAGGACATTTACAAATCTTCACCCTGACTTTGACCTTAATCTCTATGAATGGCATAGGCCCTATAAGCCTTGCTGGAGGTGACTTGTGACTTTTTTATAATGTGCCAGCATGAAGCATATTTGCATTAGAGGTGCCTAAAACTTACTTTTGTGCCAACTTTGGGACCTGTGCTTTGGTGCATGTCATCACTGGGTTAACTCAAAGATTTGAAAGATGCCTCGGTCTTCCTCTATATAATAGCTAGCTGTATTTGAGTGTTTAATCTGATTCACAAAACTCGATCATCATTATTAGAAGTGTAATTGCTTGAACCATTTAACATCGTTGTGGAGATCCGCATCTGCATCTGTAACCAGAGAGCATACTGGAAAAAAAGTAAAACAAACTAAAAAAATTGGTTTTTTGGGTGTTTGTTTGTTTGTTTACAGTGAATGTAACAGCATGTGAAAGCCTTCCTCTGTGTATTTGGGAGGAGGGCTAAGCAAATAAATGCACTAAGGAAAAGTCAAATGTTGCTGACAGACCAGGGGAGAAGCTGTTCAGCAGACATTTGCGTTCATTTTCAGAGACCAGCAGTGAATAGTTTATCACCACAAGTGCTGATGTGGTCTGAACATTGCTTCATACCTATATTCAAAGTAAATTTTATTACTGGGCAGCCGTGTTCTAAAGGTTAGAGAACCAGGCTTGTGACCAGAGGGTTGCCGGTTTGCTTCCCAGGCCCAACATCCACAGGCTGTGAACCCCTGAGCAAGGCACTTAACCATAATGCTCCCTGGGTACAGAGGAATGCTGCCCACTGCTCCTGCGTCTGTTGTGTGTTCACTACTGGTGTGTTGGATGGGTTAAATGCAGAGACAAAATCACTGTTCACAGTGTGTTTGTGCAATCACAGAGACTTCCCTTACTTACTTATTACAGTTATTCAGTGCAGCACTTAGTAAACTAACAGAGAAAACAGAACTAACCAGGAACATTATGTATCATTCTAATGATAAGTTCATAAATGTCATGCATATTGTGCATACTGTAACACTATTACTACATAAATTAAATATTTTTAAATGTATTTTAGCCACTCCCCTCCTGAAATCACAACCTTATCGTGGTGGAAGGGTTTGTGAGCCCATGTGATCCTGGGAGCTGTGCTGTCTGGAGCATGTAGCTTCTGGCAGGGTCAGCCAAGGCAGAGGACCCAGGTGAGGGGCCAGCCAAAAAGCGATTCTGAAAGCCCTTATGATCAGCACCCACATAGAAACAGGCACCTCGCCCGGAATAGGGAGACCGGGGCCCCCTCCTGGAGCCAGGCCTGGGAGGGGTGCTCGTAGGCGAGCGCTCAGCCCGAATGAGCTAAGTGGAGCCGCCTTCTCGTGGGCCCACCGCCTGTGGGGGGAGAAATAGGGGCCGGGTGCGATGCCACATGGGTGGCAGGTTGGGGTGAGGGCCCCGGCGGACTGGACTTACAGTACAGAAACTGGCTTTTGATCCGTGGAATGTCACCTCTCTGGGGGGAAAGAGCTGTAACTTGTGTCGGAGGTGGAGAGATACCAACTAGATATAGTTGGGCTCACTTCTACGCACAGCCTTGGCTCTGGAGCCAAACTCCTGGATGCGGGCTGGACTCTATCCTCCTCTGGAATTGCCTGGGGTGAGAGGCGACAGGCAGGTGTTGGGTTACTTGTTAGCCCCCGACTGAGCGCCACTGTGTTGAAGTTTGTCCCGGTGAGCGAAAGGGTCACCTCACTGCGCCTTCGGGTTGCAGGGGGGAAACCGAACGGCAGCTCAGAGTACTCAGCCTTCCTAGATACACTGGAAAGTGTTCTAGTGAAGACACCATCTGGGGATTCTGTAGTTCTACTGGGAGACTTCAATGCTCACATTGGCAATGATGGAGAAACTTGGAGGGAAGTGATGGGAGGAACGGCCTACCCGATCTGAGCCTGAGTGGTGCTTTGTTGTTGGACTTCTGTGCAAGTCATGGATTGTCCATAACGAACACCATGTTCGAGCATAAGGCGGCTCATAAGTGTACCTGGTACCAGAGCTCCTTAGGCCAATGGTCAGTCTCATCAGACCTGCGGCCATATGTGCTGGATGCGCGTAGTGAGGGTGAACTGGGAACGGCTAGCTGAGGACCCTGTCCGGAAGATCTTCGACTCACACCTCCGGAGGAGCATCTCTATGATCCCAAGGGAGGCTGGGGACATGAATTCCGAGTGGACCCTGTTCAGAGCCTCCATTGTTGAAGCGGCATCTTTGAGCTGTGGTTAGACGGTCGTCGGTGCCTGTCGTGGCGGCAACTCAAGGACTCGGTGGTGGACACCACCGGTGAGGGAAGCTGTCGGGCTGAGGAGGGAGGCCTTCTGGGCTTGGCTAGCACGGGGGACTCCGGAATTGGTTGAGAGGTACCGGCACTTACAAAGGCCGAAAACAGCATCCCAATGATCAATCCTGATGAGGCCGAAGAGCACTTTTACAGTGATTTAGACATGGGCTGGTTCCCTGCCAAGGGGGAACAGCTTCACAATAGGTAAAGCAACTCATCTGGACCTCGTAATTTGGTGCCAGTATGAAGGATAACAGGACAGCTCATCATTAACACCAACTGATATTAACTGGCACACATCATTAACAGAAGAAAGAAAACACAGCTAGTAAAAAAAAATTTATATTCAGCAGTCGAGAAGGAATCAACAGAATCACACAATATGATACAACACATAGTAAATCAAAAAAAGCACATTGCGAACTATGGCCGGGGACTAAAATAATCTGTTCACTTCTCCTGGTGTAGCTGAGTTGACTCACACATACAAATATAATTCAATGGAGAGAGAACATTATCTTTTTTTTTTCACATGTAATCATTTTACTGTAGTTGTCCTATTGATTATTGCTCACAAACACATAGCTGAGAGTACTCTTCTGTACTGTAGCAGTCAACAACAACAACAACAATAATAATAATAATAATAATAACAATAATAATAATAATGACTTTTATTTGTATAGCATCTTTCATTAAAGGAAATGCAGCTCAAAGTGCTTTACAATAAAGAAATTACATGCACCGAGTGCTTCACATGAAAATGGACATAGAAAGAACATAAAAACAGGGGAAATAAGATTGAACATAATAATCTGTTTAAATACTGTTATAAAAAGACCATAAAATATCCACATTCCATTTAGATAATCTATAAAAATCAGCCCCTTTGGAAAATGCAAAATTCTCTGCAGAATATGGCAGTCTGTCTAAAAGAAACACAAGATGCCTATGAAAAGTCTATGGAAGAAATGATTAGATTTCTTCCCTAGGGCAAATAGACACCCTAATCTGGATCTGGTGCTGCAATACATATAAACTGATCATTCACTGAGGCAGCTGAAACAGTCACTCATCAGCTAATGTCTGACACATGCCGAAGGTAACATACAGCGTTTGTAATGTACATGCATAACATAAGTATACTGTAATGTGTCATTGTTTATTGTTGTGTGCATCATGAAAGTAATTGTTACAGTTAATGAAGACATGAAAAAAGGTTATACATAGCTTACAGCATTTTATGACACACTCTTTACTCTAAATGAAATGGAAGCAAAGACATTACTTTGAAGTTTTTGAAATGAAGTATTTATGGATGAAAAAAAAAAACCTGTGTAATGGCACATTTGCAATTCAAAAATGTATACCTCAAGATGAAATCTAAATATATTTCACATTTTATTATTTCTCTTTCATTGTAGGTCATCAAATGGGAAATGGAAACATCTCATTCACTTTTTATCTCACAGTTTTTAAAGAGCAAAATCAATTTCGATATTTTTCCTTCATGATTTCGCTTTTAGTATACCTTTCCATCATATTTTTTAATGCCACTGTCTTATTGGCTGTGTTTAAGGAGAAGTCTCTTCATAAACCAATGTATTTCCTCATCTGCTGTCTATGCATAAATGCTCTATATGGCACAGCTGGTTTCTTCCCAAGATTACTGATTGATTTTCTCTCTGACACACATAAAATAAGCCGCCAAGCATGTTTTACCCAGATTTCTGTTATTTACACCTATGCAGTATCTGAATACACGATACTAACTTTGATGGCATTTGACAGACATGTTGCAATATGTCATCCTTTAAGATACCACAGTATCATGACTCCAAAAGTCACATCTGTCTGTATAGCCTGTGCTTTCCTTTACGTGATATTTTATTTGAGTCTTGCCATTTACTTTCTAGTTAGTATTCCTTTATGTGGTAATGAAATAGAAAGACTGTACTGTTCTAACTGGTCTGTAGTCAGGCTCTCTTGTGTTAACACCATGATCAACAACATACTGGGATATTGCGTCACAATAACTACTGTTTTTGCACCTGCAAGTTTTATTATATTTACGTATGTAAGAATTTTGATTATTTGTCAAAAAATGTCATCAGAGTATAGGGGCAAAGCACTGCAAACATGTGCCCCTCACATTGTGACCTTTGTGAACTACTCAGTTGCATCATTTTGTGATGTTGCTTTAAGTAGATATGATCTTGGGAAATATCAAGTTGTTGCTTTAGTGTTTTCAGTAGAATTTCTTGTGATCCCTCCCATATTGAACCCTCTCATGTATGGTCTGAGTTTGCCAGACATACGCAAAAAAATTCTGTGTTTCTTTCACTTTTCAAAATAGGTTTGGCTGTGTGATAACTTTTGACATAATATTGGCATGTTATAACTTACCTGCATTTATCCCAGATCAAAAAAAAAAAAAACAAAAAAAAACCTTCAACCCTCTGTTGAACAGTATTACAGGACATTCCACATATATAAACTACACTGTATTTTGCTTTTATTTTGGACATTAATTTTATTCAGTAGCAGATGAGAAGTGGCTCAGGCACAATATTTCCATCATAGTTACGTGAAGTCTTACAGAAGCTAAACTAATCCACTCAGCTCATTCCTTCCTGACCACATCAGCATCCCCTTTAAAGACAAAAAAACCTCTGTTTTTCCTCACTACTCTCCTCTTGCCGCATTTGAAAAATGTACCATTACATAGCATATTCAGTATGAGCTGTGGTTGCCACAGAAAAGAATGACTCTGACCACACAGATCCGCTTCCTATTGACTGGGTAAAAAAAACAAAACAAAACAAAACAAAAAAAACCTCACAGTTTTGTGGGCCCTAGACGGTATAAGTCATAATCCACATCTTAATTTATGTGAAAGGCAGAGGCCCATATGCCCATGTGGGGAAATTCGATTCTCATAGACTGAAAGATTTCTAAGGAGCACTATGGGGTGTTTGAGAGTTTGGGCTAATTAGGCACTGCCCTCTGTCATTGTGCTGCATGAGCATAGTTCATATCAAATTTCAAGTGTCTAGGACATTTACAAATCTTCACCCTGACTTTGACAGTGTGGCAATAAGAGCCATGTCCCCTTATAATAAAATATTTTTTAAAAAAACCATGGCGTCTGCATACGGGTCATGATCCGTATCTATAAATACCGGCTCAGGTAACATTGCAGTATCGCCCTCACTTCCTCTGCCTGGTGTGTCGCACCTGTGCGGTTATGGTACACCTTGAGGTGGCTGCGCTGTCCGGACGCGCACGGCTGTTTAAGTGTCGTAGAGAGCCTTTTGATCTCTGCAAATCCCACCGGTAAGCCGTGATCATTTACTGCGTACGATTTTGCTGGAAATTTTTAATCATATTTAGCAGGTGACACGGCGGCGGTGGGGCAAATCTTTTGAGAACGGTTCTATACTGACCGCTCCATAGGAAGCGTAACCTTGGGTTACGGCTTGGGGTTTTTGAGTTCTTCCAGAGGGGTATTTTTTTTATCCTGGGGATAGCTGTTCTGTTTTTCCGTTTATTTAAATTTTGTTTTATTTTATTTTTATTTTCCTATGGCGCCCGGGTTGCCCTATTATCGCTGATGTGTTAAAATTGGGCTTAATGTTAATCTGTTACGATCATTTTAAAAGTCGGAATATTGCGTGTGTAATTTTGATCCTAAAATTGTTTTGAAATTGTTTCTTTTGCAAGCAGGGGCTCAGACGGACCTTGAGGAAAAGGTTTTTTTTCTCCTTTTTTTTTTTTGGTTGGTTTTCGTTGTTTTGTCCTCTCGTCCCCAACTTCCTTACCCGAAGACTTTGTTACCGTGCACCGACTCATGGAACACAACGCATCTTGGAAGAATGCTGACTCGATTTTTTTTTGTCTTTAGATAAATAAATAAATAATTAAATAACTGTGTTTGTTGTATTCAGTTTACCACAGCTAAACCAGCATCATTGATATTTATTATTATAATAAATTTATTTTTAACTACTCTGTCTGAGTGGTGGTGGTTTTCACCTGGCGCCCCGAACAGTTAAGAGTTAAAATAGTCACACTACCGCCACAACCTTAATCTCTATGAATGGCATAGGCCCTATAGGCCTTGCTGGAGGTGACTTGTGACTTTTTTATAACATGCCAGTATGAAGCATATTTGCATTAGAGGTGCCTAAAACTTACTTTTGTGCCAACTTTGGGACCTGTGCTTTGATGCATGTCATCAGTGGGTTAACTCAAAGATTTGAAAGATGCCTCTGTCTTCCTCTATATAATAGCTAGCTGTATTTGAGTGTTTAATCTGATTCACAAAACTCGATCATCATTATTAGAAGTGTAATTGCTTGAGCCATTTAACATCGTTGTGGAGATCTGCATCTGCATCTGTAACCAGAGATCATACCAGAAAAAAAGTAAAACAAACTAAAAAAAGATTTTTTTTGTGTGTGTTTGTTTGTTTGTTTTTTCCATATCTCTTACTACCACAATTACAGTGACTGTGACAGCACGTGAAAGGCTTCCTCTGTGTATTCGGGAGGAGGGGCTAAGCAAATAAATGCACTAAGAAAAAGTCAAATGTTGCTGTCAGACCAGAGGAGAAGCTGTTCAGCAGACATTTGCATTCTTTTTCAGAGACCAGCAGTAAATAGTTTATCACCATAAGTGCTGATGTGGTCTGAACATGGCTTTATACCTATATTCAAAGTAAATTGTATTACAGTTATTCAGTGCAGCACTTAGTAAACTAACAGAGAAAACAGAACTAACCAGGAACATTATGTATCATTCTAATGATAAGTTCATAAATGTCATGCATGTTGTGCATACTGTAACACTAGTACTACATAAATTAAATATTTTTAAATGTATTTTATCCACTCCCCTCCTGAAATCGCAACCTTATCATGGTGGAGGGGTTTGTGAGCCCCTTTGATCCTGGGAGCTGTGCTGTCTGGAGCATGTAGCTTCTGGTAGGGTCAGCCAAGGCAGAGGTCCCAGGTGAGGGGCCAGCCAAAAAGCGATTCTGAAAGCCCTTATGATCAGCACCCACATAGAAACAGGCACCTCGCCCGGAATAGGGAGACCGGGGCCCCCTCCTGGAGCCAGGCCTGGGAGGGGTGCTCGTAGGCGAGCGCTCAGCCCGAATGAGCTAAGTGGAGCTGCCTTCTCGTGGGCCCACCACCTGTGGGGGGAGAAATAGGGGCCGGGTGCCATGCCACACGGGTGGCAGGTTGGGGTGAGGGCCCCGGTGGACTGGACTTACGGTACAGAAACTGGCTTTGGTCCGTGGAATGTCACCTCTCTGGGGGGAAAGAGCTGTAACTTGTGTCGGAGGTGGAGAGATACCAACTAGATATAGTTGGGCTCACTTCTACGCACAGCCTTGGCTCTGGAGCCAAACTCCTGGATGCGGGCTGGACTCTATCCTCCTCTGGAATTGCCTGGGGTGAGAGGCGACAGGCAGGTGTTGGGTTACTTGTTAGCCCCCGACTGAGCGCCACTGTGTTGAAGTTTGTCCCGGTGAGCGAAAGGGTCACCTCACTGCGCCTTCGGGTTGCAGGGGGGAAACCGAACGGCAGCTCAGAGTACTCAGCCTTCCTAGATACACTGGAAAGTGTTCTAGTGAAGACACCATCTGGGGATTCTGTAGTTCTACTGGGAGACTTCAATGCTCACATTGGCAATGATGGAGAAACTTGGAGGGAAGTGATGGGAGGAACGGCCTACCCGATCTGAGCCTGAGTGGTGCTTTGTTGTTGGACTTCTGTGCAAGTCATGGATTGTCCATAACGAACACCATGTTCGAGCATAAGGCGGCTCATAAGTGTACCTGGTACCAGAGCTCCTTAGGCCAATGGTCAGTCTCATCAGACCTGCGGCCATATGTGCTGGATGCGCGTAGTGAGGGTGAACTGGGAACGGCTAGCTGAGGACCCTGTCCGGAAGATCTTCGACTCACACCTCCGGAGGAGCATCTCTATGATCCCAAGGGAGGCTGGGGACATGAATTCCGAGTGGACCCTGTTCAGAGCCTCCATTGTTGAAGCGGCATCTTTGAGCTGTGGTTAGACGGTCGTCGGTGCCTGTCGTGGCGGCAACTCAAGGACTCGGTGGTGGACACCACCGGTGAGGGAAGCTGTCGGGCTGAGGAGGGAGGCCTTCTGGGCTTGGCTAGCACGGGGGACTCCGGAATTGGTTGAGAGGTACCGGCACTTACAAAGGCCGAAAACAGCATCCCAATGATCAATCCTGATGAGGCCGAAGAGCACTTTTACAGTGATTTAGACATGGGCTGGTTCCCTGCCAAGGGGGAACAGCTTCACAATAGGTAAAGCAACTCATCTGGACCTCGTAATTTGGTGCCAGTATGAAGGATAACAGGACAGCTCATCATTAACACCAACTGATATTAACTGGCACACATCATTAACAGAAGAAAGAAAACACAGCTAGTAAAAAAAAATTTATATTCAGCAGTCGAGAAGGAATCAACAGAATCACACAATATGATACAACACATAGTAAATCAAAAAAAGCACATTGCGAACTATGGCCGGGGACTAAAATAATCTGTTCACTTCTCCTGGTGTAGCTGAGTTGACTCACACATACAAATATAATTCAATGGAGAGAGAACATTATCTTTTTTTTTTCACATGTAATCATTTTACTGTAGTTGTCCTATTGATTATTGCTCACAAACACATAGCTGAGAGTACTCTTCTGTACTGTAGCAGTCAACAACAACAACAACAATAATAATAATAATAATAATAACAATAATAATAATAATGACTTTTATTTGTATAGCATCTTTCATTAAAGGAAATGCAGCTCAAAGTGCTTTACAATAAAGAAATTACATGCACCGAGTGCTTCACATGAAAATGGACATAGAAAGAACATAAAAACAGGGGAAATAAGATTGAACATAATAATCTGTTTAAATACTGTTATAAAAAGACCATAAAATATCCACATTCCATTTAGATAATCTATAAAAATCAGCCCCTTTGGAAAATGCAAAATTCTCTGCAGAATATGGCAGTCTGTCTAAAAGAAACACAAGATGCCTATGAAAAGTCTCTGGAAGAAATGATTAGACTTCTTCCCTAGGGCAAATAGACACCCTAATCTGGATCTGGTGCTGCAATACATATAAACTGATCATTCACTGAGGCAGCTGAAACAGTCACTCATCAGCTAATGTCTGACACATGCCGAAGGTAACATACAGCGTTTGTAATGTACATGCATAACATAAGTATACTGTAATGTGTCATTGTTTATTGTTGTGTGCATCATGAAAGTAATTGTTACAGTTAATGAAGACATGAAAAAAGGTTATACATAGCTTACAGCATTTTATGACACACTCTTTACTCTAAATGAAATGGAAGCAAAGACATTACTTTGAAGTTTTTGAAATGAAGTATTTATGGATGAAAAAAAAAACCTGTGTAATGGCACATTTGCAATTCAAAAATGTATACCTCAAGATGAAATCTAAATATATTTCACATTTTATTATTTCTCTTTCATTGTAGGTCATCAAATGGGAAATGGAAACATCTCATTCACTTTTTATCTCACAGTTTTTAAAGAGCAAAATCAATTTCGATATTTTTCCTTCATGATTTCGCTTTTAGTATACCTTTCCATCATATTTTTTAATGCCACTGTCTTATTGGCTGTGTTTAAGGAGAAGTCTCTTCATAAACCAATGTATTTCCTCATCTGCTGTCTATGCATAAATGCTCTATATGGCACAGCTGGTTTCTTCCCAAGATTACTGATTGATTTTCTCTCTGACACACATAAAATAAGCTGCCAAGCATGTTTTACCCAGATTTCTGTTATTTACACCTATGCAGTATCTGAATACACGATACTAACTTTGATGGCATTTGACAGACATGTTGCAATATGTCATCCTTTAAGATACCACAGTATCATGACTCCAAAAGTCACATCTGTCTGTATAGCCTGTGCTTTCCTTTACGTGATATTTTATTTGAGTCTTGCCATTTACTTTCTAGTTAGTATTCCTTTATGTGGTAATGAAATAGAAAGACTGTACTGTTCTAACTGGTCTGTAGTCAGGCTCTCTTGTGTTAACACCATGATCAACAACATACTGGGATATTGCGTCACAATAACTACTGTTTTTGCACCTGCAAGTTTTATTATATTTACGTATGTAAGAATTTTGATTATTTGTCAAAAAATGTCATCAGAGTATAGGGGCAAAGCACTGCAAACATGTGCCCCTCACATTGTGACCTTTGTGAACTACTCAGTTGCATCATTTTGTGATGTTGCTTTAAGTAGATATGATCTTGGGAAATATCAAGTTGTTGCTTTAGTGTTTTCAGTAGAATTTCTTGTGATCCCTCCCATATTGAACCCTCTCATGTATGGTCTGAGTTTGCCAGACATACGCAAAAAAATTCTGTGTTTCTTTCACTTTTCAAAATAGGTTTGGCTGTGTGATAACTTTTGACATAATATTGGCATGTTATAACTTACCTGCATTTATCCCAGATCAAAAAAAAAAAAACAAAAAAAAACCTTCAACCCTCTGTTGAACAGTATTACAGGACATTCCACATATATAAACTACACTGTATTTTGCTTTTATTTTGGACATTAATTTTATTCAGTAGCAGATGAGAAGTGGCTCAGGCACAATATTTCCATCATAGTTACGTGAAGTCTTACAGAAGCTAAACTAATCCACTCAGCTCATTCCTTCCTGACCACATCAGCATCCCCTTTAAAGACAAAAAAACCTCTGTTTTTCCTCACTACTCTCCTCTTGCCGCATTTGAAAAATGTACCATTACATAGCATATTCAGTATGAGCTGTGGTTGCCACAGAAAAGAATGACTCTGACCACACAGATCCGCTTCCTATTGACTGGGTAAAAAAAACAAAACAAAACAAAACAAAAAAAACCTCACAGTTTTGTGGGCCCTAGACGGTATAAGTCATAATCCACATCTTAATTTATGTGAAAGGCAGAGGCCCATATGCCCATGTGGGGAAATTCGATTCTCATAGACTGAAAGATTTCTAAGGAGCACTATGGGGTGTTTGAGAGTTTGGGCTAATTAGGCACTGCCCTCTGTCATTGTGCTGCATGAGCATAGTTCATATCAAATTTCAAGTGTCTAGGACATTTACAAATCTTCACCCTGACTTTGACAGTGTGGCAATAAGAGCCATGTCCCCTTATAATAAAATATTTTTTAAAAAAACCATGGCGTCTGCATACGGGTCATGATCCGTATCTATAAATACCGGCTCAGGTAACATTGCAGTATCGCCCTCACTTCCTCTGCCTGGTGTGTCGCACCTGTGCGGTTATGGTACACCTTGAGGTGGCTGCGCTGTCCGGACGCGCACGGCTGTTTAAGTGTCGTAGAGAGCCTTTTGATCTCTGCAAATCCCACCGGTAAGCCGTGATCATTTACTGCGTACGATTTTGCTGGAAATTTTTAATCATATTTAGCAGGTGACACGGCGGCGGTGGGGCAAATCTTTTGAGAACGGTTCTATACTGACCGCTCCATAGGAAGCGTAACCTTGGGTTACGGCTTGGGGTTTTTGAGTTCTTCCAGAGGGGTATTTTTTTTATCCTGGGGATAGCTGTTCTGTTTTTCCGTTTATTTAAATTTTGTTTTATTTTATTTTTATTTTCCTATGGCGCCCGGGTTGCCCTATTATCGCTGATGTGTTAAAATTGGGCTTAATGTTAATCTGTTACGATCATTTTAAAAGTCGGAATATTGCGTGTGTAATTTTGATCCTAAAATTGTTTTGAAATTGTTTCTTTTGCAAGCAGGGGCTCAGACGGACCTTGAGGAAAAGGTTTTTTTCTCCTTTTTTTTTTTTGGTTGGTTTTCGTTGTTTTGTCCTCTCGTCCCCAACTTCCTTACCCGAAGACTTTGTTACCGTGCACCGACTCATGGAACACAACGCATCTTGGAAGAATGCTGACTCGATTTTTTTTTGTCTTTAGATAAATAAATAAATAATTAAATAACTGTGTTTGTTGTATTCAGTTTACCACAGCTAAACCAGCATCATTGATATTTATTATTATAATAAATTTATTTTTAACTACTCTGTCTGAGTGGTGGTGGTTTTCACCTGGCGCCCGAACAGTTAAGAGTTAAAATAGTCACACTACCGCCACAACCTTAATCTCTATGAATGGCATAGGCCCTATAGGCCTTGCTGGAGGTGACTTGTGACTTTTTTATAACATGCCAGTATGAAGCATATTTGCATTAGAGGTGCCTAAAACTTACTTTTGTGCCAACTTTGGGACCTGTGCTTTGATGCATGTCATCAGTGGGTTAACTCAAAGATTTGAAAGATGCCTCTGTCTTCCTCTATATAATAGCTAGCTGTATTTGAGTGTTTAATCTGATTCACAAAACTCGATCATCATTATTAGAAGTGTAATTGCTTGAGCCATTTAACATCGTTGTGGAGATCTGCATCTGCATCTGTAACCAGAGATCATACCAGAAAAAAAGTAAAACAAACTAAAAAAAGATTTTTTTGTGTGTGTTTGTTTGTTTGTTTTTTCCATATCTCTTACTACCACAATTACAGTGACTGTGACAGCACGTGAAAGGCTTCCTCTGTGTATTCGGGAGGAGGGGCTAAGCAAATAAATGCACTAAGAAAAAGTCAAATGTTGCTGTCAGACCAGAGGAGAAGCTGTTCAGCAGACATTTGCATTCTTTTTCAGAGACCAGCAGTAAATAGTTTATCACCATAAGTGCTGATGTGGTCTGAACATGGCTTTATACCTATATTCAAAGTAAATTGTATTACAGTTATTCAGTGCAGCACTTAGTAAACTAACAGAGAAAACAGAACTAACCAGGAACATTATGTATCATTCTAATGATAAGTTCATAAATGTCATGCATGTTGTGCATACTGTAACACTAGTACTACATAAATTAAATATTTTTAAATGTATTTTATCCACTCCCCTCCTGAAATCGCAACCTTATCATGGTGGAGGGGTTTGTGAGCCCCTTTGATCCTGGGAGCTGTGCTGTCTGGAGCATGTAGCTTCTGGTAGGGTCAGCCAAGGCAGAGGTCCCAGGTGAGGGGCCAGCCAAAAAGCGATTCTGAAAGCCCTTATGATCAGCACCCACATAGAAACAGGCACCTCGCCCGGAATAGGGAGACCGGGGCCCCCTCCTGGAGCCAGGCCTGGGAGGGGTGCTCGTAGGCGAGCGCTCAGCCCGAATGAGCTAAGTGGAGCTGCCTTCTCGTGGGCCCACCACCTGTGGGGGGAGAAATAGGGGCCGGGTGCCATGCCACACGGGTGGCAGGTTGGGGTGAGGGCCCCGGTGGACTGGACTTACGGTACAGAAACTGGCTTTGGTCCGTGGAATGTCACCTCTCTGGGGGGAAAGAGCTGTAACTTGTGTCGGAGGTGGAGAGATACCAACTAGATATAGTTGGGCTCACTTCTACGCACAGCCTTGGCTCTGGAGCCAAACTCCTGGATGCGGGCTGGACTCTATCCTCCTCTGGAATTGCCTGGGGTGAGAGGCGACAGGCAGGTGTTGGGTTACTTGTTAGCCCCCGACTGAGCGCCACTGTGTTGAAGTTTGTCCCGGTGAGCGAAAGGGTCACCTCACTGCGCCTTCGGGTTGCAGGGGGGAAACCGAACGGCAGCTCAGAGTACTCAGCCTTCCTAGATACACTGGAAAGTGTTCTAGTGAAGACACCATCTGGGGATTCTGTAGTTCTACTGGGAGACTTCAATGCTCACATTGGCAATGATGGAGAAACTTGGAGGGAAGTGATGGGAGGAACGGCCTACCCGATCTGAGCCTGAGTGGTGCTTTGTTGTTGGACTTCTGTGCAAGTCATGGATTGTCCATAACGAACACCATGTTCGAGCATAAGGCGGCTCATAAGTGTACCTGGTACCAGAGCTCCTTAGGCCAATGGTCAGTCTCATCAGACCTGCGGCCATATGTGCTGGATGCGCGTAGTGAGGGTGAACTGGGAACGGCTAGCTGAGGACCCTGTCCGGAAGATCTTCGACTCACACCTCCGGAGGAGCATCTCTATGATCCCAAGGGAGGCTGGGGACATGAATTCCGAGTGGACCCTGTTCAGAGCCTCCATTGTTGAAGCGGCATCTTTGAGCTGTGGTTAGACGGTCGTCGGTGCCTGTCGTGGCGGCAACTCAAGGACTCGGTGGTGGACACCACCGGTGAGGGAAGCTGTCGGGCTGAGGAGGGAGGCCTTCTGGGCTTGGCTAGCACGGGGGACTCCGGAATTGGTTGAGAGGTACCGGCACTTACAAAGGCCGAAAACAGCATCCCAATGATCAATCCTGATGAGGCCGAAGAGCACTTTTACAGTGATTTAGACATGGGCTGGTTCCCTGCCAAGGGGGAACAGCTTCACAATAGGTAAAGCAACTCATCTGGACCTCGTAATTTGGTGCCAGTATGAAGGATAACAGGGCAGCTCATCATTAACACCAACTGATATTAACTGGCACACATCATTAACAGAAGAAAGAAAACACAGCTAGTAAAAAAAAATTTATATTCAGCAGTCGAGAAGGAATCAACAGAATCACACAACATGATACAACACATAGTAAATCAAAAAAAGCACATTGCGAACTATGGCCGGGGACTAAAATAATCTGTTCACTTCTCCCGGTGTAGCTGAGTTGACTCACACATACAAATATAATTCAATGGAGAGAGAACATTATCTTTTTTTTTTCACATGTAATCATTTTACTGTAGTTGTCCTATTGATTATTGCTCACAAACACATAGCTGAGAGTACTCTTCTGTACTGTAGCAGTCAACAACAACAACAATAATAATAATAATAATAATAATAATAATAATAACAATAATGACTTTTATTTGTATAGCATCTTTCATTAAAGGAAATGCAGCTCAAAGTGCTTTACAATAAAGAAATTACATGCACCGAGTGCTTCACATGAAAATGGACATAGAAAGAACATAAAAACAGGGGAAATAAGATTGAACATAATAATCTGTTTAAATACTGTTATAAAAAGACCATAAAATATCCACATTCCATTTAGATAATCTATAAAAATCAGCCCCTTTGGAAAATGCAAAATTCTCTGCAGAATATGGCAGTCTGTCTAAAAGAAACACAAGATGCCTATGAAAAGTCTCTGGAAGAAATGATTAGACTTCTTCCCTAGGGCAAATAGACACCCTAATCTGGATCTGGTGCTGCAATACATATAAACTGATCATTCACTGAGGCAGCTGAAACAGTCACTCATCAGCTAATGTCTGACACATGCCGAAGGTAACATACAGCGTTTGTAATGTACATGCATAACATAAGTATACTGTAATGTGTCATTGTTTATTGTTGTGTGCATCATGAAAGTAATTGTTACAGTTAATGAAGACATGAAAAAAGGTTATACATAGCTTACAGCATTTTATGACACACTCTTTACTCTAAATGAAATGGAAGCAAAGACATTACTTTGAAGTTTTTGAAATGAAGTATTTATGGATGAAAAAAAAAACCTGTGTAATGGCACATTTGCAATTCAAAAATGTATACCTCAAGATGAAATCTAAATATATTTCACATTTTATTATTTCTCTTTCATTGTAGGTCATCAAATGGGAAATGGAAACATCTCATTCACTTTTTATCTCACAGTTTTTAAAGAGCAAAATCAATTTCGATATTTTTCCTTCGTGATTTCGCTTTTAGTATACCTTTCCATCATATTTTTTAATGCCACTGTCTTATTGGCTGTGTTTAAGGAGAAGTCTCTTCATAAACCAATGTATTTCCTCATCTGCTGTCTATGCATAAATGCTCTATATGGCACAGCTGGTTTCTTCCCAAGATTACTGATTGATTTTCTCTCTGACACACACAAAATAAGCCGCCAAGTATGTTTTACCCAGATTTTTGTTATTTACACCTATGCAGTATCTGAATACACGATACTAACTTTGATGGCATTTGACAGACATGCTGCAATATGTCATCCTTTAAGATACCACAATATCATGACTCCAAAAGTCACATCTGTCTGTATAGCCTGTGCTTTCCTTTACGTGATATCTTATATGGGTCTTGCCATTTCCTTTCTAGTTAGTATTCCTTTATGTGGTAATGAAATAGAAAGACTGTACTGTTCTAACTGGTCTGTAGTCAGGCTATCTTGTGTTAACACCACAAACAAGAATATACTGGGGTATTTAGTCACAGCAACTACTGTTTTTGCACCTGCAGGTTTTATTATATTTACATATGTAAGAATTTTGATTATTTGTCAAAAAATGTCATCAGAATATAGGGGCAAAGCACTGCAAACATGTGTCCCTCACATTGTAACCTTTGTGAACTACTCAGTTGCATCATTTTGCGATGTTGCTTTAAGTAGATATGATCTTGGGAAGTATCAAGTTGTTGCTTTAGTGTTTTCAGTAGAATTTCTTGTGATCCCTCCCATACTGAACCCTCTCATGTATGGCCTGAGTTTGCCAGACATACGCAAAAAAATTCTGTGTTTATTTCACTTTTCAAAATAGGTTTGGGTGTGTGATAACTTTTGACATAATATTGGCATGTTATACTTACCTGCATTTATCCCAGATCAAAAAAAAAAAAAAAAAGAAAAAACCTCCACCCCACTGTTGAACACTATTACAGGACATTCTACATATATAAACTACACTGTATTTTGCTTTTATTTTGGACATTAATTTTCACTCAGCAGCAGACTAGAAGTGGCTCAGGCACAATATTTGAATTTTTCCATCATAGCTACGCTAAGTCTTACAGAAGCCAAACTAACCCACTCAACTCATTCCTTCCTGACCACATTAGCATCCCCTTTAAAGACAAAAAAAAACAACTTTCTTTTCTCACTACTCTCCTCTTGCTGCATTTGAAAAATGTACCATTACATAGCATATTCAGCATGAGTTCTGGTTGCCACAGAAACGATGGGTTAAATGCAGAGACAAATTCACTGTTCACAGTGTGTTTGTGCAATCACAGAGACTTCCCTTACTTACTTATTACAGTTATTCAGTGCAGCACTTAGTAAACTAACAGAGAAAACAGAACTAACCAGGAACATTATGTATCATTCTAATGATAAGTTCATAAATGTCATGCATGTTGTGCATACTGTAACACTAGTACTACATAAATTAAATATTTTTAAATGTATTTTATCCACTCCCCTCCTGAAATCGCAACCTTATCATGGTGGAGGGGTTTGTGAGCCCCTTTGATCCTGGGAGCTGTGCTGTCTGGAGCATGTAGCTTCTGGTAGGGTCAGCCAAGGCAGAGGTCCCAGGTGAGGGGCCAGCCAAAAAGCGATTCTGAAAGCCCTTATGATCAGCACCCACATAGAAACAGGCACCTCGCCCGGAATAGGGAGACCGGGGCCCCCTCCTGGAGCCAGGCCTGGGAGGGGTGCTCGTAGGCGAGCGCTCAGCCCGAATGAGCTAAGTGGAGCTGCCTTCTCGTGGGCCCACCACCTGTGGGGGGAGAAATAGGGGCCGGGTGCCATGCCACACGGGTGGCAGGTTGGGGTGAGGGCCCCGGTGGACTGGACTTACGGTACAGAAACTGGCTTTGGTCCGTGGAATGTCACCTCTCTGGGGGGAAAGAGCTGTAACTTGTGTCGGAGGTGGAGAGATACCAACTAGATATAGTTGGGCTCACTTCTACGCACAGCCTTGGCTCTGGAGCCAAACTCCTGGATGCGGGCTGGACTCTATCCTCCTCTGGAATTGCCTGGGGTGAGAGGCGACAGGCAGGTGTTGGGTTACTTGTTAGCCCCCGACTGAGCGCCACTGTGTTGAAGTTTGTCCCGGTGAGCGAAAGGGTCACCTCACTGCGCCTTCGGGTTGCAGGGGGGAAACCGAACGGCAGCTCAGAGTACTCAGCCTTCCTAGATACACTGGAAAGTGTTCTAGTGAAGACACCATCTGGGGATTCTGTAGTTCTACTGGGAGACTTCAATGCTCACATTGGCAATGATGGAGAAACTTGGAGGGAAGTGATGGGAGGAACGGCCTACCCGATCTGAGCCTGAGTGGTGCTTTGTTGTTGGACTTCTGTGCAAGTCATGGATTGTCCATAACGAACACCATGTTCGAGCATAAGGCGGCTCATAAGTGTACCTGGTACCAGAGCTCCTTAGGCCAATGGTCAGTCTCATCAGACCTGCGGCCATATGTGCTGGATGCGCGTAGTGAGGGTGAACTGGGAACGGCTAGCTGAGGACCCTGTCCGGAAGATCTTCGACTCACACCTCCGGAGGAGCATCTCTATGATCCCAAGGGAGGCTGGGGACATGAATTCCGAGTGGACCCTGTTCAGAGCCTCCATTGTTGAAGCGGCATCTTTGAGCTGTGGTTAGACGGTCGTCGGTGCCTGTCGTGGCGGCAACTCAAGGACTCGGTGGTGGACACCACCGGTGAGGGAAGCTGTCGGGCTGAGGAGGGAGGCCTTCTGGGCTTGGCTAGCACGGGGGACTCCGGAATTGGTTGAGAGGTACCGGCACTTACAAAGGCCGAAAACAGCATCCCAATGATCAATCCTGATGAGGCCGAAGAGCACTTTTACAGTGATTTAGACATGGGCTGGTTCCCTGCCAAGGGGGAACAGCTTCACAATAGGTAAAGCAACTCATCTGGACCTCGTAATTTGGTGCCAGTATGAAGGATAACAGGGCAGCTCATCATTAACACCAACTGATATTAACTGGCACACATCATTAACAGAAGAAAGAAAACACAGCTAGTAAAAAAAAATTTATATTCAGCAGTCGAGAAGGAATCAACAGAATCACACAACATGATACAACACATAGTAAATCAAAAAAAGCACATTGCGAACTATGGCCGGGGACTAAAATAATCTGTTCACTTCTCCTGGTGTAGCTGAGTTGACTCACACATACAAATATAATTCAATGGAGAGAGAACATTATCTTTTTTTTTTCACATGTAATCATTTTACTGTAGTTGTCCTATTGATTATTGCTCACAAACACATAGCTGAGAGTACTCTTCTGTACTGTAGCAGTCAACAACAACAACAATAATAATAATAATAATAATAATAATAATAATAATAACAATAATGACTTTTATTTGTATAGCATCTTTCATTAAAGGAAATGCAGCTCAAAGTGCTTTACAATAAAGAAATTACATGCACCGAGTGCTTCACATGAAAATGGACATAGAAAGAACATAAAAACAGGGGAAATAAGATTGAACATAATAATCTGTTTAAATACTGTTATAAAAAGACCATAAAATATCCACATTCCATTTAGATAATCTATAAAAATCAGCCCCTTTGGAAAATGCAAAATTCTCTGCAAAATATGGCAGTCTGTCTAAAAGAAACACAAGATGCCTATGAAAAGTCTCTGGAAGAAATGATTAGACTTCTTCCCTAGGGCAAATAGACACCCTAATCTGGATCTGGTGCTGCAATACATATAAACTGATCATTCACTGAGGCAGCTGAAACAGTCACTCATCAGCTAATGTCTGACACATGCCGAAGGTAACATACAGCGTTTGTAATGTACATGCATAACATAAGTATACTGTAATGTGTCATTGTTTATTGTTGTGTGCATCATGAAAGTAATTGTTACAGTTAATGAAGACATGAAAAAAGGTTATACATAGCTTACAGCATTTTATGACACACTCTTTACTCTAAATGAAATGGAAGCAAAGACATTACTTTGAAGTTTTTGAAATGAAGTATTTATGGATGAAAAAAAAAACCTGTGTAATGGCACATTTGCAATTCAAAAATGTATACCTCAAGATGAAATCTAAATATATTTCACATTTTATTATTTCTCTTTCATTGTAGGTCATCAAATGGGAAATGGAAACATCTCATTCACTTTTTATCTCACAGTTTTTAAAGAGCAAAATCAATTTCGATATTTTTCCTTCGTGATTTCGCTTTTAGTATACCTTTCCATCATATTTTTTAATGCCACTGTCTTATTGGCTGTGTTTAAGGAGAAGTCTCTTCATAAACCAATGTATTTCCTCATCTGCTGTCTATGCATAAATGCTCTATATGGCACAGCTGGTTTCTTCCCAAGATTACTGATTGATTTTCTCTCTGACACACACAAAATAAGCCGCCAAGTATGTTTTACCCAGATTTTTGTTATTTACACCTATGCAGTATCTGAATACACGATACTAACTTTGATGGCATTTGACAGACATGCTGCAATATGTCATCCTTTAAGATACCACAATATCATGACTCCAAAAGTCACATCTGTCTGTATAGCCTGTGCTTTCCTTTACGTGATATCTTATATGGGTCTTGCCATTTCCTTTCTAGTTAGTATTCCTTTATGTGGTAATGAAATAGAAAGACTGTACTGTTCTAACTGGTCTGTAGTCAGGCTATCTTGTGTTAACACCACAAACAAGAATATACTGGGGTATTTAGTCACAGCAACTACTGTTTTTGCACCTGCAGGTTTTATTATATTTACATATGTAAGAATTTTGATTATTTGTCAAAAAATGTCATCAGAATATAGGGGCAAAGCACTGCAAACATGTGTCCCTCACATTGTAACCTTTGTGAACTACTCAGTTGCATCATTTTGCGATGTTGCTTTAAGTAGATATGATCTTGGGAAGTATCAAGTTGTTGCTTTAGTGTTTTCAGTAGAATTTCTTGTGATCCCTCCCATACTGAACCCTCTCATGTATGGCCTGAGTTTGCCAGACATACGCAAAAAAATTCTGTGTTTATTTCACTTTTCAAAATAGGTTTGGGTGTGTGATAACTTTTGACATAATATTGGCATGTTATACTTACCTGCATTTATCCCAGATCAAAAAAAAAAAAAAAAAGAAAAAACCTCCACCCCACTGTTGAACACTATTACAGGACATTCTACATATATAAACTACACTGTATTTTGCTTTTATTTTGGACATTAATTTTCACTCAGCAGCAGACTAGAAGTGGCTCAGGCACAATATTTGAATTTTTCCATCATAGCTACGCTAAGTCTTACAGAAGCCAAACTAACCCACTCAACTCATTCCTTCCTGACCACATTAGCATCCCCTTTAAAGACAAAAAAAAACAACTTTCTTTTCTCACTACTCTCCTCTTGCTGCATTTGAAAAATGTACCATTACATAGCATATTCAGCATGAGTTCTGGTTGCCACAGAAACGATGGGTTAAATGCAGAGACAAATTCACTGTTCACAGTGTGTTTGTGCAATCACAGAGACTTCCCTTACTTACTTATTACAGTTATTCAGTGCAGCACTTAGTAAACTAACAGAGAAAACAGAACTAACCAGGAACATTATGTATCATTCTAATGATAAGTTCATAAATGTCATGCATGTTGTGCATACTGTAACACTAGTACTACATAAATTAAATATTTTTAAATGTATTTTATCCACTCCCCTCCTGAAATCGCAACCTTATCATGGTGGAGGGGTTTGTGAGCCCCTTTGATCCTGGGAGCTGTGCTGTCTGGAGCATGTAGCTTCTGGTAGGGTCAGCCAAGGCAGAGGTCCCAGGTGAGGGGCCAGTCAAAAAGCGATTCTGAAAGCCCTTATGATCAGCACCCACATAGAAACAGGCACCTCGCCCGGAATAGGGAGACCGGGGCCCCCTCCTGGAGCCAGGCCTGGGAGGGGTGCTCGTAGGCGAGCGCTCAGCCCGAATGAGCTAAGTGGAGCTGCCTTCTCGTGGGCCCACCACCTGTGGGGGGAGAAATAGGGGCCGGGTGCCATGCCACACGGGTGGCAGGTTGGGGTGAGGGCCCCGGTGGACTGGACTTACGGTACAGAAACTGGCTTTGGTCCGTGGAATGTCACCTCTCTGGGGGGAAAGAGCTGTAACTTGTGTCGGAGGTGGAGAGATACCAACTAGATATAGTTGGGCTCACTTCTACGCACAGCCTTGGCTCTGGAGCCAAACTCCTGGATGCGGGCTGGACTCTATCCTCCTCTGGAATTGCCTGGGGTGAGAGGCGACAGGCAGGTGTTGGGTTACTTGTTAGCCCCCGACTGAGCGCCACTGTGTTGAAGTTTGTCCCGGTGAGCGAAAGGGTCACCTCACTGCGCCTTCGGGTTGCAGGGGGGAAACCGAACGGCAGCTCAGAGTACTCAGCCTTCCTAGATACACTGGAAAGTGTTCTAGTGAAGACACCATCTGGGGATTCTGTAGTTCTACTGGGAGACTTCAATGCTCACATTGGCAATGATGGAGAAACTTGGAGGGAAGTGATGGGAGGAACGGCCTACCCGATCTGAGCCTGAGTGGTGCTTTGTTGTTGGACTTCTGTGCAAGTCATGGATTGTCCATAACGAACACCATGTTCGAGCATAAGGCGGCTCATAAGTGTACCTGGTACCAGAGCTCCTTAGGCCAATGGTCAGTCTCATCAGACCTGCGGCCATATGTGCTGGATGCGCGTAGTGAGGGTGAACTGGGAACGGCTAGCTGAGGACCCTGTCCGGAAGATCTTCGACTCACACCTCCGGAGGAGCATCTCTATGATCCCAAGGGAGGCTGGGGACATGAATTCCGAGTGGACCCTGTTCAGAGCCTCCATTGTTGAAGCGGCATCTTTGAGCTGTGGTTAGACGGTCGTCGGTGCCTGTCGTGGCGGCAACTCAAGGACTCGGTGGTGGACACCACCGGTGAGGGAAGCTGTCGGGCTGAGGAGGGAGGCCTTCTGGGCTTGGCTAGCACGGGGGACTCCGGAATTGGTTGAGAGGTACCGGCACTTACAAAGGCCGAAAACAGCATCCCAATGATCAATCCTGATGAGGCCGAAGAGCACTTTTACAGTGATTTAGACATGGGCTGGTTCCCTGCCAAGGGGGAACAGCTTCACAATAGGTAAAGCAACTCATCTGGACCTCGTAATTTGGTGCCAGTATGAAGGATAACAGGGCAGCTCATCATTAACACCAACTGATATTAACTGGCACACATCATTAACAGAAGAAAGAAAACACAGCTAGTAAAAAAAAATTTATATTCAGCAGTCGAGAAGGAATCAACAGAATCACACAACATGATACAACACATAGTAAATCAAAAAAAGCACATTGCGAACTATGGCCGGGGACTAAAATAATCTGTTCACTTCTCCTGGTGTAGCTGAGTTGACTCACACATACAAATATAATTCAATGGAGAGAGAACATTATCTTTTTTTTTTCACATGTAATCATTTTACTGTAGTTGTCCTATTGATTATTGCTCACAAACACATAGCTGAGAGTACTCTTCTGTACTGTAGCAGTCAACAACAACAACAATAATAATAATAATAATAATAATAATAATAATAATAACAATAATGACTTTTATTTGTATAGCATCTTTCATTAAAGGAAATGCAGCTCAAAGTGCTTTACAATAAAGAAATTACATGCACCGAGTGCTTCACATGAAAATGGACATAGAAAGAACATAAAAACAGGGGAAATAAGATTGAACATAATAATCTGTTTAAATACTGTTATAAAAAGACCATAAAATATCCACATTCCATTTAGATAATCTATAAAAATCAGCCCCTTTGGAAAATGCAAAATTCTCTGCAAAATATGGCAGTCTGTCTAAAAGAAACACAAGATGCCTATGAAAAGTCTCTGGAAGAAATGATTAGACTTCTTCCCTAGGGCAAATAGACACCCTAATCTGGATCTGGTGCTGCAATACATATAAACTGATCATTCACTGAGGCAGCTGAAACAGTCACTCATCAGCTAATGTCTGACACATGCCGAAGGTAACATACAGCGTTTGTAATGTACATGCATAACATAAGTATACTGTAATGTGTCATTGTTTATTGTTGTGTGCATCATGAAAGTAATTGTTACAGTTAATGAAGACATGAAAAAAGGTTATACATAGCTTACAGCATTTTATGACACACTCTTTACTCTAAATGAAATGGAAGCAAAGACATTACTTTGAAGTTTTTGAAATGAAGTATTTATGGATGAAAAAAAAAAACCTGTGTAATGGCACATTTGCAATTCAAAAATGTATACCTCAAGATGAAATCTAAATATATTTCACATTTTATTATTTCTCTTTCATTGTAGGTCATCAAATGGGAAATGGAAACATCTCATTCACTTTTTATCTCACAGTTTTTAAAGAGCAAAATCAATTTCGATATTTTTCCTTCGTGATTTCGCTTTTAGTATACCTTTCCATCATATTTTTTAATGCCACTGTCTTATTGGCTGTGTTTAAGGAGAAGTCTCTTCATAAACCAATGTATTTCCTCATCTGCTGTCTATGCATAAATGCTCTATATGGCACAGCTGGTTTCTTCCCAAGATTACTGATTGATTTTCTCTCTGACACACACAAAATAAGCCGCCAAGTATGTTTTACCCAGATTTTTGTTATTTACACCTATGCAGTATCTGAATACACGATACTAACTTTGATGGCATTTGACAGACATGCTGCAATATGTCATCCTTTAAGATACCACAATATCATGACTCCAAAAGTCACATCTGTCTGTATAGCCTGTGCTTTCCTTTACGTGATATCTTATATGGGTCTTGCCATTTCCTTTCTAGTTAGTATTCCTTTATGTGGTAATGAAATAGAAAGACTGTACTGTTCTAACTGGTCTGTAGTCAGGCTATCTTGTGTTAACACCACAAACAAGAATATACTGGGGTATTTAGTCACAGCAACTACTGTTTTTGCACCTGCAGGTTTTATTATATTTACATATGTAAGAATTTTGATTATTTGTCAAAAAATGTCATCAGAATATAGGGGCAAAGCACTGCAAACATGTGTCCCTCACATTGTAACCTTTGTGAACTACTCAGTTGCATCATTTTGCGATGTTGCTTTAAGTAGATATGATCTTGGGAAGTATCAAGTTGTTGCTTTAGTGTTTTCAGTAGAATTTCTTGTGATCCCTCCCATACTGAACCCTCTCATGTATGGCCTGAGTTTGCCAGACATACGCAAAAAAATTCTGTGTTTATTTCACTTTTCAAAATAGGTTTGGGTGTGTGATAACTTTTGACATAATATTGGCATGTTATACTTACCTGCATTTATCCCAGATCAAAAAAAAAAAAAAAAAAGAAAAAACCTCCACCCCACTGTTGAACACTATTACAGGACATTCTACATATATAAACTACACTGTATTTTGCTTTTATTTTGGACATTAATTTTCACTCAGCAGCAGACTAGAAGTGGCTCAGGCACAATATTTGAATTTTTCCATCATAGCTACGCTAAGTCTTACAGAAGCCAAACTAACCCACTCAACTCATTCCTTCCTGACCACATTAGCATCCCCTTTAAAGACAAAAAAAAACAACTTTCTTTTCTCACTACTCTCCTCTTGCTGCATTTGAAAAATGTACCATTACATAGCATATTCAGCATGAGTTCTGGTTGCCACAGAAACGATGGGTTAAATGCAGAGACAAATTCACTGTTCACAGTGTGTTTGTGCAATCACAGAGACTTCCCTTACTTACTTATTACAGTTATTCAGTGCAGCACTTAGTAAACTAACAGAGAAAACAGAACTAACCAGGAACATTATGTATCATTCTAATGATAAGTTCATAAATGTCATGCATGTTGTGCATACTGTAACACTAGTACTACATAAATTAAATATTTTTAAATGTATTTTATCCACTCCCCTCCTGAAATCGCAACCTTATCATGGTGGAGGGGTTTGTGAGCCCCTTTGATCCTGGGAGCTGTGCTGTCTGGAGCATGTAGCTTCTGGTAGGGTCAGCCAAGGCAGAGGTCCCAGGTGAGGGGCCAGTCAAAAAGCGATTCTGAAAGCCCTTATGATCAGCACCCACATAGAAACAGGCACCTCGCCCGGAATAGGGAGACCGGGGCCCCCTCCTGGAGCCAGGCCTGGGAGGGGTGCTCGTAGGCGAGCGCTCAGCCCGAATGAGCTAAGTGGAGCTGCCTTCTCGTGGGCCCACCACCTGTGGGGGGAGAAATAGGGGCCGGGTGCCATGCCACACGGGTGGCAGGTTGGGGTGAGGGCCCCGGTGGACTGGACTTACGGTACAGAAACTGGCTTTGGTCCGTGGAATGTCACCTCTCTGGGGGGAAAGAGCTGTAACTTGTGTCGGAGGTGGAGAGATACCAACTAGATATAGTTGGGCTCACTTCTACGCACAGCCTTGGCTCTGGAGCCAAACTCCTGGATGCGGGCTGGACTCTATCCTCCTCTGGAATTGCCTGGGGTGAGAGGCGACAGGCAGGTGTTGGGTTACTTGTTAGCCCCCGACTGAGCGCCACTGTGTTGAAGTTTGTCCCGGTGAGCGAAAGGGTCACCTCACTGCGCCTTCGGGTTGCAGGGGGGAAACCGAACGGCAGCTCAGAGTACTCAGCCTTCCTAGATACACTGGAAAGTGTTCTAGTGAAGACACCATCTGGGGATTCTGTAGTTCTACTGGGAGACTTCAATGCTCACATTGGCAATGATGGAGAAACTTGGAGGGAAGTGATGGGAGGAACGGCCTACCCGATCTGAGCCTGAGTGGTGCTTTGTTGTTGGACTTCTGTGCAAGTCATGGATTGTCCATAACGAACACCATGTTCGAGCATAAGGCGGCTCATAAGTGTACCTGGTACCAGAGCTCCTTAGGCCAATGGTCAGTCTCATCAGACCTGCGGCCATATGTGCTGGATGCGCGTAGTGAGGGTGAACTGGGAACGGCTAGCTGAGGACCCTGTCCGGAAGATCTTCGACTCACACCTCCGGAGGAGCATCTCTATGATCCCAAGGGAGGCTGGGGACATGAATTCCGAGTGGACCCTGTTCAGAGCCTCCATTGTTGAAGCGGCATCTTTGAGCTGTGGTTAGACGGTCGTCGGTGCCTGTCGTGGCGGCAACTCAAGGACTCGGTGGTGGACACCACCGGTGAGGGAAGCTGTCGGGCTGAGGAGGGAGGCCTTCTGGGCTTGGCTAGCACGGGGGACTCCGGAATTGGTTGAGAGGTACCGGCACTTACAAAGGCCGAAAACAGCATCCCAATGATCAATCCTGATGAGGCCGAAGAGCACTTTTACAGTGATTTAGACATGGGCTGGTTCCCTGCCAAGGGGGAACAGCTTCACAATAGGTAAAGCAACTCATCTGGACCTCGTAATTTGGTGCCAGTATGAAGGATAACAGGGCAGCTCATCATTAACACCAACTGATATTAACTGGCACACATCATTAACAGAAGAAAGAAAACACAGCTAGTAAAAAAAAATTTATATTCAGCAGTCGAGAAGGAATCAACAGAATCACACAACATGATACAACACATAGTAAATCAAAAAAAGCACATTGCGAACTATGGCCGGGGACTAAAATAATCTGTTCACTTCTCCTGGTGTAGCTGAGTTGACTCACACATACAAATATAATTCAATGGAGAGAGAACATTATCTTTTTTTTTTCACATGTAATCATTTTACTGTAGTTGTCCTATTGATTATTGCTCACAAACACATAGCTGAGAGTACTCTTCTGTACTGTAGCAGTCAACAACAACAACAATAATAATAATAATAATAATAATAATAATAATAATAACAATAATGACTTTTATTTGTATAGCATCTTTCATTAAAGGAAATGCAGCTCAAAGTGCTTTACAATAAAGAAATTACATGCACCGAGTGCTTCACATGAAAATGGACATAGAAAGAACATAAAAACAGGGGAAATAAGATTGAACATAATAATCTGTTTAAATACTGTTATAAAAAGACCATAAAATATCCACATTCCATTTAGATAATCTATAAAAATCAGCCCCTTTGGAAAATGCAAAATTCTCTGCAGAATATGGCAGTCTGTCTAAAAGAAACACAAGATGCCTATGAAAAGTCTCTGGAAGAAATGATTAGACTTCTTCCCTAGGGCAAATAGACACCCTAATCTGGATCTGGTGCTGCAATACATATAAACTGATCATTCACTGAGGCAGCTGAAACAGTCACTCATCAGCTAATGTCTGACACATGCCGAAGGTAACATACAGCGTTTGTAATGTACATGCATAACATAAGTATACTGTAATGTGTCATTGTTTATTGTTGTGTGCATCATGAAAGTAATTGTTACAGTTAATGAAGACATGAAAAAAGGTTATACATAGCTTACAGCATTTTATGACACACTCTTTAATCTAAATGAAATGGAAGCAAAGACATTACTTTGAAGTTTTTGAAATGAAGTATTTATGGATGAAAAAAAAAAACCTGTGTAATGGCACATTTGCAATTCAAAAATGTATACCTCAAGATGAAATCTAAATATATTTCACATTTTATTATTTCTCTTTCATTGTAGGTCATCAAATGGGAAATGGAAACATCTCATTCACTTTTTATCTCACAGTTTTTAAAGAGCAAAATCAATTTCGATATTTTTCCTTCATGATTTCGCTTTTAGTATACCTTTCCATCATATTTTTTAATGCCACTGTCTTATTGGCTGTGTTTAAGGAGAAGTCTCTTCATAAACCAATGTATTTCCTCATCTGCTGTCTATGCATAAATGCTCTATATGGCACAGCTGGTTTCTTCCCAAGATTACTGATTGATTTTCTCTCTGACACACACAAAATAAGCCGCCAAGTATGTTTTACCCAGATTTTTGTTATTTACACCTATGCAGTATCTGAATACACGATACTAACTTTGATGGCATTTGACAGACATGCTGCAATATGTCATCCTTTAAGATACCACAATATCATGACTCCAAAAGTCACATCTGTCTGTATAGCCTGTGCTTTCCTTTACGTGATATCTTATATGGGTCTTGCCATTTCCTTTCTAGTTAGTATTCCTTTATGTGGTAATGAAATAGAAAGACTGTACTGTTCTAACTGGTCTGTAGTCAGGCTATCTTGTGTTAACACCACAAACAAGAATATACTGGGGTATTTAGTCACAGCAACTACTGTTTTTGCACCTGCAGGTTTTATTATATTTACATATGTAAGAATTTTGATTATTTGTCAAAAAATGTCATCAGAATATAGGGGCAAAGCACTGCAAACATGTGTCCCTCACATTGTAACCTTTGTGAACTACTCAGTTGCATCATTTTGCGATGTTGCTTTAAGTAGATATGATCTTGGGAAGTATCAAGTTGTTGCTTTAGTGTTTTCAGTAGAATTTCTTGTGATCCCTCCCATACTGAACCCTCTCATGTATGGCCTGAGTTTGCCAGACATACGCAAAAAAATTCTGTGTTTATTTCACTTTTCAAAATAGGTTTGGGTGTGTGATAACTTTTGACATAATATTGGCATGTTATACTTACCTGCATTTATCCCAGATCAAAAAAAAAAAAAAAAAGAAAAAACCTCCACCCCACTGTTGAACACTATTACAGGACATTCTACATATATAAACTACACTGTATTTTGCTTTTATTTTGGACATTAATTTTCACTCAGCAGCAGACTAGAAGTGGCTCAGGCACAATATTTGAATTTTTCCATCATAGCTACGCTAAGTCTTACAGAAGCCAAACTAACCCACTCAACTCATTCCTTCCTGACCACATTAGCATCCCCTTTAAAGACAAAAAAAAACAACTTTCTTTTCTCACTACTCTCCTCTTGCTGCATTTGAAAAATGTACCATTACATAGCATATTCAGCATGAGTTCTGGTTGCCACAGAAACGATGGGTTAAATGCAGAGACAAATTCACTGTTCACAGTGTGTTTGTGCAATCACAGAGACTTCCCTTACTTACTTATTACAGTTATTCAGTGCAGCACTTAGTAAACTAACAGAGAAAACAGAACTAACCAGGAACATTATGTATCATTCTAATGATAAGTTCATAAATGTCATGCATGTTGTGCATACTGTAACACTAGTACTACATAAATTAAATATTTTTAAATGTATTTTATCCACTCCCCTCCTGAAATCGCAACCTTATCATGGTGGAGGGGTTTGTGAGCCCCTTTGATCCTGGGAGCTGTGCTGTCTGGAGCATGTAGCTTCTGGTAGGGTCAGCCAAGGCAGAGGTCCCAGGTGAGGGGCCAGTCAAAAAGCGATTCTGAAAGCCCTTATGATCAGCACCCACATAGAAACAGGCACCTCGCCCGGAATAGGGAGACCGGGGCCCCCTCCTGGAGCCAGGCCTGGGAGGGGTGCTCGTAGGCGAGCGCTCAGCCCGAATGAGCTAAGTGGAGCTGCCTTCTCGTGGGCCCACCACCTGTGGGGGGAGAAATAGGGGCCGGGTGCCATGCCACACGGGTGGCAGGTTGGGGTGAGGGCCCCGGTGGACTGGACTTACGGTACAGAAACTGGCTTTGGTCCGTGGAATGTCACCTCTCTGGGGGGAAAGAGCTGTAACTTGTGTCGGAGGTGGAGAGATACCAACTAGATATAGTTGGGCTCACTTCTACGCACAGCCTTGGCTCTGGAGCCAAACTCCTGGATGCGGGCTGGACTCTATCCTCCTCTGGAATTGCCTGGGGTGAGAGGCGACAGGCAGGTGTTGGGTTACTTGTTAGCCCCCGACTGAGCGCCACTGTGTTGAAGTTTGTCCCGGTGAGCGAAAGGGTCACCTCACTGCGCCTTCGGGTTGCAGGGGGGAAACCGAACGGCAGCTCAGAGTACTCAGCCTTCCTAGATACACTGGAAAGTGTTCTAGTGAAGACACCATCTGGGGATTCTGTAGTTCTACTGGGAGACTTCAATGCTCACATTGGCAATGATGGAGAAACTTGGAGGGAAGTGATGGGAGGAACGGCCTACCCGATCTGAGCCTGAGTGGTGCTTTGTTGTTGGACTTCTGTGCAAGTCATGGATTGTCCATAACGAACACCATGTTCGAGCATAAGGCGGCTCATAAGTGTACCTGGTACCAGAGCTCCTTAGGCCAATGGTCAGTCTCATCAGACCTGCGGCCATATGTGCTGGATGCGCGTAGTGAGGGTGAACTGGGAACGGCTAGCTGAGGACCCTGTCCGGAAGATCTTCGACTCACACCTCCGGAGGAGCATCTCTATGATCCCAAGGGAGGCTGGGGACATGAATTCCGAGTGGACCCTGTTCAGAGCCTCCATTGTTGAAGCGGCATCTTTGAGCTGTGGTTAGACGGTCGTCGGTGCCTGTCGTGGCGGCAACTCAAGGACTCGGTGGTGGACACCACCGGTGAGGGAAGCTGTCGGGCTGAGGAGGGAGGCCTTCTGGGCTTGGCTAGCACGGGGGACTCCGGAATTGGTTGAGAGGTACCGGCACTTACAAAGGCCGAAAACAGCATCCCAATGATCAATCCTGATGAGGCCGAAGAGCACTTTTACAGTGATTTAGACATGGGCTGGTTCCCTGCCAAGGGGGAACAGCTTCACAATAGGTAAAGCAACTCATCTGGACCTCGTAATTTGGTGCCAGTATGAAGGATAACAGGGCAGCTCATCATTAACACCAACTGATATTAACTGGCACACATCATTAACAGAAGAAAGAAAACACAGCTAGTAAAAAAAAATTTATATTCAGCAGTCGAGAAGGAATCAACAGAATCACACAACATGATACAACACATAGTAAATCAAAAAAAGCACATTGCGAACTATGGCCGGGGACTAAAATAATCTGTTCACTTCTCCTGGTGTAGCTGAGTTGACTCACACATACAAATATAATTCAATGGAGAGAGAACATTATCTTTTTTTTTTCACATGTAATCATTTTACTGTAGTTGTCCTATTGATTATTGCTCACAAACACATAGCTGAGAGTACTCTTCTGTACTGTAGCAGTCAACAACAACAACAATAATAATAATAATAATAATAATAATAACAATAATGACTTTTATTTGTATAGCATCTTTCATTAAAGGAAATGCAGCTCAAAGTGCTTTACAATAAAGAAATTACATGCACCGAGTGCTTCACATGAAAATGGACATAGAAAGAACATAAAAACAGGGGAAATAAGATTGAACATAATAATCTGTTTAAATACTGTTATAAAAAGACCATAAAATATCCACATTCCATTTAGATAATCTATAAAAATCAGCCCCTTTGGAAAATGCAAAATTCTCTGCAGAATATGGCAGTCTGTCTAAAAGAAACACAAGATGCCTATGAAAAGTCTCTGGAAGAAATGATTAGACTTCTTCCCTAGGGCAAATAGACACCCTAATCTGGATCTGGTGCTGCAATACATATAAACTGATCATTCACTGAGGCAGCTGAAACAGTCACTCATCAGCTAATGTCTGACACATGCCGAAGGTAACATACAGCGTTTGTAATGTACATGCATAACATAAGTATACTGTAATGTGTCATTGTTTATTGTTGTGTGCATCATGAAAGTAATTGTTACAGTTAATGAAGACATGAAAAAAGGTTATACATAGCTTACAGCATTTTATGACACACTCTTTACTCTAAATGAAATGGAAGCAAAGACATTACTTTGAAGTTTTTGAAATGAAGTATTTATGGATGAAAAAAAAAACCTGTGTAATGGCACATTTGCAATTCAAAAATGTATACCTCAAGATGAAATCTAAATATATTTCACATTTTATTATTTCTCTTTCATTGTAGGTCATCAAATGGGAAATGGAAACATCTCATTCACTTTTTATCTCACAGTTTTTAAAGAGCAAAATCAATTTCGATATTTTTCCTTCATGATTTCGCTTTTAGTATACCTTTCCATCATATTTTTTAATGCCACTGTCTTATTGGCTGTGTTTAAGGAGAAGTCTCTTCATAAACCAATGTATTTCCTCATCTGCTGTCTATGCATAAATGCTCTATATGGCACAGCTGGTTTCTTCCCAAGATTACTGATTGATTTTCTCTCTGACACACATAAAATAAGCCGCCAAGCATGTTTTACCCAGATTTCTGTTATTTACACCTATGCAGTATCTGAATACACGATACTAACTTTGATGGCATTTGACAGACATGTTGCAATATGTCATCCTTTAAGATATCACAGTATCATGACTCCAAAGCTCACTGTTGTCTGTATAGCCTGTGCAGTCATTTATACAATATTTTATATGAGTCTTGGCATTTACTTTCTAGTTAGTATTCCTTTATGTGGTAATGAAATAGAAAGACTGTACTGTTCTAACTGGTCTGTAGTCAGGCTCTCTTGTGTTAACACCATGATCAACAACATACTGGGATATTGCGTCACAATAACTACTGTTTTTGCACCTGCAAGTTTTATTATATTTACGTATGTAAGAATTTTGATTATTTGTCAAAAAATGTCATCGGAGCATAAGGGCAAAGCACTGCAAACATGTGTCCCTCACATTGTGACCTTTGTGAACTACTCAGTTGCATCATTTTGTGATGTTGCTTTAAGTAGATATGATCTTGGGAAGTATCAAGTTGTTGCTTTAGTGTTTTCAGTAGAATTTCTTGTGATCCCTCCCATATTGAACCCTCTCATGTATGGTCTGAGTTTGCCAGACATACGCAAAAAAATTCTGTGTTTATTTCACTTTTCAAAATAGGTTTGGCTGTGTGATAACTTTTGACATAATATTGGCATGTTATAACTTACCTGCATTTATCCCAGATCAAAAAAAAAAAACAAAAAACCTTCAACCCTCTGTTGAACAGTATTACAGGACATTCCACATATATAAACTACACTGTATTTTGCTTTTATTTTGGACATTAATTTTATTCAGTAGCAGATGAGAAGTGGCTCAGACACAATATTTCCATCATAGTTACGTGAAGTCTTACAGAAGCTAAACTAACCCACTCAACTCATTCCTTCCTGACCACATCAGCATCCCCTTTAAAGACAAAAAAACCTCTCTTTTTCCTCACTACTCTCCTCTTGCTGCATTTGAAAAATGTACCATTACATAGCATATTCAGTATGAGTTGTGGTTGCCACAGAAAAGAATGACTCTGACCACACAGATCCGCTTCCTATTGACTGGGTAAAAAAAAAAACAAAAAAAAAAAAACAAAAAACCTCACAGTTTTGTGGGCCCTAGACGGTATAAGTCATAATCCACATCTTAATTTATGTGAAAGGCAGAGGCCCATATGCCCATGTGGGGAAATTCGATTCTCATAGACTGAAAGATTTCTAAGGAGCACTATGGGGTGTTTGAGAGTTTGGGCTAATTAGGCACTGCCCTCTGTCATTGTGCTGCATGAGCATAGTTCATATCAAATTTCAAGTGTCTAGGACATTTACAAATCTTCACCCTGACTTTGACAGTGTGGCAATAAGAGCCATGTCCCCTTATAATAAAATATTTTTTTTTAAAAAACATGGCGTCTGCATACGGGTCATGATCCGTATCTATAAATACCGGCCCAGGTAACATTGCAGTATCGCCCTCACTTCCTCTGCCTGGTGTGTCGCACCTGTGCGGTTATGGTACACCTTGAGGTGGCTGCGCTGTCCGGACGCGCACGGCTGTTTATGTGTCGTAGAGAGAGCCCATTCTGCGGCCTTTTGATCTCTGCAAATCCCACCGGTAAGCCGTGATCATTTACTGCGTACGATTTTGCTGGAAATTTTTAATCGTATTTAGTAGGTGACACGGCGGCGGTGGGGCAAATCTTTTGAGGACGGTTCTATACTGACCGCTCCATAGGAAGCGTAACCTTGGGTTACGGCTTGGGGTTTTTGAGTTCTTCCAGAAGGGTATTTTTTTATCCTGGGGATGGCTGTTCTGTTTTTCCGTTTATTTAAATTTTGTTTTATTTTATTTTAATTTTCCTATGGCGCCCGGGTTGCCCTATTATTGCTGTTGTGTTAAAATTGCGCTTAATGTTATTCTGTTACGATCATTTTAAAAGTCGGAATATTGCGTGTGTAATTTTGATCCTAAAATTGTTTTGAAATTGTTTCTTTTGCAAGCAGGGGCTCAGACGGACCTTGAGGAAAAGGTTTTTTTCTCCTTCTTTTTTTTTTGGTTGGTTTTCGTTGTTTTGTCCTCTCGTCCCCAACTTCCTTACCCGAAGACTTTGTTACCGTGCACCGACTCATGGAACACAACGCATCTTGGAAGAATGCCGACTCGATTTTTTTTTTTTGTCTTTAGATAAATAAATAAATAAATAAATAGCTGTGTTTGTTGTATTCAGTTTACCACAGCTAAACCAGCATCACTGATATGTATTATTATAATAAATTTATTTTTAACTACTCTGTCTGAGTGGTGGTGGTTTTCACCTGGCGCCCGAACAGTTAAGAGTTAAAATAGTCACACTACCGCCACAACCTTAATCTTTATGAATGGCATAGGCCCTCTAAGCCTTGCTGGAGGTGAGTTGTGACTTTTTTATAACATGCCAGTATGAAGCATATTTGCATTAGAGGTGCCTAAAACTTACTTTTGTGCCAACTTTGGGACCTGTGCTTTGATGCATGTCATCAGTGGGTTAACTCAAAGATTTGAAAGATGCCTCTGTCTTCCTCTATATAATAGCTAGCTGTATTTGAGTGTTTAATCTGATTCACAAAACTCGATCATCATTATTAGAAGTGTAATTGCTTGAGCCATTTAACATCGTTGTGGAGATCTGCATCTGCATCTGTAACCAGAGATCATACCAGAAAAAAAAAGCAAAACAAACTAAAAAAAGATTTTTTTGTGTGTCTTTGTTTGTTGTTTGCTTGTTTGTTTGTTTTTTCCATATCTCTTAATACCACAATTACAGTGACTGTGACAGCACGTGAAAGGCTTCCTCTGTGTATTTGGGAGGAGAGGCTAAGCAAATAAATGCACTAAGGAAAAGTCAAATGTTGCTGTCAGAGGAGAAGCTGTGCAGCAGACATTTGCATTCTTTTTCAGAGAACAGCAGTGAATAGTTTATCGCCATAAGTGCTGATGTGGTCTGAACATTGCTTCATACCTATGTTCAAAGTAAATTGTATTACAGTTATTCAGTGCAGCATTTAGTGAACTACCAGAGAAAACAGAACTAACCAGGAACATTATGTATCATTCTAATGATAAGTTCATACATTTCATGCATGTTGTGCATATTGTAACACTATTACTACATAAATAAAATATTTTCAAATGTATTTTAGCCACTGCATCTTTCTCATTCAGGACATGTTTCTAACATAGCATTTTCAATTTCTGACAGCTGCTTTAAGGACCATGAAGTAACTCATACTGTGCTTGATGAACAATGGAAAATGGCACCTCATCTCTCTACTTTTACTTCACCATGTTTGAAGATCTTGGACAGAAAAGATATGCCTTTTTCTGCTTGGGACTTGTTTTATACTGTATTATTGTATTTTTCAATGTCAATGTTCTTCTTGTGATCTTTCTGGAAAAAACACTGCATGAGCCCATGTACTTGTTTATTTCTTGTCTGTCAATCAACTCTCTCTATGGAACTGCTGCCGTTTTTCCAAGGCTACTAATTGATCTTCTTTCTGAAGTGCACGCGATATCTCGATTTGCATGCTACCTTCAGATTTTTATTATTTATACTTATGCATCATATGAGTTTACAATTCTAACTCTGATGGCGTATGACAGATATGTAGCCATATGCAAACCCTTACAATATCACAGAATCATGACACCAAAGTCAACCGCTGTTATGATTGGTATTGTATGGATATATCCCCTGTTTTCTATTGGTTTTGGTGTTGTTTTATCTGCAAGACTTCCATTGTGTGGAAATGAATTGACAAAACTGTATTGCAGCAACTGGTCAGTTGTTAAGCTGTCCTGCACAGACACTACTTTTAATAACATTGTTGGCTTTTTTGTAATGATAACAACAGTTTTCATTCCTATGGGTTCAATTTTATTTTCCTATGTAAAAATTCTAATGATTTGTTATAAAAAGTCATCAGAGTTCAAGAGCAAAGCTTTTCATACTTGTCTTCCCCACATAGTTACCTTTGTAAACTACTCAATAGCCATTTTCTGTGAGATCACCTTTAGCCGTTTTAATCCTGGAGAATTCCCTGAGTTTGCAGCTGTTATTTTGTCTTTAGAATTTATTGTTATACCCCCAGTGTTAAATCCTCTTGTGTATGGACTTAACTTTCCAGAAATTCATAGAAAAATTCAATATCAACTAAATATTATCAAAGTCCACTAGCATTTGATTGACATTCGACTATTACACTGAGGTATACACACTAATATAAAACGTGCTAATACATATATTTACCAAAAGCTTCACCTGGTAAGACCAATATCTTTTCTGACTACAGAACATACCGTCCCACACATATCCTGCTCACATCTCTCCAGGCTAAAATCTTTTCCATCCTCCCGTGGCTAATTGTACTTTTGAGCAGTAGATCAATGAAAATATTTCAAAACATCACATGAGAAGGTTTCACATTTTGCCTTTCTTTAATATTCACTACAATGGTTAAAGAGCTCAGATAAGTCACTGTGTATTAGTATTAATGTAATGATCAGAAATAAACAACTCAAGAGGATAGTTTTCTCTGTCCTTTTACTTGTCTGGTATCTATTCAATCTGAATAAATGTAGCACAAGAGGAAATCAGACAAATGATGGGTATATTGAATAGAGAAAAGTAGATCTTTTCATTAAACATTAAAATTGTATTCATGCAAGTTTTGGAGTATTGATGTCTGCATTTATTTCCGTATGTTTACATTTGTAAAGTCAAAAAACCTCTTTGCATCAGTAAATTTAATATATATAACCTATACTGTTGACATATTTGTTTGTAAATTTTAAAATGTGATTTTCATAGAAAAGCAGTGTTCCCTGTGTAGTAATGGTCAAATTCATTTGTCTGCCTGCCTGTCTGCCTGTCTGTTTGTTTCAGGCGCGTAGCCAACGGATGGGCCTGACAGGCCTAGCCCTACTCAAAAGATGCATAGGCCCCCCAAGTTAGGATGGAATTATTTAATTTAATACTCAAAAATAATACGTTATTGTTTGTCAAACTGGTTGATAATATAACTAAAATATCATCACAAACGCTCCTGATATAAGGAAAGTGTGTGCTATTTTTTTATTTGTATAGTGCTTGATGGGTTTGACTGACGTCTGTATTAGCCAATTAACAAATTCGGTTTTGAATTCATAACGCCATTATTTTTACATTATGTTTGGCATAAAAACGCTAATGTAAAAACACCAAACTATTACAGCTGTGTATTGAACGTTTTATTTATATTGAACGTTGTAAATTAGTGTTTTGCTACATCTTGTTTTCCGCAGTTCGCTCACCCTCATCTCTGTGCTCTGTAGACCATCAGCCCACTCCCCCTCCCCCTCCCCCTTTTAACTCTTTTAACCTGATGGTATGATCCTTGTCTGTCATCACACGTCGCACGGCATGCACAACAACACAACATTCAGTCAGTGCATGGAGTGCTGGTGTCCGAGCTGTGTGGTGAACAGATTACACTATTATTCTGTCTTCTATTAATTAGCGGGGAAAAAAAAGAGAAGAAATGAAAAAAGAAATCGTCTCTCAGACGGGAGGCGGCTCCCATCGTTGACATAAAGGAGCCGGTTCATAGGGCCGACTCTTTTCACGACTGACACATCCCAAGACTAAACCTGTTTCCATCAACCAGTATCATTTTACCCTATGATAATCACCTCTTTCCAGCGAATACATTTCTTATGCGACTTAAAAGATTTGATGCAAAGTTTACGTGTTAATATTTCATGAAATAGTCGGATTTAAACCCAGCTAGTGTTGTGACAGCATTATACTGTGTGTTTGTTGTGACAGGGCATGTGTTTTACGCTACCTCTGGTTAAAGTGATGAATTAAATACGCCAGTAGGCCATTTTGTGGTTTACTACATATTCCGTTTCACTGCAAACAAAGAATGGAAGATTGGACTGGCTTGGTTATTGAGTACACTAAAACGGGGTGTCTGACCTGTCATTCAGTTCAGCCATAAAGAATGTGTAGGCTAGTAATGCAATAGTATCTGTCTGCAGAGCCACAGTGTTACACCAAAGAGCAGTACACATCACACCAGCAGTTTCAGGCCAGTGGCATTAAACGCATGCACTGACACTTTTAGGACTGCTAGTGAAAGTCGTGCACACTCACTTTTGCCATGGCGCGTCCGAAAATAAATTTCTGGCTACACCCCTGGTTTGTTTATCTGTTTGTTTGTCAGTTTGTTTGTCTGTTTGTTTGTTTAACATATTATATTAACATAATTAAAAGCAAGAGAAAGAAATTCACAGAAACTAGCAACGGCTAATCATAACTTCTTTTCCAAAAAGGCTGTTACGAGATTTTCAGAAAACTAAGCACCATTGGCCCATGTTTCCTCCTAAAGTTTTAAAATGTCTAAAATAATCCATCAGGAGGATTATGGATTATTAGTCCAAACATAAATACAATAAAGCTCTTGATATCTGTGAACTGGTTAATAAAGAAGATGGGATTGGTGGTCTAATCCAGAGATTCAGAATGGGAAAAAATATCTTCATGGGAATACATTGAATCTATTACATCAAAGAGCACCTGGCTTCATTTCAAAGTAAATGCTGTAGATGTAGCAACTCAAAATCCATCAGTTAAGGTTCAGCATTCATCCCCAAACAAAGATTGAAATTATCCATGGGGTTCAAACTGTGGGTAATGCATGTAGACGCGAGTCAAGTATGCACCCCCAGCAATCTGGAAAAATGATCAATTCTCCTACCATAAATTGGGATAGGGCAAGACAACTTGAATTAGAGGGAAGCTGAGAGAATCCAAGAGTCCTGTTTAAATAAAGTCTTGCTTTAAAATTTTTGATTGTAATTTGGAGATATTATTTGAACCAACATGCAAGATGATTTTATCTGTAGATTTTTTTCCAGAATTTCAGAGATTTTCAGAATAATTAAGTCACAAACAGTGACACAGAGAAAGCAAAAAAAAAAAAAAAAAGAATCCTGTTCTTTCTCACGTCTATAATTGTTAAATTGCCAATGAGCATAATTCCAGTATCAGGCTGTTTAGAGACCAGTCGGAGGGTGTTTGGGTGCTAATAGCCATGCTGAGAGTGGCACTGGCTGTGCCTGTTGTGAACTCTGTGGCTAGTGCAGTGGGGCTGCAACAGACAGTTATGCCTTGTCTAAGTTCCTTGTATTGTCTAACTGCAGACCTAACCACTATACATAACACTTGTCCCCACGACTCAGGCTGCTCTAACTGTTTAATAGTTAATAAATAGTACAAAATATGTGTCTGGTTTGGCGGCTCTCAAAACATTGCTATGTTTTATTCATTCTATTATTTTATGTTAGTCTCAAGTTTATTTATAGGCTTATACAATGCCAACTCTCTCCTACAGCCATCTGGAACTTTTAAATATCATAATGGATTACACACTCCCCACTTCCATCACGGACAATTTCCCCATCGACATTGTCCGCTCACCGGTCTTGCAGTGAAGGTGCAACCTGCATTGGAGGCGTAAACAGAAGAGGGAGAAGAGGGCCAGGCTACATAAAGTTTCCCTCCCCAGCATCTTCTTGGCCAATGTTCGATCGCTAGCATTTATCCTGCCCCACTAGGAAACAAAACACCCCGGACCACATTTATGCTAACATTAAGGACTTGTATAAGGCTGCTCCCTGGCCCCATCTTGGGCAGTCTGACCACCTCTGTTTGTTCCTACCCCCAGCCTATAGAGCCCCCATAAAATGCATCAAACAAGCAGTAAAGACAGTCACTGTCTGGCCAGAGGGAGTTGTCTCTGCTTTGACAACACAGTCTGGAGTATTTTTGCACACTCAGCCACCCATGGCTTTCATACAGACATTAATGAATATATCTGCTGTGCTATCCTACATTAATTTCTGCACCGAGACTGTCGCAACAAAAAAAAAAAAAAAAACTCTGTACCTATCCCAACCAGAGCTCCTGGATGACTAATGAGGTCCGGCAGTTGCTGAAAGCCCGTGATGCACCATTCAAGAGAGAAAACTGGGAGCCCTACAGTACAGCCAGAGCTAACCTAAAAAGGGCATCAGTACAGCCAAACACAAATACTCCCTACGAATTAGGGCTGTGCCCAACTCTGAATTTTGTCAGTCGAATCGGATTTGGCTGTTCACTATGAAGATTTGACTATTCATTCCTTTCTATCTGGCAATCAGAAAATCCAGTGGCATGCGTTTCAGTGATGATTTCGATTACATTAAGATAGACAAATGTAACAGAATCATGGGAGCATATTTTTGACATTTAAAAATCAATAAAAGATGGTTGCATATGATGCAAGATTTGAATCACAGCGTATTTGAATTGCCAACATATAATATCGTGCTATCATATGGATTCGTCGGAAGAATGAGACAGGCAGCACATGTATTTCTGTTTAAATCAGGCTCTTATAGCCTTTTTTATTCATTTCCCTTTAAACATTAAAAACAATGTGTAAATGAATAAACAAATGAAACAGTTTAAAATAAATTCGCGGCATTGCTGACTATGAAATAGTGACTTCTCATCTTCAACAGGATAGGCTTATTAGGCTGCTGAATTTCTCTTTAAACATGATAAATAAATCTTAAGTGTAAACTAATAAATAAACAAACAAATTAAACACTTGCAATTTAAGATCTGAAATCTTGAAGATAAAAATCAAATGTTTCTTTTCAGTCTCTTTGACGATGGCCGCCTAGCTATGCAACTTACCTCTTTCAGGTGGTTTACCATATTCAATGTTGTTGAAGGATAAGCAAATTCTTATATACAGAGTATGCATTTAACTTCTTTAGGATTGTCCTTCAAATGTTAAAAATGCCGCCATACTTTAGATTTCTTTTGAGACATGGTTATAGCTCACTGTAACGATATCACCAGGAAGCTGGACGCAAGTGCAGAGTTGGTTGAATTTTAACGAAACCAGGCGAGTACACAAATTCCAAAACAGGACGGACAACAAACAGGTAGCAACACGGAATAGTACAGAACGTATCCAAAACAGTTTCAAGGCGCTCAGAATACACGTGTGAATACACGTGTGGACTTCGCAACAAAAGAGGAAAACAGTGACCTTAATAAAGAGAAGGGAATCAGGGAGAACAAAAGTGAACACAGGTGTGGGTGATGAAGGGACAGGCCGATGATTAGTAAACCGGCGACGCCGATCACTGAATGGCTGGAGTTGGTGTGGGAGGAGACGAGGCCGTTACACTCACCTTGTTTACCAACCACTCCACCTAAGATTTCAGCTTCTCTCATCAGTTAATGACCAGCACATTGTTACATGGATTTTTTTTTTTTTTTAGCAAGCACACCAGCTAGCCCTGTTAGAATATAAAAATATATTTATGAATCCCCTCATTTATAATTCCTCACTGAAATGTTATCCCTGTGCATTTTTGTAAGCTTCTATTTGTTTTTCCTGTTATTGTAATGCAGACTGACTGACAAAAAAAAAAAAAAAAAAAAAAAAAACAACTGCTCGACTTGTGGAATCTCAGTCGACTGACGGGTCTCCGACAGATGATTTGACTCGTCAACTTTCAGGGGGCAACCCTACAACAAATTGAGGACCACTTTCACAACAACTCTAATCCCCAGCACAGGTGGCAAGGCATTCAGTCCATTACGGACTACAAAAGCTACAACACCTGCTCCACAGTGCCTTGCTCCCAGACAAACTAAATCTCTTCTACCCCCCGCTTCAACAAGACAATACTGACCCAGCCACCAAAACCCCCACCCATCCAGGAGACCAGGTGCTCACTCTGACCACTGCAGAGGTCAGAGGATCACTACGCAGTGTGAGTACACAAAAGGCTGCTGGCCCAGACGGCATACCGGGACAAGTCCTCTGGGAATGCTGCTGGCTAAGTCTTCACTACAATATTTAACCTCTCACTGTCCCACTCCATATTCCCCACATGCCTCAAAACCACCTCTATTATCCCCGTCCACAAGAAATCACCACCCACTTGTCTGAATGACTACCAATCCATAGCACTCACCCCCATTGCCATAAAGTGCTTTGAGAGACTGGTCCTGGCCCACATCAAAGACACTATCCCCACCACACGCGACCCACATCAATTTGCCTACCTTCCCAAAAGCTCTACAGAGAAAGCCATTGCCACTTCCCCCCACTTATCCCCTCCAAGCTAACCACTAAACTCTCCTTCCCTGCCCTTAACCCACCCCTTTGCAACTGGACCCTGGACTTCCTGACCAGCAGACCTCAGTCTGTTAGGTTAGGCAACAACATCTCCTCCACCCTGACCCTCAGCACAGGGGCCCCCAAGGTTGTGTCCTGAGCCCCCTCCTCTACTCTCTCTTCACTCACAACTGCCTGCCAATTCACCACTCCAACTCAATAATAAACTTCACGGATGACACCACAATTGTAGGCTGAATCAATAACAACGACGAGATGGCCTAAAGGGATGGCCTACAGATCCTGCACCTTACACATGGTGCACCTCCAACAATCTCGTCCTCAATGTGCGGAAGACAAAGGAGTTGATCAGGAAGTCCAAAAGCTGCAGCCACTCCCCCATATAGATCAGTGGAACATGTCCCTAGTTTTAAATTTCTTGGAGTGCATAATGAGGACCTCTCCTGGTCATCAAACACCCACTCCCTCATGAAGAAAGCCCAACAACGCTTGCATTTCCTGCGGAGGCTGAGGAGCGCCCACCTATCTCCCAAGATACTCACCAATTTCTACCACTGCACCATTGACAGCATCCTTACCAGCAGAATCTCAGTGCAGTACGGTAACGGCACATCAGTAGATCAGAAAGCCCTGCAGCAGGTCGTCCAGACAGCCCAGCTTATCACCGGTACCCAGCTCCCAGCCATGAGAGATATTTACCATAAACACTGACTGTGCAGAGGTCTCAACATCAGCAGAGATCCCACACATCCCAACCATGGCCTGTTCTCCCCCCTGCCCTCTGGGAGTTGCTACAGGTGTTTCAGAGCCCACGTCACCAAGCTCAGAAACAGCTTTTCCCCTCAAGCTGTTACCCATCTTAACCTGGCTACCACTGAACACTACCCACTCACTTCACATCCTGATGACCCCTCTGCCCCCTCTGCCCCCTCCTTCCCCCATTTTGCACTTTTGCCATATGCACTACTGCCATATGTTTACAATGCCAATTGCATAACTCTATACTGCACTTTAGTGACTTCCTTTTTGCATTACTGCCATAAATGTTTACAATGCCACTTTATGTTTACAATGACACTTGCACAGCCTTATTTTTTTTAGCTATATTTATGCCATGTATGTCCCTATCCCCCCCAGACCCCCCACTGCACTGTTTTAGTGAAGCTGCGGCCCTCTTTCCGTCTACACTTGTCCCTGCATATTGTGTTAATGACAATAGAATAGAATTGAATTGAACTGGTGTTTAATCTTTTTCATGTATGGATTTTGGGGTGTAAGAAAATTCAGAACAAGTTGAAAATTATAGCTTTGTCTACTAATAACATCACTTAGAGAAAGTGTTTGTGTTTAACAATAAATAGTTCTCTCTCATTATCCCTTCCCCTCACTCAGAGGAATAAAAATCTACCCACTAAGACCACCAACTTGTCTCACCTTTGTAAATCAGGCTTTATTACACACATACTGTATGGTCTCATTAAAACCCAAAGCAGAGGTCATGTGACATTGAAACAATACATATATAGCGCTGCACAGCACAGCAAGGGCTACTTTTGTTCCTCTAATCGTCTCCGGGTATGCTGCATGTAGACATTGTAACACTGGTATAGTAAGGGTTTTATATCATCTGTGAGGAGCAGTTAGAGTGTTATACTTAGTGTGCTTGAATATGAATGGTTTATGAAAGCGTAATTGAATAACTTCATTTGTGCCTTTAGATTTTTAAGGAGAATGGTCTATCTTCCTTGAGGAAATGACAGATACATGAAATAATGAAAAACAGATTCTGGATTTTGTTTCATCTTTAGCCCTAGACCCAGGTACCACATGGACTGCGGTGCTGCGCCCAACCATCTCTAGGGCTGTGTCCGCTCCTGGGTCTCCTGTCTCTGCCACCCTGAATCCCCTGAAGCACCTTCAAGCAGTGTCTCCGAGGCTCCATGGAGGGTGCACTGCCCGGCGCACCATGGAGGGTGCGCTGCCCGGCGCACCATGGAGGGTGCGCTGCCCGGCACGAGGAATGCGCTGCCCGGCGCACCATGGAGGGTGCGCTGCCCTGCCCTGTTCCCGAGGCCGCTTTCCCGGCCCAGGTCAGCTCCCATGCTGACGCCCTGTCCTGGTCAGCTTCCATGCTGACGCCCTGTCCTGGTCAGCTCCCATGCTGACGCCCTGTCCTGGTCAGCTCCCATGCTGACGCCCTGTCCTGTTCCCGAGGCCGCTTCCCTGATCCAGCTCAGCCCACGTCGAGGCTGTTTGAAGAGTCTGCTCCATTCCTGTTCCCGTGCCCGTTTTTGGAAGGTCTGTTCCAGCCAACGCCCCACCTGCTCGGCCGCAGAGGGGACCCATCAGCAGCACCTTCGGTCCTCCCTCTGTGCGCCCCCCCACCCACCCGGTCTGTTCTGGACTTTTTGTTTTAGGCCGTCTGGGAGCCGCCCCTTAAGGGGGGGGGCTCTGTCACAACCTGCACCTCCATTTTGGACTTTTAGTTTGACATGTCTCTGTGCACCTGTTCTGTCTATCTCCGCCCCTCACCTGTTCCCGTTTTGTCCCAATTATTAACCTTGTTAATTTCTACCAATCCTGTGTTGCCCTGTTTAGTTCTCCCTCTTTAAGTCCTAGTGTTTTCCTTGTCTATTGTCTATCGTTGTTTGTGTTTTAGAGCACACTGTTACGCTGCACCTTTTTGTTACCAGTTTTTGTTCCTGTTCTACACCTGTATTTTCATCTTCAGTTTACTAGTAAAGTCCTCCTTTTTTTCACCATCATCATCGTGTCTTTGCACTTGGGTCCTGCACCACACCACCAGCGTGACAGAACGATAGACCAAACAAGGACCCAGCAAGACACTCCTGTCTCCCGGGCAGAGACGGTTCCAGCTCCTGACCTGGGTGCGACGGGGCTCCCTCTCTCGGTAGGTTCTCCAGCCCCTAACCCGGGGGGGGGGATTTTTTTGGGGGGGGCTCCCAGCCCTAGACCCAGGCACCACATGGACTGTGGTGCTGGGCCCAACCATCTCTAGGGCTGTGTCTGCTCCTGGGTCCCCTGTCTCTGCCACCCTGAATCCCCTGAAGCATCTTCAAGCAGTGTCACCGAAGGCCCCATGGAGCGTGCGCTGCCCAGCGCGAGGAATGCGCTGCCCGGCGCACCATGGAGGATGCGCTGCCCAGCGCGAGGAATGCGCTGCCCGGCGCACCATGGAGGATGCGCTGCCCAGCGCGAGGAATGCGCTGCCCGGCGCACCATGGAGGATGCGCTGCCCAGTGCGAGGAATGCGCTGCCTGGCGCACCATGGAGGATGCACTGCCCAGAGCGAGGAATGCGCTGCCTGGCGCACCATGGAGGATGCGCGAGGAATGCGCTGCCTGGCGCACCATGGAGGATGCGCTGCCCAGCGCGAGGAATGCGCTGCCCGGCGCACCATGGAGGATGCGCTGTCCTGCCTTGTTCCCGAGGCCGCTTTCCCGGCCCAGGTCAGCTCCCATGCTGACGCCCTGTCCTGGTCAGCTCCCATGCTGACGCCCTGTCCTGGTCAGCTCCCATGCTGACGCCCTGTCCTGTTCCCGAGGCCCTTTCCCCGACCCAGCTCACCCCTGTAGCCGACGTCGAGGCTGTTTTGAAGAGTCTGCTCCGTTCCTGTTCTTCTGCCCGGTTTGGAAAGCCCGCTCCAGTGTCCGATCCAGCCAACCTCTCACCTGCTCCGCTGCAGAGGGGACCCATCAGCAGCACCTTCGGTCTTCCCTCTGTGCGCCCCCCCACCCAGCCGGTCTGTTCTGGACTTTTTTTTTTTCTTTTTTTGGGTCGTCTGGGAGCCGCCCCTTAAGGGGGGGGGGCTCTGTCACAGCCTGCACCTCCCATTTTGTTTTGTTCTGTCTTTGTGCTCCTGCTCTGTCTGTCTCCGCCCCTCACCTGTTCCTGTTTGTCCCAATTATTGACCTTGTTAATTTTACCCAATCCTGTTTTGCCCTGTTTAGTTTCTCCTTCTATTTAAGTCCTAGTGTTTGCCTTGTCTTTTGTCTATCGTTGTTTGTGTATTTAGCACACTGTTATGCTGCACCTTTTTGTTAGTGGTTTTTCGTTCCTGTTCTGCATGTGTATTTTGATCTTCAGTTCCAGTAAAGTCCTCCTTTTTTTTTTTCACTATCATCATCGTGTCTTTGCACTTGGGTCCTGCACCACACCACCAGCGTGACATGGAGACAAAACACCTATCTTAATTGTATCTCTCATGATATCAGCAACCACAATTTTTTTACTAATGGCATTCATTTTATATTCCTATATTAGAATTGATTATTTGTCAAAGAAGTTCATCTGAGTTTAAGGCGAAAGCATTTCATACTTGTCTGCCTCACATGGTTACCTTTGTTATTTACTCAGTTACCATTACCTGTGAGGTGGTCTTAAACCGATATGAGCCTGGTGAACTGCCTTTGTTTGTGACTGTTATTTTGTCCTTAGAATTTCTCCTTATACCTCCGGTTTTAAATCCTCTTATCTATGGACTCAGTTTTCTTCAGATTCGCAGAAAGATTAGTTTCTACCTTACGAAGTACCTGATATTTAAATGCATATATCATGCTAAAAAATAAAGACACTTTTTCATTTTCATTTTCATGTCCACTGAATACTACTGCAGTGTTTACTTTTTTTGAATCCCAAAACATATTTTTATTCTAGCACATACAAAGTATGGAAGCTGAAGCATCACAGCAAAGCCCAAAAGGTATTCCAACACAGTTTTATGTTCTATGTAAATTAATAATTGATAAAGTCTTCAATCAGTGAACAAATCACAATCTGAAGTTATCAACACTGTGTCTTCCAGGGACGGAAGTAACGAATTACATTTACTCTTGTTACTGTAACGAAGTTGATTTTTCATGTACTTATACATTTTGGATATTTTTTAAAACTGTAATTTTACTTTTGCTTAAGTATGTTTATTTTGAGGTATTTTACTTTGCTACAATTTGAATTGCATCCATTGCAGAGTAAAAAAAAAGTTTCTACTACCTCGCCAACCCCAGTTAAAAAAAAAAAAAAAAGAAGTAACTAAGTAACTTGCACTCAGAGTAGATTTTAAGAAAGAAGTTACTTTTTACTTTAATTTGGGTAGATTATTACAAAAGCAATTTTACAAATGTACAATTTCACCATAGTAACAGTACTTTTACTTGAGTAAAATAATTTGTTACTGTCACGCCCTGCTCATTTCTGTTCCATGAATTTCCCATTATACCTCCAGGTATAATCAACAATATAATATTAATATAACCAACACCTTAATAAACTTAACAATTAGATTAAAAGACATAGTAGGGTGACATAACGACAAGCTTCCAAAAAATATTTCCAGCTTAACTTCAAGCATAGCTTACAACATTACCTTGAACACAACCCCCATCCCTGCAATTCCACCACCAGACAAATGAGATCAAAATTTTGCCTAATGAATCATTCATTTGTCACATGTTTACAGTAGAATATGTTATGTGCCGAAGCATACTGGTTATGATTTGAAAGAACCAATCGGTCATCTATCCTATGGTTGCACAGCTTTCTCAATTTCAACAGCCACAGATTTTCACCTGTGTCAGTTGCATAAGGATTTAACTATGCCCAGCTGAAAGACATCATATCTGTTTTCTAATGATTTGTTGAAAGAAGGATCAATTCTTTTTTTTCTGATCCTTTTTGTGTCAGGCTCTCTTTTTAATCTAAGAGTGGCCAGTATAGCCTGCCATTTTAGAAATATAGAAAGCTCAAACTTACAGATGTGGCCATGATACAAATTCATTTATTAGACCAAAAAAAAAAATCAATACTGATTAAAAAAGAGCTTAGTTTACTCAGAAGAAAAGAAAAGAATGTAATATGAGTGCTAATTGGCATGCATTCATTATTGATTACAAATCACCGACAGTGTCAAATCACTTTTTGTGTAGTTACTTTGGATTAACAATGAAATTTCAAAATGAAACATGGCAACATTACCACAAATGAAACACATCAAACAAACAAACAAACAACCAAAAAAAAAAAATAAAGATAGGGGTTAGAAGAACAATGGGGCTAATGCTAAGTATCAAAAATATGTAGTAGGGCCTTGCTGATTTTGGTTAAAATGGTTGTAATGTAGTTGTACGTGTATTTTGTGTGCATGTGTGTGTGTGTGTGTGTGTGTGTGTGTGTGTGTGTGTGTGTGTTCTTTCAGAAATGCGGCTGAAATGCTGTTAGGGCCAATGTAGTTTTGTCCTTCTGCCAAGACAGATAGAACTAATTCTGAAGTTCAACTGCTAAGGAAATAAATGTAAGGGATTGAACAGGGAAATAGGCTGTTTGTGAATGACTGACGACAGCAACAAAGCTAGAGAGTGCTGACAATACAGAAGGTAGAAAACAGTAAAAAAAAATATTGTGGGAGTACTAACTGTGTTTGACTCCTAGTCAAAGTTTGATTTTGACTTGAGTGGAACCAAGGACGTAGACTTTGGCAGGGACGGTAGGGACATTGGTAAACAACGGTTAAATTAAGGCTGGATGCAACATTTACAAGATCCCTTTAAGATCGGGTGCGACGTCTGTGTACTTCTCCCTTTAGAGCTGGATGAGACGAGAGCGTGTTTTAGCCGACGTCATTGCTTTCAAGACCCGTGAAGAATGAAGTGCATTGTGATTCGCTAAGATACATGTGGGGAAGCAAAATGCTTTGTTTGTTTGTTTTTTTTCAATGCAGAATGCTTTGTTCATTTTCTTAGCCTCCGTGTGGACTGCAAAAACGTTTCTAAAGTTGCACTTCAGGCTGTGATAAAGGCTGAAAACCTGAGCGAGGGGAGCAACATTGTTACGGTCCACACGGAAGCTATGAAAACGAAGCACTTCGTGCAAAAAAAAAAACAAACGAAGCATTTCGCCTTACCAACGAACATTTCAGTGAATCATGTTGCATTTCATCCCTCACAGGTCATGAAAATGATGTCATCATCTAAAATTCGCTTACATCGCATCTGGCTTTAAAAGGGAAAAGCACACAAATGTTGCAGCTGGTCTTAAACGAATCACCCAAATGTTGCATGCAGCCTTAATGGGTTAACCATTTCTGTACCAATGTTCCTACTGTCCCTACCAAATTCTACGCCCTTGAGTGGAACCCATGAGGGCTTTAAAATTCAACTACCTCAGGAAAGGGAGGTTGGGAGGATAGCCAGCAAGCTAGCTGTTTTCCATGCTGATTGAGAAGAGTGTGGTAGTGGACAGTTCAGGTGGTGGGGACTTGAGTTTGTGACTTGGACACTCAGTGATCTGCAACTTGACTTGAGACTCATCCTCAAAAGACTTGAGACTCAACTCGGACTCAAGATTTTGGACTTTAATTTTTTTGGCACAGTAACATCAAGGAAATGTCTGAATAGCTGGTTATCATTCCGTCCCTTATTATCATGCATAACTCCCCTCCCTTATTATGCGGCCACAAATGACTGTAAGCTCTGGCTGCAGCGACAACACTGTGACCAATCATAGTGAGCACACCTGCACTTGCTGTGCCATTTGTGATAAGCTACAGTGTGGTGTAGTGTGGTGCAGTGTGGTGTAGTGTGGTGTAGTGTGGTGTAGTGTGGTACAGTGCGGTAAAGTGTGGTGTCGTGTGGCACAGTGTGGTACTGTGTGGTACAGTGTGGTGTAGTGTGGTGTAGTGTGGTGTAGTGTGGTACAGTGTGGTACAGTGTGGTGTAGTGTGGTATCGTGTGGTACAGTGTGATATAGTGTGGTGTAGTGTGGTACAGTGTGCTACAGTGTGATATAGTGTGGTGTAGTGTGGTACAGTGTGGTACAGTGTGATATAGTGTAGTATTATGGGGCAATTAGTAGGACCCGCTTAGAACCAGTTCTTCTCTCAGAACCTTGTGGTTCCAGATGGGTTTTGCTGCGCTTAAAAATGTTAACTATGTCATCAAAATATTAGTACTATAATTACCTAATTAATTTATTATGTTGTTCATCTACAGGTTTACTGAATTCAACAAAGCAAAAAAGTGGCCAGTGCATAAGGACAGTGCAGCATTGATTCTTTTTTGACTCAGATAAGGGGTGTGCAAGCATACAACCAGGGCCATCCCAGATAGAAGGCCATTACTGAATCCATAATACAGGACCTCATCATTTCATGCAACCTGCCTGTGTCTTATATTGACAAGCCTAGTTTCAAGAATTTCAGGTCAGTGGTAGATGAGAGATACTGCCCAGTAAGTCGAGGTACCATAACCAGACGTCTGAGTGAGCTAGCAGTAGATAAAGAGTCCGAGATAAAATCCAAACTATTAAACACAGACACTGTGTCTGTGACCGTGGATATTTGGCCTGACAGGAGCATGCATGGCTTTTTAGCGATAACAGCCCACTTCATGGAAATGGAGAAAAACAGCCCATGACTGCAGACAGTTCTTCTGAGTTGTGAACGATTCACAGGGTCACACACTGGAGACAGAATAAGTGAGAAGTTTCAGGAGATATGCGAGAACTTTTATGTAAAACACAAATTAGATTACATTATCTGTGATAGTGCCTCAAATATGAAGAAAACCTTCACAGTTTATTTCCCCTCGGCTACAACTGAGAGTGAAGATGGTGAAAATGACCCGCAATTTATGGCAGGAATTTACGGAGGACGGGCAGGAAAAACATCCACGGCTGAAGCACCCTTGGGCAAGGCACTTAACTCCCAACTGCCCCCTGGAGGTAGATGTGCTGCCCTGGTGTGTATGTATATGCTCACCACTGGTGTGTATGGATACGTTAAATGCAGGGGTCAAATTCACTGCTCACTGTTCACAATGTGTGTGTGCAATCATGGAGATTTAATTTTTAATCTTTAATTCATCTAGAGGTGTATGCTGAAATATTTGAAGGTGAATGTCAAAACCTTCATGAGACCGGTCATCACAAAAAAGCTTGCAGAGAACAAACTTGCAAGAAGGAAAAAAATGAAATGAATAAAAATAAATGATTAAAAAGAAATGAAGAACAGCGCCAACAACTGTTCATTTTGACTAGTGCACAATCACAATACATAAAAAGCCTCCTCAGTTGTAGAGGTAAGAGAAGGGTACTGTAGCACACCATCATAGCTCGAACATATTGTCCTGTAATGTTACTTACTCATGCTGACTTCTAAAGGCAGTACAACATACATTTTAATACTTATGAATTTAGTTTTCAATTTTAACTGTGTCTGTAACAGATACTGTAGATCATTATATCCCAGAAGAATAGCAAAGCATTTTATTGAAAACATTAACTAACGAACATTAAAACAGAACATAGAACAACAAAATAAATTAACTTTTGCGATAGACTGAAAACATAGTGGCACTCAAAGGACATTTAAACATATGTTATTTTATCAAAGCTTACCACCTTAAAATGATTTCTTTTGTACATGCTGACTGTGCTTGGTAAGTTTCCTCTATGGTATTCTTTTATAATTTATCATTGCATAAGATGCTTTCAGAAATATAAGACATGACAATCTGAGATGGATAATGTATTTCACTCCCTTGAGTTATGTAACATTGATTTAAAGCATTAATGTGTGACAGAATGAAATGCTAAATATCTAAATAAGTTTTTATCTGTTAAGAAACTAGTAGGATAAAACCATGATTTTCTCTTATTCTTCAAGCCACAATGGAAAATTTAAGCAATGTTTTAGTGTTCACTCTCTCTGGTTTTAATGAAACAATGGAGGTACGATACATGCTCTTCAGCATAACCATTTTGTGTTACATTGTAATTCTGTTGTCTAACATCACCATTATTTTCACCATTATCTCAGACAGAAAACTACATAAGCCAATGTACATTTTCCTCTGTAATCTGTGTATTAATGCCCTGTATGGAACTGCTGGCTTCTATCCCAAATTCATGTTTGACCTACTGTCTGAGTTTCAGGTGATTTCATATGCAGGATGTCTCTTACAAACATTTGTTATATATTCATCTGCTTTATGTGATGTTTCCATTTTAACAATAATGGCATATGACAGGTATGTGGCAATATGTTGGCCATTAGAATATCACTCTAGAATAACAAATCACACGATTATAAAATGTATCATTTTTTCCTGGCTTACTCCACTCTTTTGCATTGGCACATTAGTTGCTTTAACAACCAGACTTACTTTGTGTGGCTCAGTTATTGATAAACTTTACTGTGAAAACTGGGCAATTGTGAAGCTGTCATGTTCTTCTACAATGGTAAATAATGTAACTGGATATTTTGTAATAATCACATATTTCTGCCATGCATTATTTATTTTTTGTTCATACATCAGACTAATTGGTGCATGTCAGAGGTCGACTGAAAATAGGAGTAGATTCATGCAGACTTGTATTCCACATCTGGCTGTCCTGTTCAATTTTGCTGTTGCTTTGCTATTTGATCTAATGTACAGCAGGTATGGATCAAGAACTTTCCCTCAAGGTTTGCGTAATTTCCTGGCTTTGGAACTCCTTTTTGTTCCTCCAATTGTAAACCCTATTATTTATGGACTTAAACTTACCAAAATACGCAAACAAATTATGAAGTTGTACTTGAGAAACAATGTTTCCCAAACTGGCTGACTAGTTGTGAAATGGAATCTCTGCTGTACAACGTTGTGTGCATTGAATGTAGGTATGCAGTTACAAATTCTTGACTGTGGGCATCCCTAGTTAACTGGTAACAAACTAGGGACGGATTCTTTTTTATTATACTGTTAAATAGCATTGACATGATGTAATCTCTAGTAGCAAATGTATCATGTAATCGGCAAAGCACATTCATAATTAATGTATTTTGGTTTTTAAACATAAGATCTGTTTTGTGGAAACTCTTTAAGATAGTCCCCATAACTGTGCTTTTACAAATAAAATCCTCTCTCCAAAAAGCAAGTGACTTCTCCTTTCTTGATTTCCTGATTTTTGGAGCCAGAGAGATTTAGCTATGTTCACAACAAACACAAGATTGAACCGATTGCCATTATGTCCACTCTCACGCGCTCACTCACTCATTATCTAAGCTGCTTGTTCTAATTCGGGTGCTTGAGCCTATCCCAGTGCCCACTGGGCAAAAGGTGGGGAAACACCCACCACAGGGCAGACACACAGACAGACACACTCACACACCTAGGGGCAATTTAGTGTCTCCCACAATCCAATGTCTTTGGGCTATGGGAGGAAACACACGCATACACGGGGAGAACATGAAAACTCCACACAGAAAGGACCCTAGCCACCCAGCCGGGAATCAAACCCGGGACCTTCTTGCTGTGGATCAGCAGTGCCACCCACGGTACCACTGGGGCCCTCAGTTAAAAAACAAATAAGCTGTAATCCTCACAACGAAGCCAAAAATTCATTTTGGTCCTCTAAGCAAGAAACAATTTATTCTTAAATCATAAATTCTCATAAGTTCCAAAGGTTTCAAAGTTCTAAACCTGAAAATTTCATTCAGGTGCAGTGGACAAAGTATGCAGCAATTTGACCTGGCAACCAGTGCAAGAGCTTAAAACATACGTGCAACAACTTAAACCATATACAGCATATACAACATACAACATACAACTTGTAGGCCTACAATTTACAATAGATACAGCATATATTACATACAATACAGAACATATACAACATGGACCACATACATATTGCATACTATCTACATAGAGAGTGGGGGCAGGGACGTGTGGGTGGTTGGGGGGATTGGAGGATCGATATTGTCTCCAGGTCTTGCACGACTTATTGGACAGAGACAGTGCTTTTGGGAAGAAACTACGCAATAGCCACATGGTACTAATCCTAGTAAAACAGTACTATTTTCCACAGGCGAGTTTCTGGCTAGCAAAGTCCCTGCTCCAGTCTTTCTTGTCCTTCAGTTATGCTCAACTGACTCTGCTTATTGATGTGCAGAAAAGAGATGAGAAAAATCAAGTATTGACACATCGTACAGTCAGAATGACAGTCTAAAATAACCCATAAATATACCAGTTAAACAAATGCATAGCAAATCAGGTTCCTCAAGATTTTTCCATATGTGACATCCCAAAGTGACTGATTGGTTCTGTAACTTATGTGACTTAATAGTTCATCACCATATCAATACTGTTTGCCACAGAGTGTCATTATAGACAGGATAGTTTCAGTCCAGGATACTGGCTCACAGAATCATGATTGGGGCGGTGGCACAGTGGGTAGCGCTTCACAGCAAGAAGGTCTCGGGTTCAATTCCCGGCCTTTCTGTGCGGAGTTTGCATATTCTCCCTGTGTCTGCGGGAGCTCTGGTGTCCTCCCACAGTCCAAAGACATGCAGGTTAGGTGAATTGGAGACACTAATGAATGTGAGTATGTTTGTCTGTGTGTCTGCCCTGCCTTTCGCCCTATGAGCGCTGGGATAGGCTCCAGCACCCCTGCGAGCCTAATAAGGATAAGCAGCTTAGATAGTGAGTGAGAATCATGATTAAATCTTTTCATTATATTATAACTTTGGTTGCTATCCAAAAGTGCCCCACAACCCCCCCTTCCCTATTTAACAATAAATTGTTCTCCCTCAGCATCCCTCCCACTCACAAAGAGGAATAAAAATCTACAGACTAACACTACTGACTTGTCCCGTCTTTGTAAATCAGGGTTAGGATTTACAAACTGGACCAAACAAGCTTCGTTACATGCATACTGTATGGCAGGGATGGATTTAGGCATGGACGACATGGGCAGCTGCCCAGGGCAGCATATTGCCGGGGGCAGCACAAGGGCACCCGCACAAAAAAAAGAAAAAAAAAATCGTAATGGTGACATTTGTGCAATCAGTTTTCTGCTGTCCATTTGTATGTGACGTCAATGATATCATGTCAACGTGTGGGTCAGTTAACCTTGTCAGAGTGGACGCCCACCTTTCTTTAGCTGATCCATATAAACTCTGGAAGAGAACAAGCAGAAACACATTCTCGCTTGTAAGCGAAGGTGCTCATAGCCAGCCCAATCCACATTATTTTAGAATTAATGTTTGACTCCCAGTTATGATGTCACTCTGTACCACCAGCCAATCTTATGTCTAGATTGCAATGTATGTAACGTGATAATGTTTAATAAGAAAGATACGCACACTAGCTGTGCACAATGTATTTTGTTGATTTGGGAAATTGGAATGACCAACAGAGATTACTTGACTGTAAAGCACAATTTCTTTGTAATTCCCTCTAAAGTGCGCTACCCTTGACACTGAATATACCTGTCCCACTGCTTTGAAGGCCCCAGCTCTCCAGCTCCGTTGTCTGTGTTTTGACAGTTGTGATTGCTTCAAATTAGAAATTGCGATGTAGCATATGCTATGACCTCCTGGAAATGCCACTGTCTTTAGGCTTTCTGTTTCTGTCTCACACTGTGGGAAAATGATGTATTTAGCTGCCAGAATTAAGAAAATTTTCCCCATGGGAGGATGCCCCCGGACCCCCCTACAAGTCTGACCCCTGTGTTCTTACTCCCTCTTCACTTTGAAACTTGTTTCGACGCTCCTAGTCTGCACACCACCAAGGTGAATTGGTTTAGTCTTGACTCTAGGTCTGCTGGGGCTTGGGCAATGTATTGATGTTCCAAAAGTGCCAAATCAACACAAGTGGGTATTTGTCTTTGTTATTCCTTTTGGTATTATTGTTGTATACATTGCTATAGTTATACAGTTTTAAATGTTAAGATTATTTATATGTGTTGATCCAAAAGTCTGCATAAAAATAAAAAATTTAGACTTAGTGAAGAATGGTCCTTTTTTTTCTTTCAGTGTGTGTGTGTGTTGGCGGGGGGGGGGGGGGGGGGGGGGGGGGGTGTTTGGCGAGTGGTGCACTGGAGGGAGGTCCCGCCCAGATGCCATACAAACTAGAACTGCCACTGCTGTATGGCCTAATTAAAACCCAAAGTAGAGGTCACATGACATTGAAACAATACATATATAGTGCAGCGCAGCACAGCAAAGGCTACTTTTTTCTTTCTAGGAAAAGTAAGTGCTCTCCAACTATGCTACAGCCAGAAACTGTACCAATGGTATAGTAAGTGCATTATATGATCTGTGTGGAAAAGTTACAGTGGTATGCTTATTAATGGGTTTAAATATGAATGGTCTATGAAAGCTTAACTGAATAACTTCATTTGTGCATTTAGATTTTTAAGGAGAATGGTCTGTCTTCCTTGAGGAAATGGCAGATACATGAAATAATGAAAAACAGATTCTGGATTTTGTTTCATCTTTAGGGGAATGAAATTTAATGGAAAGCATAAAGGAAGATGGAAAATTATTCTGCTCCAATAATTTTACGCTTTGTCATGTATGAAAATCAAGGACACTTCCGATACATATTTTTCAGCTTGGGACTTACTTTATACTGTGCTATTTTATCTTTCAATGTGATGATTATTCTGATAATATGTGTGGAAAAAGCATTGCATCAGCCCATGTATATGCTCATTTCTTGTTTATCGTTGAACTCTCTCTATGGCACTGCTGGCTTCTTCCCAAGGTTTCTCACTGATCTTATCTCTGAATTGCATACAATCTCTGTATTAGCTTGTCAGATTCAGACCTTTGTCATTTACAGTTATGTATCATGTGAATTTACAATGTTAACCTTAATGTCATATGACAGATATGTGGCGATACAAAAACCCTTACTATATCACAGCATCATGAGACCTAAAGTTCTTTTCAAAATGATAATTGCTGCCTGGTTATATCCCATTTTATCTATTGGTCTTGCTGCATTTTTGAGTGCAGAATTAACTTTGTGTGATGACAAGATCACCAAGTTGTACTGTAGTGGCTGGTCAACTGTTAAAATTTCTTGTGGAGACAAAACACCTATTCTTATTATAAGTTTCATTATATCAGCAGCCACAATTTTTTTACCAATGACATTCATTTTCTATTCATATATTAGAATTTTGATTATTTGTCAAAGACATTCATCTGAATTTAAGACTAAAGCTTTTCAAACTTGTCTGCCTCACATAGTTACCTTTGCTATTTACTCAGTTACCATTACCTGTGAGGTGGTCTTAAACCGATATGAGCCTGGTGAACTGCCTTTGTTTGTGACTGTTATTTTGTCCTTAGAATTTCTCCTTATACCTCCAGTTTTAAATCCTCTGATTTATGGGTTAAGTTTTCTTGAGATTCGCCAAAAGATTAGTTACTACCTTACAAAATACCTGATATGTAAATGCATGCATCGCGTTGAAAAATAAAAACACTTTCATATCCACTTAATACGACCGCAATGTTCACCTTTTTCGTTGGAATCACAATACATACATTTATGTAGTACATTCAAAACATGGGCACTGAAGCATCACAGCAAAGCCAAGGAAAGCGCCCCGAGGCAGTTTTACAAGTTTTATAAATTAATAACTGATTAAATCTTAAATTAGTTAATAGATCACAATCTGTTGTGACAACCCTTCCCATCAGTGAGTCCCTGCTAAATTAATATGCATGATTTGTTTGTTTCCTCCAAGTTCTCTCGTCAATTAGCTTTACCAAGCTCTGTTACTCCTTTACTTATTTCAGTACCTTGTTTGATTGATACTTTCTCCCGTTCTGGTTTGTGTTTGTTTTTCTATAAGTTGGTTAATAAAATCTGCCACTCCGCACTTGCGTCCTGCCCGTTGGTGATTCCTGACATGCAGGTAGATATATTTCTTTCTTTAGTTCTGGCTTGTAAACGAGGGAGCTCATAGCCAGCCAGTAATGGTTTTTATTGAGTTTTCAATTTTCATTCAGCAACGTATTGATATGTGAAGTGATTGACATATTCATTCATTTGACAAACTGCTGTTTGACAAACTGTCACTAGGCAACGCAGAAAGCTACCATTTCTTTCTTTATACTGTTTTTGTATTGTGTTTTAATGTTACAAGTCGGCGAAGGTCCTGAAAATGTTTTTGTTATTGTCATGTACATTTTTGGTTTCACACATTATAATTTTTAGTAATTATTATATCAACAGGTGTTTTTTGTAGGAGCTGGTGAAAGCAAAAATAAAATGTACAAAGGGAATTTGTGACGTTCGCTAGCATTAGGCTACATTTGACTACTTTGATCATGCTAATAAGAGAACTTCTTATTCCATTAAAATAACCTTCCTACTCCAATACACAAGCTCAGTTAAAGTAAACTAATTAAACAGAACAACTTATGTAATGTTTTTTCCCACTACCAACCTGACAATACAGGGAATAAATAATTAGACAGGGAGACATGGTTTCACCTCACGAAATCCTCTGGAATAATGAGATGAGATCGCTACTTGCACATATATACACTGACAGGCAACCTACTGCTGGTGAGGAGTAAACACAGTAGGTGCATTTTAACAGCAGATTAGTGACACATGCATAATGAATGCATAGCAACCTCTTCTTAAAAGAAAATGTGACTCATTACGTTCAATCAATTCTGCCAAAAACCAAATAAATAAATAAATAATAATAATGATAATAATAATAATAATGAAAAAAAAAACAAAAAAAAAAAACATCACAAATGTGACCACACATTTTGGGCGTCACACTTGAGATGGAATCCTTTTTATTATAATGTTAAAATAGCATTGACAATGTAGTCTCTAATAGCAAATGTATCATGTAGTAGGCAAAACACATTGATGATTAATGCATTTTAGTTTTTAAACAAAGGATCTGTTTTGCAGAAACTCATTAAGATAGTCCCCATAACTGTTTTTACACATAAAATCCTCTCCCCAAAAAGGAAGTGACCTCTCCTTTCTTGATTTGCTGATTTTTTTTTTTCAACCTTTTTAACTAGTCGACATTAGATCATAATATGAAGACAAGGACATAAATAATTAGATATAAATAGAAAATTAAAATAAATAAAGAATGGAAAAATCTGTAATACCTAACTTTCAACTCCACAGGGTTGTAGCAGTTATTTTATTTTTGGAATTTATTATTATAACTCCAGTTTCAGATTCAGATCTTTTGTATGGATTCAGCCTCCTCCTCAGATTTATAGACACAGTCAAGATCAATAAAATTTATTCAATTCTTGATATCAAACAAGTGCAGAACTCTAACCAAACATACACAACTCCTAATTTTCAAATGTCTGAATACCACAAATGTACAGTATGAAGCCTAAGGTAACATTGGGTCATGTACACTACTATTAAAGGCTGATAATTAAGTTGTATGATGACCAGTTTAAATTAATAAATAAATAAATGAATAGATAAAAACAGCTGCAGGACCAGTTCGGGCACATACATTATCAATATCTGCCTCATGTTGGACATTGCCTTGTCCAACTGCAGACCTGACCTCTACAAATTCAAATTCAAATTTTATTTGTCACACTCACACAGCCATACATAGCACGACGTGCAGTGAAATGCTTATTCTGACTGTCTGAATGATAAAAAGAGCAAGATAGAGATAAGGATAAAAAATACACTATAGGTAAACAGAATAAACAGAACATAAATAGAATGTAAACAGAATATAGAGAATGTAATATAGGAGAGAAATTAAAAATACAGTAGAAAATATGTAAGAGAAGGTAAGAAATGGGAGTAAATTGCAGGTATGTGCAGTTTATGTGCAACACTTGTTCCTGCCACTAAGTCTTCATGCTGCTCTGCTTGTCTAAGAGTAAAAAAAAAAAAAAATAGTGACCGTGATAATCCTGGTATTTCATCTTTATTCATTATCAGGTTCGGAGCACAAGAGAAATCACTGGCATTCAATGTGCTGTAGTGGTGAACTTCTACATTAGGTTTATTAGCGCTCACATTAGTTTACTGCATCAAAAGGACACTAATGGACAAAAAATACTTGCGGTTTAAGATGTGCTTGACATAATTCAATCTGAGGACATGAACAGGTCAGACAATTTAAATCAGGCTTTAAATAAGCTTTGCTTGTACAAAGTGGCTATTGGAAGAGTTTGTGCATTGTTAACAAGATGAGCTGTAAGAGTTGCCTACTCACATTATATATTTAAGGACATCTCTGATGTCAGACAGCCAGTCTGATGTTACATCTTTTCAGCTTCTAGCATTAACACCTTAAATCAATTTTCATACCAATTCTAATAAATTATCACAATTTCTCAGCTTATGTCACACTGCAAATCTTATGGGATCACCTTCTAGTCAACTGCTGCAACAGTCCAAGTTGCGTTACAATACAACTCAACTCTTAAAACACTCCAGGTCCTGTAACATCACTCTCACAACATCTAAAATTGTGTGATATTAACCAAATTGACTAGGGCAGTTATAATGTTTCTCTAAGTGTGGCCTGAGAATCGAAAATTTGTACATGTAGGCTTCAGCTTCTGAACTGTCTTCAAACACACACCTTATCCACTGTTGATATTCATTCATTTACACTGATTTTGTTAGATATGGGCACATCAGATATTTCAGGTCAATGAAGCATTTTTTTTTCATTTCCAATTATTATTTGCAAATTTGTATGTATTAATACACTACTCTCTGAAGTTTTTCTAAACCCATAACAAACTCAGTTGTGACTTATTATTTACTGTTTTCACATTTGTTTCTGAATTGTAAAATTTAATTGTCATCCCTCCCCATCCTTCCCTCTAACTCAGAAGAATGAAAAACTACACATTAACACCATTTACTTATGCAAATCAAGGTTAGGACTTACAGGCCAACTCAAGCAACTAGTACACACCTACTTTATGACCTCATTAAAACCCAAAGTAGAGGTCACGTGACATATATACATGTGATACAATGTATATATAGTGTTGCACAGCACAGTAAAGGGCACTTTTTCCCTCTCAGAGAAGTGATATCTTTTCTACCTTTTACTTTATGTGTTGACAATATATTTCTATTCCACATGAACAATCCACTGGAAAATTCAAAAGTGCTCCAAATATGCTGCATCTTGAGATTGTAACTGTGTGTATGTATATATTTTTTATTTTATTTTATTTAACATTTCAAACTAAAAGAGTATGAGAGTGCTGATTTTATACGGTAAGTTTAAATACAAATGCTAAAGTTTAACTGTATAACCTCATAGGTATCCTGAAGAAATTTTTGCCTAAAATCTTTCATGTATGATGAGGAAATGATTGATGAGCTAAATAATGTTTCAGTGTTCATTTTTAGGAGAATGAAGTTATGAAATACTTAAAAGAAGATGGGAAATGGTTCTAATCCAACTTATTTTTACTTTGTCATATTTGAAAATCAAGGGTACACCAGGTATATATTTTTCATCTTGGGGCTTACTCTATACTTAACTATTTTAATTTTTAATGTGATCATACTTCTTGTAATATATGTGGAAAAAATGTTACATCGGCCCATGTACTTGCTCATTTCTTGTTTATCTTTCAACTCTCTGTATGGCACTGCTGGCCTCTTTCCAAGACTATTAACTGATCTTCTCTCTGATGTGCATACTATATCTCCATCTTCCTGTCATATTCAGACCTTTGTTATTTACACTTATGCATCATGTGAATTTACCATTTTGACCTTGATGGCATACGACAGATATGTAGCCATATGCAAGCCCTTACAATATCACAGCATCATGACTCCTTCGGTTCTTATTGGCATGACAACTACTGCACTGTTCTATCCAATGTTTTGTTTTGGTTCTCTTATAGTTGTGTCTTCAAGACTACAGTTGTGTGGTAATGAAATAACCAAGTTGTACTGCAGTGGTTTGTCAGTCCTTCGGCTTTCTTGTGAAGAATTTGCACCGAGTTATATTTTAAGTTTTATTGTAGCAGTTACAACAGTTTTTATTCCCATGGTATACATTTTATATTCCTATATCAGAATTTTAATTATTTGTCAAAGACGTTCATCTGAATTTAAGGCCAAAGCATTTCATACTTGTCTGCCTCACATAGTTACATTTGTTAATTACTCTATTGCTGTTTTTTGTGAGATGATCATAACCCGATATGAACCTTGGGAACTCCCTGAGTTTGTAATTGTTATTTTGTCCTTAGAATTTCTCATTGTACCTCCAGTGTTAAATCCTCTGGTTTATGGGTTAAGTTTTCTTGAGATTCGCAAAAAGATTAATAACTATCTAAGAAAGAATCTGATATTGAAGATTATTTTGACATTATTTAGATTATTTTAATAAATGAGAGTGCTCACTTTTGTACCCACGGCAGACATGCAATTCTGTATCTAAAAAAAAAGAAAAAAGAAAAAAAAAAAAAAAGAAAAAAAAAAAAGAAATCCTCAGCAAATAGTTTTACAAGCTTTACAAGTCATTTTGGTTTTCTTCAGGCTCTGTTAAGTGAGAGACAATTAATTCTTAAGTCATATATAAATTACAGTCTTTTGATGACCTTTCCTTGTGAAATTTTCTTTGTGAAATGTGAGGCCTTGCTTTGTCTGTACATGAACATATGGACACTGTGATTGTGTTTCTTAAGCTCTAAACCTGAAATATTTCATTCAGGTGTAGTGGATTTCTTTTATTAAAGAAGCACATTCCCCTCAGAACGAAATTCACTTTACTGACCAAATGTACGCCATACACAGTGATCCAACCTGGCAGCCACTGCAAGAGCATAAAACATATGAGCAAAAGCTTAAACCATACACAGCATATACAATATATAATATATATAATATAGAACATGTACAACACAGACCACATACATATTGCATACTATCTACATAGAGAGTGGGGGCAGGGACATGTGGGTAGTTGCGGGGATTGGAGGATCGATATTGTCTCCAGGTCTTGGACGGCTTGTTGAACAGAAACAATGCTTTTGCGAAGAAACTGCCACAAGGCACTAATCCTGGTAAAACAGTTCTATTTTCCGGGGGCGAGTTTCTGGCTAGTTCTGCTCCAGTCATTCCTTGTCCTTCAGTTATGCTCAGCTGACTTTGCAGAAAAGAGATGAGAAATATCATGTATTGCCACATCATACAGTCAGAATGACAGTCTAAAATAACCCATAAATATACCAGTTAAACAAATGCATAGCAAATCAGGTTCCTCAAGATTTTTCCATATGTGACATCCCAAAGTGACTGAATGGTTCTGTAACTTATGTGACTTAATGCTTCATCACCATATCAATATTGTATACCAGAGAGTGTCATTGTTAAAAGGATAGTTTCAGTCTTGGATACCAGTTGATCTATTCAGTTTTTCAGCCATATATATGTTCACAGAATCATGACTTAAATCTTTTCATAATATTATTGGTTTGGGCGCTATCCACAGGTGTCATGTTTTAACACATTTGTTTGAGTTGGTACATCATTAAACAGAGTTGGATTGACAAAGTTCATTGGTAAACTTGACCTTGGAAGGTCCCGTTAACTTCCTGTGCTGCTTAGATCTCTGCCTTTGTCACTCCTGATCATTTCCTCCAGTACTCAGTTATGGCACTTGGGATGTGAAATGCTCTGGCTACATTGCAACAACTCATGTCAATTGTTTTAGAGGGGGTACTTAGCTGTGAAGCCTACCTAGTAGTATATTCTGCCAAGTGGCAGACACATGGAAGTACTGTGTTTGGTTTTTAGTCATCTGCACTCTGCCTCTCTAACTCTTAACCTGGCTGAGTGTGAATTTGGCAAGGCCACGGTAACTTACCTGGGTAAAATTGTTGGCCAAGGTCGGTTGCGTCCGTTGCATTGATCATCCCATTAGTTACTTCTCCAAGAAATTCCATATACATCAGTGTAACTATGCCACAATTGAAAAGGAATGTCTAGCCCTCCTGTTAGCTCTGCAGCATTTTGAAGTGTATGTCGGGTCTAGCTCACTCCCGGTGGTAGTGTACACTGATCATAATCCAGTTGTATTTCTGTCCCCTATGCAGAATCAAAACCAGTGCCTTATGCGCTGGTCGCAAATCGCGCAGAATTACAATCTTGAGATCCGCTACAAGAGAATTTTGATGGCGGACGCGTTGTCTCCTACCTGAAAATTTTTATTCTGATTTGGTGTTTTCTATTTGTTTTACGGGGCAAGTTTGTTCTTATGGGTGGGGGTGTTAAGTGCAGTGCACTGTGTGTTTGTCTGTGTCTTGTTTTCCTCCCCGTGTTTTGCCTGCATCTCATTCTCTCTCTCTCTCTCTCTTTCTCTCTCGGCACAAGTATCCAGCTGCAGCGTGAACCAAATGCAAATCTCTATCTGGCTTGGTGTTGCTCTCCGCCTCCTCGTTCCTGATCGACCAACCAGGGATGGAGTACCACTTTCGCCTAAGCCAACGGGAGATGAGGCGGCTAAATTTAAAGTAGCTGGATGTGTTCTGTGTAGATTTTGATCTCAGTGTTTCACCCTTTGTTATGCGCAAACTTGCCTTATACTGTGTTTGACTGTGTATGGTTTACTGAGTTCGTTTTGGATTGTGGCTCGGCTCTGTTGCATTCAGCTGTCGGTTTCCTTTGGCTCTGCCACCTTTTTGTTTTGTATATTCAGTGCGTTTTAGGTGTACTTATTTTAAGGTGGTTCCGGTTTTGTTTGGTTCATTCCTTTGGCACCATCTGTCATCCTCTCTCCCCTCTCTCCCCTCTCTCCCCATCCTCTCTTCCCCTGCGTGTGTGTGTTATTGTAAATATGTTTATATATATATTTGTAAATATTATTGTTTTGTAAATATTAATAATACAATACACTTTGTTAGTACATTGCTCCCGTGTCTGTGTTTTTCCCTCTTTTTTTCTGTCAAGGCACCGTCCCAAACCAGCACTGGTGGTGGGGTTCCCTTATGCTACCTCCCTAAATCATATCACTAGACACCTTGTTCCACCTGGGACACAACACACTTATTATTCAAAAGGCAAATTTAGCCTGATAAAATAAGAGGTGCCCCTTTAGTATGAAGATTCATGAAACATATTTGAATTGAAAACTAATCATAGACAGTGTCAATTGACTTTGTATTTGGTCAAAGATGGGAAATTAATTCTCAAAATACAAAACAGCAAAAATACCACAACTGGGTAAAAAAATATATATGGTGGTTGCAGTCATAGCGGTGCCCATGTGCTATGTCCAAAGATATCAAATATATCAGTTTATGAAATCTGAAAGTGATCATCAAGATTCTCAGGAAAAAGGACATTACCCATAAGAGAACTTATCTATAAAGTGTTCATTATCCATATCAAGAAAAGTAAAAAAATAATATGTATTGAGAATTGTGTACTAAAATCTTTGAAGATGATCATGAAACATCAAACTTAACAAAAAGAAACAAAACAAAACAAAACAAAAAAAACCTACTCCAGGGCTGTTAATGAACTAACTTGTGAGGAAAAAAAAAGAAGAAGAGCACCAACTACTGTTCATTTTCATTAATGCACAACCACAGTATATAAAAAGCCCTCTCAATCTGATAGGTAATAACAAGATAGTGTAGCATAACCTCACAGACAGAGGATATTGTTCTTTGATGCTACTTACTCATGCCAACCTCCAAAAGAGGTAGCAACATACATTTTAGTACTTCATATGAATGTAGTTGTCTTGAGGGAGAGAGACAGTGACAGTTTTTACAATTTTTCTGTTGGTGTTTCAGGTTTGCCTAATAGTGATAGTGGAGCATTTTACAGAAAACAGTTAAATAGCATTGAAATTCATGACATGGGACAATAAAAGAAATTAAATTCTATTACAGATTAAAAACACAGTGGCACCCAAAGGATGCTTTAAGATTTGGCATTTTCCCAGAATACCCACCTTTAAATAAATTTGTCATAGATGCTGACTGTGCTGGGTAAGACTTTTCTATTTTATTAATTGATAATTTGTTCATTTTTAAAGGTGTTTGCAGATGTACACAACATGGCCATGTGAAATGGTTATATAGTTCACTTCCGTTAGTTATGTAATACTCTGTTAATGAATTACTGTGTGATGTAGTAAATTGTATATTGAAATTAGTTTTAATTTGTTTACAAATTTAAAGATCTAACTATGAACTGCTCTTATTCTTCCAGAGTCAAGTTACAATGGAAAATCTAAGCAGCATTTTAGTGTTCACTCTGTCTGGGTTCAATGAAATAACAGAAATCCGATACATGTACTTAAGCATAACCATATTATGTTACGTGATCATATTATGGTGTAATATAACTATTATTTTCACTGTAATATTAAACAGAAGGCTGCATGAGCCAATGTACATTTTCCTATGTAGCCTGTGCATTAATGCCCTTTATGGAACTGCAGGCTTCTATCCCAAATTCATGTTTGACCTACTGTCTAAGTTTCAGGTGATTTCATATGCAGGATGTCTCTCACAAACATTTGTTATTTATACCTCGGTTTTATGTGACTTTTCAACTTTAACAATTATGGCTTATGACAGGTATGTAGCAATATGTAAGCCGTTAGAATATCATTCAAAAATAACAAATCACACAGTTATAAAATGTATTATCTTTTCCTGGCTTGCCCCATTTTTTTGTATGGGTACACTAATTACTTTATCAGCAAGACTAACCTTGTGTGGATCAGTTATTGAAAAACTATACTGTGAAAACTGGGCGGTTGTGAAGCTTTCTTGCTTTTCTGTAACAGTAAATAATGCAGCTGGATATTTTGTGATAATTATTTATTTCTGTCATGCATTATTTATTTTTTGTTCATACATTAGACTAATTGATGCATGTCAGAAGTCAGCCGAAAGTAGAAGTAGGTTCATGCAGACCTGTATTCCACATATGGCTGTCTTGCTCAATTTCACTGTTGCTTTGCTATTTGATGTGATGTACAGCAGGTATGGATCAACAAATTTTCCTCAAGGTTTGCGTAATTTCCTGGCTTTGGAATTTCTTATCATTCCGCCAATTGTAAACCCCATCATTTATGGACTTAAACTTAGCAAAGTACGCAAACATATCCTGAGGTTATACTTGAGAAACAATGTTTCAAGAGCTGGCTCTTAATTAGGAGAGCAAATTCCTTTCGTCCCTCCAGTTTTGATCCCCATCATTAATGGACCAATCCTTACTAAATGCACCAACTAGTTATACAACTGAATTTGTGAAAAAGAGTCTTTTCATCTACTCAACACAGGTGAATAAGAAAATTATGTATGCTTACCTGCATGCTTATCTTTGAATTGTCCTAATGTTATGTGGGGTGGCAAGTACATGTTCTAGGTATGAGATTTTTTTTGTTTCATTATTTGGACATTTTATGTTATGTCTCCTGATGATTTTATAGTTGCACAGGTCTTTGTGTGTGTGTGTGTGTGGGGGGGGGGGGTACTTCTTAAAATTACTGTAGTTATGATTCAAGCTTAACAATACTGATTGCCCATCAATTTTGATATCAGTTTGCAGCCACCAAAATCACTGTCAATAATCAATATTTATTACATTTCAGAAATGAAATAAGAAGCAAGCAATGGTTCTTGATATGTAGATTGTTATGATTATTGTGTCCTGATATCACCTGCTAGACAATGAAAAGAAACACAAGAGTTACATGAAATTACCATTAAAAACAGTGTATAGTTTATTAATATATAGCAGTACATAGTTTTATCTGCATTTAAATTGCGGAAGCTGACATTTTGCATGCAAATCCATCACAAAAAAGCCACTGAAATAGCCAGTGAGTTCTCTCATATTATAGTGTTCCATCTAAGGAACCAGATAACAGGTATACGATGCTATCTTACATATTATACATTAGTTTATGTAAAAGTTTACCTGGGAAATTCATTTATTATAGCAATAACAGACCATGACAACAGAATTTCTGGGGCAGACTACAGTTCTCTTTCTCCCACACGTGATGCCTTTTAGCCAGTAATTGCAAATTCAGAGTAGCAAGCTCTAGTTCTCATGTATTTGATGAACTCATGGGACTGACATTTTTAGTCCTCTCTATGCAGCACTGGTGTGAATCAGTGAGTGTGGTTAATTTTTCATGACATCTTGGCCTTGGAGTCTGGGCTAGCATCAGGTCAGTCTGTGTTCTGTATGAATCACAGCCAGAAGGCCACCATTGTATAAGTCATATGTGATCATTAGCTGATACCAACATAGAATAAATGCAAATAATCTGAGATCTTAGCCCTAATTTTACATAGCCTTATTTCTCTGAAATAATGTCTGTAAATTAAACAAAGTAAGTAGAGACAAACATTTAAATTGAATTAAAGTAAGACAATGATATTGTGACAAATGGTCAGGAATGCAGACTCAGGTGAATATGACTGAACAGATCTTCTTTTTATTAATGAGAGTTTTCACTCAGTCAAATGCCAATGCATCAACATCTAATATTACAAACTTGCCTAGTCTTGACTACATCCCTGCTATATATCCATGTGCTCTACTGAACTACAAAACAGTGACATAAACATGTCTCAGACATTCCCCATTTCATAAAGACAGACAACAAGTACACACCATAAACAGTACAGAACATTACAGAACAATGCACAATCTCAACAAGAAAACTTCTTTACCAACTGAAACCACAACAGAAATCCACACTCAGCACACCCTGTACCATCCCAGGAAATAACGGTAACAGAACTCTGTTACAATATTATCAAGAGAATAGAAAAAAGTGGCAAGAAGTTTCATGTGATTTTTTTTTTTTTTTTGGACTTTGCAAAGTGGAAAAAAAGAAGAAGAAAAAAAAAGTAAAAAAAGGTTATAAGTTTAGGGGGTATCCTACATCATCAAATTAGTTTTGGAATCCGATATTTTCTTCAGGCAAAATTATTTCATTCAGCAGTGGAGAACAGCACTGGTCTTTCAAAGAAATCCAGCCCTACCACACTATGTCTGGGACCAAAAACTTACATGTATTTATTATGAGAAACATTTTCCATAATTTTTCAACTTTTGTGGAACTCTTGGTCTTAGAGCAAAATGGCAGCACAGTAAAAATAGCATTACTCCTAGTATGACATGCGAATTTCATTATGCTAATTTTCCTAGAACTTGCACTGGTGCCTTGCACACGGGCGTAATTCATGGTGCGGACAGTGGGGACATGTGCCTACCACGTTTCTGATTACCTAAAATTTGCCACTTCTTTGATATTAACTGCATATGCGTAAATCAAGTATAACTTGTATCGGCTCTACAAAGGGTTAACTCCCTCATGTTCCCACTGCATGAAAAATAGAGTTTCTATTGGCGTTTGCTCACTTTGTTCCCGCCTCCTTTACATGCAGCCATGTGATTGCTGGAGTGCATTTTGGGTGAAAACAGTGCAGTGCAAGGTGAGTCAAAGAAGAGAGCTTGCTAGAGCACATTCCATGCTGTCTGTAGCAGGTGCCTTGCCTTCTGGGATCATAACGTTATGGTATCAAATTACACACATAACACTGGCTGTTCAGTGATATGAAAGACACAGTCAGCTGTCCTGGCATACAGACCAGGAATTCTAATAGTTTTGCTAACGTTAGCACTGTACAAACAAAAATAGACATATTAACATTATAAGAGTAGCTAGTACTTAGCTAACATTAACAAATAACATAGTTAGCTAGCAAACTAAATGTTGTTTTAACAGGGTGTGCTGTGGGGTGATTTGGTGCTATTGCTTTTGACTTGGGTAACATTAACTGGTCTTGTTTTTCCCATGTTGGCATTATACCTGCTGGCCAAAGAAGAGGAGCATTAGTAATTCTTCCAGGATTGCTAGTTGGCAATCCTATCTCCTCTAGTTTCAGATCCCATCTGCGTGGCTACAGTCTAGGGTTACTGCAGTTAATATTACAATTAATTATTTTCTGACTGATTGACTGATTGAATTTCCTGCAATACTTCCTCTTAATTCAGCAGTCTGGATTAGCATCATGGACTCCAGGAACAAAAAGGGAGACATAAGGTTTTATTTCTTGGTAAATGTGAGCAGCTATGTATGTAGTAAAAGGTTGAGTTAGCTCACTTGTTACATTGATCACCAAATAACATTTGCCAGTAAGCACATGCTTGGTGTGTTAACTTATTATCTAGTGGTGTATTGCAAATCAAAAATTGCCTTCATTTTCATAACTTGTATGTCAAATTAGGAGTTTCATTCATTTTCATTTAGCTTTGTTGTTAATATAGACATCAGAGAGAGACAGGAAAAGAAAGAGAGAAAACCCAAGCCAGGCAGGGAAAGAGAGAGTGAACAGGTAAGAATTTGCATTTCGAGCTGTAAAGTTATCTCAAAGAGCACATCCTTCTGATCTGAGCATTGTTTTAAACCAGTTTTTCCCATTGTTCATTCTAAGTGCATGAACAGAGTGGCCTTTTTGGGTTTTTTTTGTTTTTTTGGTTAATTTAATGTGTATCACTTAGTGGTTGTCAATACAGGTATCAGAGAGAGACAGATCTGTGTGCTGTAATGTTATCTCATTGAGTACATCCTTCTGATGTACTTGCTGATTCATTTAATTTAATTTAATTAGTAGCAAATACCAAATGTGTGTTTTGACTAGTTTGTCCTCATGCTCTAGTTTTTGTCTTCCTTCACAACCAAAGCAGACCACGCTCTTCACATCTTGTTCTACAATGATGAATGGAACCATAGCAAAAAGGGTTATGGAACACAGGCTAACACAAGTATGCAGATATAACCACATATTAAAACTCATTGGATATTGAAAGGTCACATGGCATCAGCAAAATATATAAATATAGACACAGTGCTGCACGATTCAATAAATGCTAGGATGTCTGCCCTTTAAACATAACAGTAAGTGCGGTCCTATATTTTGTGTATTGACTCTACATTATGTATATATTTGCATTAACTTTTCAGCGTGCTGTTGTAATCTCTTAATTTCTTGATTCATAAATATTGTTGAAGATGGCTTTCTAAGCCTACAGTAGCTCCAGTCATATCAATAAAACACAGCATGCACCCATGCATGTAAAAATAATTTTCTCTTAAATTGAATTGTTGCATTTGTATAGAACAAAGGTGTCCAAATATTAACATTAATTTATATTCAAACAGTTTTTAACTGAATAAACTCCATGAAATACCTTGACCTGAGGAAATGTTCACAGAGAGAAGACTACAATCCACTGATGAAATTGTGTGTGCACCAATTGTTTGTAAATATGTAATGCACTGTGTTTCATTTCTAGGGCGGTGAAGTTATGAAACATTTAAAAGAAGATGGCTAATGGCTCTACTAAATATTTGTACCTTGCCATATTTGAAAATCAAGGGTATATCAGATATGTGTTTTTCAGCCTGGGACTTATTTTATACTGTGCTATTTTAATTTTTAATGTGATCATTCTTCTTGTAATATGTGTGGAAAAAGCATTGCATCAGCCCATGTACTTGCTCATTTCTTGTTTATCTTTGAACTCTCTCTATGGCACTGCTGGCTTCTTTCCAAGATTCCTCACTGATCTTATCTCTGAATTGCATACAATCTCTGTCTTAGCCTGTCATATTCAGACCTTTGTCATTTATACTTATGCATCCTGTGAATTTACAATGCTAACTTTGATGGCATATGACAGATATGTAGCAATATGCAAACCTTTACATTATCACAGCATCATAACTCTTGAAGTGCTTTTCAAAATGATAATTGCTGCCTGGGTATACCCCATTTCTTGTATTGGTCTTCCTGTATATCTGACTACACAATTACCGTTGTGTGATGACAAGATCACCAAGTTGTACTGTAATGGCTGGTCAATTGTTGAACTTTCTTGTGGAGACAAAACACCTATTTTAATTGTAAGTTTTATTATATCAGTAACCACTCTTGTTTTACCCATGGCATTAATTTTTTACTCCTATATCAGAATTTTAATTATTTGTCAAAGAGGTTCACCTGAATTTAAAGTCAAAGCTTTTCATACTTGTCTGCCTCACATAGTTACCTTTGTTATTTTCTCAATAACCATTTTCTGTGAAATGGTCTTAAGCCGGTATGAGCCTGGTGAACTGCCTTTGTTTGTGACTGTTATTTTGTCATTGGAATTTCTCCTTATACCTCCGGTTTTAAATCCCCTTCTCTACGGATTCAGTTTTCTTGAGATTCGCAAAAAGATTAGTTGTCTTCTAACAAAGTGCCTGATACTGAGAAAATTTGGGAAATAAGAACATTGTGGATTCTCACTAAAACTGCTATTTTCCACTATTATATATATATATATATATATATATATATATATATATATATATATATGTGTGTGTGTGTGTGTATATATATTACACTATTATCATAAAGGCAAATTTACAATTCTGCAAATATGCAAAAACCATCACAACAAGACCAAAGAGATGAGTCTGAGAATTTCAAAGTCTTGAGTCTTGAAGGTTTTGAGAACCCTTTTTTGTTTGTTTGGTATTTCTCACTTTAACATTAGGTTACCTTATTGTACATTTTTTAATATTGTGGATGTGTTTCTTCGTTCCCAGAGCAAAAATAAAACAAGCAAAAATGTCTTTCATTTATACTCAAGCCATTTTCCTTAATGCGGTGGGGAAAGGCAGCAGGAAATGTGTAGGAGATCCCAAAGTGGCAAGTGACACAAATTTTAGCTTGGTAGAAACAGTCAGAGAAAAACTGTGTGCAGATGTCAAGAAGGTACACTGATATATTCATGCTGTAAAACAGCTTAAAGTGCCACAATGAGTGTGCAATTAAGAAAACAGTAAAAAGTTTGAATAAAAAAGTAGGCCTCAGACCTCACTGAAATTACAGTCCTTAATGGTTTCTTCAAAGTTCTGAGAGAGTTCCTTTTAAAAGCTTAGCTGACAAGATAACAGTCTATTGACATCACAAATTGACACACCCTAACATCACGGCAGTCAAAATCTAAACAAACGAGGCATTTATTAACAGTTCTAACACGAAAGCTACACAACATTCTCAATTATTTCCCATCCTATTATCCTATCACACATCTCTCCTCTAGATGCTCTAGCTTACAGTGCAATGGCCCAAATAACACATTTAGTTATTTCTACTGCCATGAGAGGACTTTCAACACAGGAAGGAAAATGACCATTTTAACGAGATTGGTTGTCATGATATTTTATCTGTAGTCTACCTCTCCTAACTTATCAACCAGTCTCCCCATGACAAATGGAATAACATTCCATTATCTTATTCAGAACAGGGGTTACATCGGACGGCAGCAGCCTCACCTGAACCGTGAGCTGGAGGCATGGGACAGAGTAAAAGAAACTCAGGCAGCCTGGTCACAACCCTAATTCAATGACAGGTGACAGAATGTTCTGACCACTGACATCGGCCTCTGTGTTCCGAAATCAGAACATCCGCCCCTAGCGACTGAAGTTAACAGTACGTGTTTTTCACAGCATGCCAGTTATTCATAGCGCAGGGACATAGGTAGTATTTTGCAAGGGCCTGTGGTGAGGTAGAGGGGGAGGAGGTTCATTAACATTAAACATTCTAATTGCCCAACTGAAACAGAGGCACTCCAACGCGTGCATTTTGTTTTATTATCTTTCAAAAATAAAAACAAAACGTGTTGACAACAAAATGTTTTTGTGTCTGTATGCTCAATTAATATTGCTAATGTTACATCGTTTAGGCTACCTGAGTTCAATTTGAGATTGATATGCCAGCTGCATGTCTGTTGCTACAAAGTTTTTTCTGTTTGCCCACGGATTATTTGCTATTTACTTAAATGTGGTTTTCCAACTGGCTAAATAGCAACGAGTGGAAAAAAAGTGTGATCGCACCCCCACTTCACACATCCCTGTCACAGTAATGTTTTACTTATTTATTGTATACCTATTGGACATACTCGTAAAACCAATGACAAGTAAAGTAAAAATAATGAGTCAGTTTACTGCTGTATTTAATAGTTTAAAGAATATCATTGCTTTCAGAGAAGCGGAGAAGTGCAACTAAACATGCTGTCTTTACTCCCACTCCCGGAATATGTTAGCTAGTGATAAAATAGCCTTCACCATGACAGTTGTGTCAGTTTATTCCTTATGTTTCTAGTGTTTCCCTTTCCCTGTGCTCCCCCTGTTGGTTTGTCTTCTCTGTTGTGCGTGTGTGTGTGTTGTGGGCGTGGTCTCTCTACACTTCCAGATTGCCTACACACCTGCGATCAGTCACCTCTTCACGTCATAGTATTTAAACCCCGGTGTATCATCCACTCGTCGCCAGATCGTTGCTTCAGCCTGTGTGGTAGAACTCGCTTCTTGGTCTCTCTTTGTATTCAGTTGGTGTTTGTGGTTTGCATATCAGTGTTATCTGCCTGTTCTTTCTGGAAGGGATTACCTCCGTGCCACTCCGCATCTCCAGTGTGCCTTTCGCCTGCCTGTCACCCTTCAGCTCCGTCTCCTTAGTCCTACTACTCCGCCTCGCCCTCAGCTCCACTCTGCAACCTCGCTCATCATCCGCTTCCTTGCCTGCTACCTTCATTTCCTCTGCCTGTTCCCATCTCCATACTGCAACTTGTCAATAAACCCTCCTTCATTCTAAGTCTGAGTTGTGTTCTGCATTTGGGTTTCCTTAGTTGATCGTCACTGAACGATCTGGCCAGGACGAACCCTGCAGACGCAGACTCACTTCAACAAGCCATCGCCAGCCAAGGAGTCCTAGTTGGACAACATGATCAAAAACTCCGTGAAGTTATAGAGAACCTCCAGAGGTTGTCAGCCCAAGTTTCACAGATCAGCCATCAGCTCGAAGTAGTTTCCTCGAGACTTCCTCCGCCGGCTCCAGAACCCCAGCCAAGTCAACCCACTCCCGTGGTTCCTCCGTCTCCGCTGTCTAGAGAGCCTCAGCTACCGGAGCCGGCACCTTATGCTGGAGACCTGGGTAAATGCAGAGCGTTCCTTCTACAGTGTACTTTGGTATTCGAACAGCAACCATCCACCTTCTCCTCTGACCGGTCTAGAGTCACTTATGTAATGGGCTTGCTCAGGGGTAGCGCCCTAGATTGGGCTACGGCCGTTTTTGAGAACCAACCCACCATTAGTTCCTCTTATCCTAATTTTGTCGCGGAAATGAAGAGGGTACTTGATCATCTAGTCCAAGGTAATGACGCTGCCAAACGCCTGCTAAATCTCCGTCAGGGTTTTTGGAGCGTCGCAGAGTACTCGGTGGAATTCCGAATCCTAGCAGCGGATTCTGGTTGGAATGACTCGTCACTCCAGGGGGTGTTTCTGAATGGGCTAAGCGATAAAGTTAAGGATGAGTTGGCCACTAGGGACGAGACTAACAGCCTGGATTCCTTGATCGCTCTAGCTACGCGATTGGATAATCGCCTTCGTGAACGTCGCAGAGAGAAAGCCAGTTGTCTTTCAACTCCTCCCTCTTTCGCTCTTGGATACCGCCCTGCGATTTCCTCTTCATCCCAAGCAGCTTCTCTCCCTGATCCCCCAGCTTCCACGGACAAAGAGCCCATGCAGTTAGGACGAGCTCGTCTCTCCCACACTGAACGCCTGCGAAGAATAAAGTCTGGTGAGTGCCTTTATTGTGGTCAAACCGGTCATCTTGTTGCTGCCTGCCCAATTCGGCCAAAATAAAGGGCTCATCAGTCGCAGTGGGGGTGCTGGTGAGCCGAAAAACAACCCCTATCTCTCCTCGTTCGAGGTTGCAATTTAAAGTCAGTCTGTGTTGGAAACAACAGTCTATTTCGCTCCTCGCACTGGTGGATTCCGGGGCGGACAAGAGTTTTTTAGATGCTACTCTGGCCTTGCAAGCAGGTATTGCCATGGAACCCTTGGATCAGCCCTTAAATGCCAATGCTCTGGATGGCCGACTCCTTGCCCGCGTGGTCTGGCGACCATCGCGAGCAAATTCAGTTGCATCTCATCTCCTCTCCACATGCTCCTTTGGTGCTTGGTCAGTCTTGGTTGGCTCGTCATAATCCCCATATCGACTGGTCCACAGGTAAAGTAATTAGTTGGAGTCCTTTTTGCCATTCTACATGCCTGCAGTCCGCTCTCTCTCCCAGCGCCCCAGCTCCCTCTGTCATGACGGAACCTCCTGATTTGTCTTCAGTTCCCCCTGTTTACCACGATTTGGGTGAGGTTTTTAGTAAGGAGCGAGCCCTTTCTCTGCCTCCCCATCGACCATATGACTGCGCGATTGACCTGCTGCCTGGAGCTCCGTTGCCCACCAGTCGATTATACAAGCTGTCTCGTCCCGAATGTGAGGCAATGGAGAAGTATATTAATGAGTCGCTCTCCGCTGGCATTATTCGTCCATCTTCCTCCCCTGTTGGCGCTGGGATGGCCGACTCATTTTTCGTATCTAAGAAAGATCACTCACTTTGTCCGTGCATCGATTACCATGGGTTAAACAACATTACCATAAAGAACAAGTACCCTCTACCTTTGATTAACTCGGCTTTCGAGCTATTACATGGAGCTACGGTTTTTTCTAAATTGGATCTGAGAAATGCCTATCATCTGTAGCAGATTCAGGAGGGAGACGAATGGAAAACGGCTTTTAACACCCCTCTCGGTCATTTTGAGTATTTAGTTATGCCGTTCGGTCTAACGAACGCCCCCGCAGTTTTTCAGGCTCTTGTAAATGATGTTCTCCGTGATTTTCTCAATCGTTTTGTGTTTGTTTATCTTGATGATATTCTCATTTTTTCCCGCAGTCTCAAGGAACATACTCTGCATGTCCGTCAAGTTCTGCGAAGATTATTGGAGAGTAAATTGTTTGTTAAGGCAGAGAAATGTGAGTTTCACGTTGATTCTGTGAGTTTTTTAGGTTACATTGTTGCGAGTGGGCAAGTGAAGACGGATCCTGTAAAGGTCCAAGCAGTAGCAGAATGGCCGAAACCAACTTCTCTTAAGCAGCTGCAAAGATTTTTGGGTTTTGCTAATTTCTATCTCTGTAATCCGAGATTATAGTCGGGTTGCAGCACCACTCACCCAGCTCCTTCCTCTGTTCCATTTGCCTGGACTCCTGAGGCAGACCAAGCATTCTCCGAACTCAAGCAACACTTCACCTCTGCACCTGTGTTGATTCAACCGGATCCTTCTCGCCAATTCATTGTTGAGGTTGATGCTTCAGACACTGGAGTGGGTGCCGTTCTTTCCCAACGTGCTGCCCCAGATCAGAAGCTCCACCCTTGTGCTTTTTTCTCTCGTTGCTTGTCCCCTGCCGAACGTAATTATGATGTGGGTAATAGGGAGTTACTGGCTGTAAAACTCGCTTTGGAAGAGTGGAGACACTGGCTCGAGGGAACAGAACAGCCTTTTATTGTTTGGACAGACCATAAGAACTTAGCTTACATCCAGACAGTCAACCTCAATTCACGTCTAGCCCGTTGGGCATTGTTTTTTGGTCGATTCAACTTCAATTCAACAATCCTCACTTATCGCCCTGGTTCCAAGAACACCAAACCGGACGCTCTCTCACGCCAGTTCTGCCTAGAAGAGGTCCCTTCCAATCCTGACACCATCCTTCCACCTTCATGTGTTGTGGCTGCTGTTTTGTGGCAGGTTGAGTCTGTTGTAAGGGAGGCCCAACGAAATCAACCAGACCCAGGTACCGGTCCCCCTGATTGTCTCTTTGTACCTAACTCTGTTCGTTCCCAGGTGCTTCAGTGGGGCCATGCTTCCCGGTTCGCCTGCCATCCAGGGTTTGGCCGCACTCTGTCGATCAATAAACGTAGTTTCTGGTGGCCCACCATGGATGCAGATGTCCGCAATTCATGCACAATTCATCTCCCAGGTTTGGAGAGCCTTCTGCAAGGCCCTTTGAGCTTCTGTGAGTTTGTCATCTGGTTTCCACCTACAAACGAACGGACAGACTGAACGAGCCAATCAGGACCTAGAAGCGGCCCTCCGCTGTGTCTTAATCCAAAATCCATACTCCTGGAGCTCTCACCTGGCGTGGATTGAGTATGCTCACAACTCTATGATCAGCTCTGCTATTGGTATGTCTCCCTTTGAATGTTGCTTAGGCTATCAACCTCCCCTGTTTCCCTCTCAGGAGGACGAGATCGCAGTTCCATCGGTTCAGGCTCATCTCCGCCGTTGCCGTAAGATCTGGAGGAATGCCCGTTCAGCTCTGTCCCACTCTATAGAACGCAATAAGGACATCGCGGATCGCCACCGGACCCCTGCACCTGCTTATCAACCTGGTCAGCAAGTTTGGCTGTCATCTAAAGATATTCCATTAAGAGCAGATTCCAAGAAACTCTCACCCTGTTACATTGGTCCCTTAAATAGAAAGTATCATCAACCCTACCGCCATCAGACTCAAGCTACTACTGTCATGGTGAAGGCTATTTTGTCAGTTTATTCCTTATGTTTCTAGTGTTTCCCTTTCCCTGTGCTCCCCCTGTTGGTTTGTCTTCTCTGTTGTGCGTGTGTGTGTGTTGTGGGCGTGGTCTCTCTACACTTCCAGATGGCCTACACACCTGCGATCAGTCACCTCTTCACATCATAGTATTTAAACCCCGGTGTTTCATCCACTCGTCGCCAGATCGTTGCTTCAGCCTGTGTGATAGAACTCGCTTCTTGGTCTCTCTTTGTATTCAGTTGGTGTTTGTGGTTTGCATATCAGTGTTATCTGCCTGTTCTTTCTGGAAGGGATTACCTCCGTGCCACTCCGCATCTCCAGTGTGCCTTTCGCCTGCCTGTCACCCTTCAGCTCCGTCTCCTTAGTCCTACTACTCCGCCTTGCTCTCAGCTCCACTCTGCAACCTCGCTCGTCATCCGCTTCCTTGCCTGCTACCTTCATTTCCTCTGCCTGTTCCCATCTCCATACTGCAAAACTCTGTCGCAAAACTCAAGACTTTCCGGCCACTGGGGGTTCAAATCTGGTTCAAATATCATTGTCATGTTTTCTCTGAATGGCTGCACAGCTACACAACAGTCAATTTGGATGGCACAATGTTTTGGGACCACCATCCCTTCTTTCTTTACTTTCATGGTATACTCATATGTCTACTCTGTACAAACAGCCTGTACAAATGCTCTTACTTTATTCTTCTTTACTTGGAAAAGCTGTTCACACCATGCTGTGCTGCTTGCCCTACAGGTTTGTTTAGGATGTGCTCAGTTACACTGAAGCCTCTCTATCACTAGCACTGGGATGATGAGCTCTTTTGTCTGGTCTGTTTCAGAGGACAGTCTGAAAGTAGTTTCAGCCCATCCAAGGTATGGCATCCCAGGTTCCATTCGCTGCCGTTAATGTCAAACTATAAGGTGACTCAAGGATTTCAGACACACCTTTCAATCTTGCATTTGGTAGGAGTTCCTCTCTCCCTCATTCATCAGTTACACAGACCTGCAAACTGGTGTCCCACAGAGCTTGTATTCTGTGGCCCTGCAGGTAGCATTCAACGAGATACTGTCGGCCAACTAGTAAGGTGACTTTGTGGGGCTGATTAACATGGAGAGAGATGGTAGTGTATGGGCATTTTCTTTTTCACAGGGATGCTTAGTCTTTCACAGGCTGAATGGTCTTTACTACACTTGATGATCTCCACTGGCCTCAAGTAATCTGTACTTAACCATCACTCTCCTTCCTACAGCAACACCTTCCTCACTGTAAACTGCGTGGGTTATATTGTGGGGGATTAGCTGGCTCGGAGGTCGTCAGGGTTAGAAGTCTCAGCTTTCTGCACTATGGATATAAGCCTAAACTGCTGGACCCACTGGTGTATCTCATTGTGTTCATGTGATCAAAAAGAGCAAAACACAGAAATAAAATGTTCACAAGACTGGGTCTCCTCTCCTCCTCTGTGCAAATGTCAGCATCCTGTACCACAGCATGTCCCATAAGAGGAGAAATGATGCTGGTTATCTTGGTAACACCTGAAATGGAAGCTTCTGACCAATATGTGAAATACTGAGAACACTAGTGGAAGATGTCCCAGCACTTTGATGGTGTCTCACCTAATTGGTCAGGATGGGGTGACTGAGAAAAAATTAAGAGACAAGGACCAGGAGGGATAGTAGAGGTACTCAAGGTGGACTTGAAGACGAAGTTTTTCATCCATAACCACACCCAGCTATCTGGTTCTCTCCAGTGCAATGCTTCTGATTGGTAAGAGCAATGTCGTTTTATGAAATGACTGTCAATTCCTTTATCCATTAATTTGATGAAGTCTTCTGTCACAAATATTCAGAGCAGTAGGATGTGAGTGTTGGGCAAGTTTTATTCCTAAATGTAATCCAAATGACAAAACACGCTTCTGTTTGGTATACGATAATGAGGCTTCTGAGGACAGCACAAAGAGGCAATACTGGTAAATAGCTACGGTCAATACACAAGAACAGGTAGGCTAAAGGGAGCAGGAGGAATATCAGGAACAATATTAAATTGGATGAACAAGGTTCTATACACTCTATAGAATAAGGGACTTCAACAGGAATATAGAGAAAACCAGAAGTATGTATTAACAGGTGAGCAGATGAATATGAGTCAAATGTGCATAATATTCACATAATGTCATTTATCATTCTGCCTTTTATGATTCCTATAGTATTTGGCAAAGAAGCCAATGCTCAGAGGAATAAATCCAGAGTGGTGATATCCCCAGAGGAAACAAGCATCCTATTTTCATATCAGATGGTTGGATATTGTGAAAGTGGAGCGTGCTGTTGTTAAGTAATGAGATATGTTAAAGGATTAGTTGATATTTTGAATCAATAAGATGTATAGTAATATGGCCCAGTTATCATGATGACTGTAGGAGTTCCACTAGAATATACATGCAGACAGAGCGAGACTCAGTCGGCCTACTTGTCCCGTTTTGCAAAGGGGTCTAAATCTGATACTAAATGGCCTTGTTATGGGTGAGCATTTACAATGAAGTAAATGAATGCTATGCAATCAGAACTGAAACAGCACCCAGGCTACATACTGTAAAGTTGGCAGGCACAAGTCTGAAATCATTATAATGACAAAAATATTGTTACTACTGCTGCTCAGGTAAAAAAAAAAAAAAAAAAATGATGTGGGACTAATGAAACTGTTCAGCAACAAACTGGCCTCGCTTTAAGCAGCAAACCATTTAAGAACGTGTCTGATCGCTTTTCAAATAGGGCTGTAAAGTGTAGACACAACTATAAATTCGGTAATTTTCATCAAACTCCAGATACCATTTCTGAAAGAAAGTGGAAGGATTTTCTTATGCATTTGATCATTTTAACTCATAACCGCATGATGATACAGCTGAAACTGCATGTATAACATGCTTGAAGGGCTGTAGAAAGGTTTCTCATTTCAAGGCTAGGGGGAAATCCAGTATACTTTTCATTCATTACATCATTATCTTTTTTTTTTAATTAATTTAGCAGGAGCATTTGACCCCTCAGCATCAGTGGCGGTTTCAACGTCATTAAACCACTAATTACAGCAGCACAATGTATAAAAAGCCCACTCAGACAGGGAGATAATGTTAGGATAGTGTAGCATATCCAGACAGCCTCTTGCTATTTCCTCTTAAATATCACTTACTTTACTGACTTTAGAGATGAACAAAACACAAACGGAATACTTCATGGAGATATAATTTCCATGAGGTAGAGGACGAACTGCAATTTTCAGAAAGTTTTCTTATTTAGACACACTAATATTTCCCTGGACTTCAGATCTGTAATGAAATATTTTATTCAAAAGAGATTGCATCAGTCAGAAGTTAAGTTACCTTAAGATTATAAACACTAGGCAACAACGCAACCTATTTGGTGTCATAGATGTATAGGATAAAATTGTAATTTCACATGAATACATCTGTTCATCCTCCACATTTAACTGATGCATTCTTTGCTTGATAAGTTGTAATACTTAGATGAACAATGGAACCTAGAACAATGGAAACGTGAATAAAAAGTGGAATATCTTTCTACAAGATATGTAACATTGCTAATGCATTAATGTGATAGGAAAATTTAGTATTCCAACAAAGCTTTCTCTGCTTAGAAAATAAAAGAATTTAACCATGAAATTGTTCATTCTTGCAGAGTAAAGCCACCATGAAGAATTTAAGCAGTGTTTTAGTGTTCACTCTTTCTGGGTTTAGTGAAATAACAGAAACTTGGCATATGCTCCTCAGCATAACCCTATTATGTTACATTGTAATTTTGTGGTTCAATACGACTATTATTGTCACAATCATCTTAAATAGAAGACTGCATGAACCAATGTACATTTTCCTTTGTAATCTGTGTATTAATGCCCTTTATGGAACTGCTGGCTTCTATCCCAAATTCATGTATGACCTACTGTCTGAGTTCCAGGTGATTTCATATGCAGGATGTCTCACACAAGCTTTTGTCATTTATTCGTCAGTTTTGTGTGACTTTTCAACTTTAACAATAATGGCATATGACAGGTATGTGGCAATATGTTGGCCATTAGAATATCACTCTAGAATGACAAACTACACAGTTATGAAATGTATTCTATTTTCCTGGTTTGCCCCATTCTTTTGCAGTTTTACTGGCCTGGCTTTAACGAGAAGACTTATTTTGTGTGGATCCATTATTGAAAAACTTTACTGTGAAAACTGGGCAGTTGTGAAGCTGTCATGTTCTTCTACAGTAGTAAATAATGTATTTGGTTATATGGTAATAATAATATATTTCTGTCATACATTATTTATTTTCTGTTCATATATTAGACTAATTGGTGCTTGTCAGAATTCAGCTGAGAGCAGGAGTAGATTCATGCAGACCTGTATTCCACATTTGGTTGTCTTGCTCAATTTCACTGTTGCTTTGCTGTTTGATGTGATGTACAGCAGGTATGGATCAACAAATTTTCCTCAAGGTTTGCGTAATTTCCTCGCATTAGAATTCCTTATCATTCCACCAGTTGTAAATCCCATCATTTACGGACTCAAACTTACCAAAATACGTAAACAAGTTTTAAGATTTTGCTAGAGAAAAGGTATTTTCAGAACAGGTTTAAAATGAAAAGTACACGCACGAGTATGGAGGTTAGATGAATCAAGTTATGTAAGTTCAACTCATGTTTGCAGGTATGAATTCATAACTGTACGAATTCTTTTCATGTTAAATGCTTAATGTAACTAGAGGATTGTACATGGCAATTGGTGATTATCGAATAAATAATTTCTTTTCAATATTCTTAAGTATTCGTATATGCATTTTCCTCCAGAATGTTCATGGAGACCTAAAATCACCTTATATCGAGTTACATCATGATCTATCAGGACTTTCACTCATAGCTGATCGCTGTAATATGAAAAACTATGCATACACCGAAATTGATAAGACAGCTCCAAGGCTCAATTTGCTGGACTGCATGGAAAATGTGTAAATAGAATAAAATCATACAAAATACAATAGTGCCTTAAAATTATTTTAACTAAACTAAACTAACTTTTATATATTCAGAGTTACCTTAATATATTCAGGAATTATATTTATAAATTTCCTGTTTTGCCCCTCATATATACACACACACACACACACACACACACATACATACACACACACACACACACACAGACATATATATATATATATATATATATATATATATATATATATATATTAAAATATAAAAATATTGGGTCCTCTACGAGAGGCCTGGGAGCTTGAGGGTCCTTCGCAGTATCTTAGCTGTTCCTAGGTCTGCGCTCTTCTGGACAGAGATCTCAGATGTTCTCCCTGGGATCTGCTGGAGCCACTCTCCCAGTTTGGAGGTCACGGGTCCAGGTGTTCCTATTACCACGGGGACCACTGTTACTTTCACCTTCCACATCTTTTCTAGCTCTTCTTTCAGCCCTTGGTATTTCTCGAGCTTCTCATGTTCCTTATTCCTGATGTTGTTGTCACGTGGGACTGCTATCTCTATCACTACGGCTTTCTTCTTCTGCTTGTCCACCGCTACTATGTCCAGTTGATTAGCCATAACCAGCTTGTCAGTCTGTATCTGGAAGTCCCACAGGATCTTAGCCCTGTCGCTCTCCACCACCTTCGGGGGTGTTTCCCATTTTGACCTTGGGACTTCCAGTTCATACTCAGCACAGATGTTTCTGTATACTATGCCTTGTATTGTATTCCTTGTACACCCTGCCCGTTAGTGTCTTACACCCTGCTGTTATGTGCTGGATTGTCTCAGGACCGTGTTTGCAAAGCCTGCACCTGGGGTCTTGCCTGGTGTAGTAGACCTCAGCTTCTATTGATCTTGTACTCAGGGCCTGTTCCTGTGCTGCCATGATCAGTGACTCTGTGCTGTCCTCCAATCCAGCCTTGTCCAGCCACTGGTAGGATTTCTCGATGTCAGCCACTTCCTCTATTTGATGACACTACATGCCTATATATATATATATGTGTGTGTGTGTGTGTGTGTGTGTGTGGTGTGTGTGTGTGGGACCAGTGAAATTATTTAACATCATATGGGCCAGCTGTTCACCAGCTTTTCACTTTGCTTTAAGCAATTGGCTACTGAAGATGTTTCTATTCACTGTTCAGTAAGGATTGTAAAGTGTGGACACAATTATGAGTTCAGTAATTTTCATCAAACTTCAGATACCATTTTTGGAAAACACCAGAAGGATTGTCCTATTCACATGATCATTTTAACTCTCTATCTAAAGACTTACCAGCTTAGTCGCACAGTGATCTCATTACATCAGTGATGGGCAACTTGCAGCCTGGGGCCATACATGGCCCGCACCCCCGTAGTCAGCTATGAGGTCGCCGATGTCTGGACATCAGTAATTTTTTCCCGGCTCTCAGGCTGACATTTTGCATTATACGTGTGTGTGAATGAACATGATTTTATTTTGTGAACAAAAGTGTTTTGACATCATTATAAATCGCCCTGCTGACGCAACTATTAGGCTAACGTCAGAGCATAGCCTTGGCAAAACAGTCAACAAATCTGAGCAAAGTCTCTGTAGGTCGTATGGTCATATCGATCCGCCAAATCAGACTTATTTCAGCCAATTAGAATTCATTCCTCGTGATAAGTGACTATGTTTCTGTCATATCTGTTAGTCGGAGGGATAAGAACAATGAGAGTCTACCAGCAGTGAGTGACATTTTAGTGTCTGCTAACAAGTAACCTCTTTTTTGAAAAAAAAACAAAACAAAATATGTTCACCCTAGGTAAATATTAACGTTACATATTTACCATGTTCACATCTGTTGAACCAATCCATTCACTACCTGTGGCACAGCAGCGCTTCCAAATGACATTTTGTGTCAGCTAAACGTTATCGAGCTAGCATTTTAATAGAAATTTGACACTCACAAAATTTTAATAGGCCCATGTGTGCTGAAAATAATGATAATGATGTAGATGAATAGTCATAGGCAGTTAGATTATGTTGCAGTTACATATTTTATTTACTTATTTATTTTAGAAGATAGTTAAGAAGCTTTTTTCCCCCTCAAGTATTTTCAACTGCTTGTTCTAAAAGTCGATTTGCTGTTCATAGGTTACATTATGATTCACATGCTTTTAAAATTCACCAGAATGCAGGAAACTGCATGTCTGAAACTCGAATTTTCCTGGGAAAAAAAGTAAAAAAAAAAAAAAGAAGAAGAAGAGAAAAAAATAGACATATAGCTGTAAAATAAAGCTGCTTTAATTATGCTTCTGGACCTCAGTCAAAATTTTGCCCTGGCATCATGCAATACGGCCTGCGGGAAGCTAATTCATTTTTCCCTATCAGAGGGGGAGAAAACTAGCATCAGGCAGCCGGACGATATCTGATTTGGGGTTTATTACTGCCATCAGTGGAGGGGTCATTCGTTGTTGTCACCTGGCTTGACGAAGGCTTCCATCAGTTAATTTGAATGGCAAAAATTAAGATTTGAAAGGTAATGAAACTGAAAAAGATCTGCATCTCTAAGTTTGTGTGTTGGAAATGTAATGCATTTTCTGCACTGAGACATTCAAATTTCCTTGATAATATCTAATGTGAAGTAGCGCTGCTTGTTAATTGACAACTACATTTTCCAGTTTAATAGCAAATATTGAATGTTTGGTAGTTAATAAAAGCTTCAAAAACATATTACATTACTTTTACATGAATTACCCACAGTAACAGGGAAACTGCAGCAAGGGGGTGAACTATGTGAAAGCATGTATTTGTAATTTGGCATCCTGGTAGTAAGGAAAAAAACGTGTTGGCCCCCACCACCGCCAAAGTTGCCCATCCCTGAAATACATGAATAAAATATACACTGAAATGGCATTGAGACCACACTTGAAGCTGGACCGGGGTTTTGGAAAGGTTTCATTTTTCAAGGCTTCGGGGAAAAATCCCATATGCCTGTCATCTATTTCATCATGGTCTTTTTTATTATTTAATTCTGGAAAATAGCAGGGGCATTTGTCCCTTCAGTGTCAGTGGGACTTAAACTGGAGCACACTATATAAAAAACCCTCTCAGAGACAGACGAAATGTTATAGTCGAGCACATCTACACAGCGTCTTGGTAGCTCTTTTTTAACATCATATCTTTTACAGGCTTCAGAGAAGAACAAAAAGACTGAAGTAATTCTTGGAGAAATAATTTTCATGAGGTAGTGAGAGAATTAGGTTTTTTTATTGAATTTTCATTTTTAAACACAGAGTAATTCATTGTATTCCAAATCTAATATGAAATAATTTATTCCATAAGGTTTACGTTTATTACATCATTTTAAAATTTGTATTAATTTTCAAATTGATATTGATATATAGATTTAAGCATATCTGTTCATCTTCCACATTCAATATATAATTTTTATTGATGCTTTCTATGCTTCGTAACTTTCTGCTTTGATAAAGACAGACTAGTGGAAATATCATGAAAGATAATAAAATCAGATTACCTTTCCACACATTAGTCTGAAAGGATTAAATCATGAAAATGTTTACTCTTGCAGAGTAAAGCAACCATGAAGAATTTAAGCAGTGTTTTAGTGTTCACTCTCTCTGGGTTTAGTGAAATAATGGAGACTCAATACATGCTCTTCAGCATAACTCTATTATGTTACATTGTGATTTTGTGGTGCAATATGACTATTGTTTTTACTGTCATCTTAAATAGAAGACTGCATGAACCAATGTACATTTTCCTTTGTAATCTGTGTATTAATGCCCTTTATGGAACTGCTGGCTTCTATCCCAAATTCATGTATGACCTACTGTCTGAGTTCCAGGTGATTTCATATGCAGGATGTCTCTTACAAACATTTGTTATCTATACATCAGTTTTATGTGACTTTTCAACTTTAACAATAATGGCATATGACAGGTATGTGGCAATATGTTGGCCATTAGAATATCACTCAAAAATGACAAACTACACAGTTATGAAATGTATTCTTTTTTCCTGGCTTGCTCCATTCTTTTGGATGTCCACTGGCATAGCGTTAACAACCAGACTTACTTTGTGTGGATCCAGTATTGAAAAACTTTACTGTGAAAACTGGGCAGTTGTGAAGCTGTCATGTTCTTCTACAACAGTAAATAATGTACATGGATACATAGTAATTCTTGTATATTTCTGTCATGCATTATTTATTTTTTGTTCATATTTCAGACTAGTCAGTGCTTGTCAGAAGTCAGCTGAAAGCAGGAAAAGATTCATGCAGACATGTATTCCACATATGCTTGTCTTGCTCAATTTTACTGTTGCTGTATTATTTGATGTGATGTACAGCAGGTATGGATCAACAAATTTCCCTCAAGGTTTGCGTAATTTCTTGGCCTTGGAATTCCTTATTATACCTCCGATTGTAAACCCCATCATTTACGGACTAAAACTTACCAAAATTCGTGAACAAGTTCCAAGATTTCATTAGAGAGTTTTCAAAACTGGTTTACAATAAAAAGTAAACAAAAATATGGAAATAGTTCAAAAATATTTTAAACTACATACATGTTAACAGGTATGAATTCCTTACTGTAGGGGTCTATTTTGTGTTTCATTTTAAATGTTTAATTTAAAAAGAGGATTGTACATTGTGAATATAGATCACCAAATAAATAATTTGACTTCAACATTCAAATATTTGAATTCATGACTGTTTCATGATTACAGTATGTTATTATTATTATTATTATTATTATTATTATTATTATTATTATTATTATTATTATTATTTTATTGCATTTGTGCAGCTGCGACTACTGAAATTCTTTCAAATGCATTCATTACATAACACTGTTTTCTATTATATTTGCACAAAGCTCTCTTCAGAAATGTGTGGTAAAGCCTACTTGTACCTATTTTCAGTCTAAAAAACACACCTGCAGTAAGTCAAATTCTGTAAGCCTGAGGACCAGCAGATGATCACAAAGAATGTGAGATCAGTATTTGGAACAGGGCCTCTACTTTTCTCCCTTTCTTGTTAAATGTGAGTATATCAAGCTATACAAGGATGATGTCAGTGTTAATCAGTCACATTCATTTAGAAAAACAAAAACAACAAGAGCACATTGCACTCTTCAGGTAATTCTGTGTACAAGCACTGTTGCACTGATTATCTCTGTTGTAGCTGATCAGCCTCTCCATGCAGGTATGTCTCCCTTGTGTTTGCTGTCAGTGTTCTTTTAGCTGCATGGTTATAACATATATTTTATGTTTCTATTTAGTTGTAAACTCCGGGAAGATCCCAGTCCCTGGTTCAAAGGAAACAGGGCCAGCACAAGACTTTACTGGGCCCTAAGCAGAATTGGACTGGGGGTCCACTGCCTGGGCACCGCCAATACTATTGACTATTGTCAATGCTTGATCATTTGCACACCTACTGTAAATCTAACACACCCATTAGAGAGTCGGGCTAGCTCTGAGAGGACAGTTCTGGCCAGCACACACGTTTGGAGCTGTGTCCTAAGGGGTGTCCAGAATTAGCTCACAACAAAGAGGTTGCTGCTTCTTTGCTTTGTTTTCTGAGATTTACTGGTTCAGGGTTGCTTTGCTATGCATCCAGTGCTGAGTTAACTGCAGTACTTGAATGCTTTGGACGCTGTTGCCTTATCCCATGTATGAATAAGTTTCAGTCTGAAAAGTTTTCTGGTTTGCCATGGTCTGTTTGTTGTTCACCTGAGCTTGTGACCATGGCTTCTGTTCTGAGAGTATGGCTTTCGGTAATTAGTTTTGTTTTCCTTGTATCTTGTCAATTTTGAATTTGTTTGACCCACATCACGCAGACATCACACCAGTTATCCCATCACCATCATAAAGGAAAACTCACTGGGCCTCATTTATCAATCTAATGTAGAAACCAGCACAGATCCAAGCACACAAATCATCTCATGACAGGGTTCCGTGTGATTCATGAAACGTCCGTATCTCGCCAATCTAAGCATAATTATGATCAGGCGTTGATAAATGTGGCAGCTAAATACAATCGTAATTTAAATATCATGCCCCTAAATATTCTCAGTTTAGAGGCCTTGCCCCTAGAGTTTACAACCTGGAGATAATGAGTCCAAGAAGAGAAACTTCTCTGTCCTCGAAATAGAAATTCTAACGCAAGTCATTTCACACATGCACTGCAACCCTAAAATAATCAGGATTCTAACTAGAGGGTCTGTATGTGTGAACAAATATGTCCAAAGGAGATGACATGGATTCTAAACTGACTTTATTCTACCAGTCCCCTAGTACAAACTCCGTTTTCTCTTTGTTTGGGTCCCTGTGTGAATGTAGTGGATTATACTCTGGCATCTGGACAGCAAGCAAGTGGGAGTGTTGATGCTGTTTCTAACATGTGACTGGCATGAAACCGGAAGAAAACAAACATCCCAGGGTGAAGAAGAGGGGTCATTTACATGAAGACGCCAACGAAAATGTCTAACTGGACAGACGACGAGATTCGGGAACTTCTGTTGGTAAGGGCTGACGCTTGGAGCTTCATCCACCTTTTTCGATAAGTTGTAAACAAAACACTGCGATTTTCGCGCAGTAATTTTGTGTCATGTCCTGCCGCCTGCACACTCTACCCAAGCGCTACTCTCTGCCTAAACCAAACGGACCTTTTCGAATATGTGTGAACTAGTTTCACTTGGACTGCTGCTGTGCGCTGCATGTGTGAAAGGGCAACTTCGGACATAATGCAAACCTTATTCTGTGGTTATAGTCCAAAGTGCATATGTGAAAACAGCTCAACTGAACCAGTCACATTGCAGGTCCGTTAACCTACCTATGGAAGTTGAAAGATGCCATGAATTTGCATTTAATTTAGATTACATTTCACCGTTATAACGTGTTATTTTTCTTTGTTTTCTTGAGATCTTGGTTTATTTGTCATTATCACAAAGTAACAAAACAGTTGTTTTCTCAAGATCTCGAATTAATTATGTTGTGACTATCAGTGTCAGGATATCCTGTTATATACTTGGCAGAATAGTTGACCACCTTTAGAAATGAAAGTTTCTTTGGCTACGATTCTGAACTTCTATCTACTGAGACTCTTATTTAATTAATGCGCACTTTATAAACAACACATTATATGCGAACATGTCATTGATTGAAAATTGCTAATTGAAATGCCTTAACAATGAAAGTGGTAATGGAATTATGGTATCTTGTTATCTTACTCATCATTTAAAAACTAAGCTTTATTTCAGCTAATCTTGACCTGACTATCAGTGTCAAAATAACGCATTACATACACATGTGTAATTGAAAACTGCTGTTTAAAATGACTGAACAACAAAAACGTGAAGGGATTTATGGTATCTTGTTATGCAAAGAAACATTTTTTGTTCGTAATGTAGACACACATACTTAACGTTTGCCTCATGATGCCATGTTAGTAATTTCATTAAATATGTTTGATTAACTCTGCTGCTGCTGGGAAGCATTGAGGTAGCCCACGTATACAGTAACGTAATGACATGGCTCTATGTTGGCTCTCTAGCATGTGGAAAAGGAAAGCGTTTCTTAGAGGGTTCGCAAGTTGAACCAACTGCAAACCAGCAATAGCACCAGCCCAGCACTAGCACCTGGTTTGCTTTGGTGGAAAAGGGGTATAGAGGATGGCTACCCTTACAGATTTGACCCGAAAGAACACCCCGAAATACTAATTCTGTGGACAAAAACTCCCTCTCGAAACTGGGTGAATCATATGAAGGATTCAAATGCCATTATCACTCAATGTCCTCTGTCAATTCGGCTCTACAAGTTTTCCATCTGACACGTACCTGGTAAAAGCAACACTACTGCAGATTTCCTTTCCCGCTTACCAGCTTGAAACCAGAGGTGGGGTGTGTGTGTGTGTGATGGCTACACACCAGTTTAGTGTCCAGCTCATTTATCACGTTACACATACATATGAAGTATATAATAACACAAGCTGCCAGAGTCTGATGGAGACTCAAGTGCAGAACAACACAAGAATTGGTTCAACTGGTTTATTCAAAAAAATAAAAATGTCAGGGTAAACATAGCCAGGATAAAGAGTCTATGGCGACCTCTAGAGGTCAGAAATACTCCAACCCGTGACAACCATTTGTCTTCCACAACCTTTTATTTATTTTCAGTTGTGAAGTGCTGAAACTTAGTTATTAAAGCACTGTAATTTACTTTTTCCACTGTTACCTGCCTGAGTCATCTTTCTAGGTTGGTCAGCCAAGAAAAGGGGTATGTGTGGAAACAAGGGCTATTTCTTGGCTTCCTAGCGGGAAGGCAGAGGAAACTACCATCCTTAATTGCCTGAGGGGACCAAAGATCACCATGTGTCTCTTAATTGTTCGTTAAAAGTGTTTTGCTTTATTTCTTTACTAAGATTAATTGTTAAGTAATAGCATGTAAATCTCAGCTGTTATATTTGTTGACTATAACCTTATATATTTATATATTAGTTACATTCCATTGTTTTTCACCCCCTCTGTCTGTTGTTTGGTGCTGGCCACCAAACTATATGTGTGTGGGACCTCCCTGTCTTTTGTCCCTGTTTTTTTTTGTTCCATTGCTTTGTCCATGTGTCTGTGTCCCTGTCTGTTGTCTAAGTGCCAGTGTACCATAGCACTGGACATTTGTTTTTGCTAAGAGGGCTAAAATTGTTTCTGCTGTTTTTAGACCTCTGTACCAACAGAGGCCAGAGCAGACTTTATTTTTCAGTGGTTGAATCATTACTTTGTTTTTCATTTTGTTTGGTTTCACTTTCAATTTTTCATAGTTTCTTGGATTTTCCTTATTTTCTGCAATGTATGATACTTGCTTCAATAAACACCAAAACATACTTTTTTCTGGGAACTGACTGAAATCAATGAGACAATGAACAGGAAACAGGTGTACATGATTAGATCATAGACTGGTTAAAAACAGGGGAATCCAGAATTCGGGTTCACTTCGGAGGATCAGAACTCAGGAGGCACTGCCTTAGGTGAACTAGATGAATTGAGATGACCAGAGGGACCCGAAGAATCAGGAGGACCATGCAAATCTGGAGTACCTTGATTCCAGGGACCCTGGAGATTTGGGTGGAACCAAAGAGGTCTCTGGAGGCCATGAAAGACCTGAAGTCTCTGGCTGCACTGGAGACTGCAAGACAGGGACTGGAGTATATCCAGCCGCGTATGGAAGCAAACCTAAAAGGACAAATTTTATCTATAATGCAACTGAAAAACGCACTGCAAAGAATGCGGGTGCAAAATCGGTGGGAAAAAATACCACAAACCTCCAGACGAAAATCTAAGGAATGCAGTATGCCTAAGAATATCTGTGTGATGAAATCCAGTTCTGTTACCGCATGCGACTTTGTCAATTTTTTCTCACCGTTGTGATATTCAAAACAGTCAACAAATCAATGCGCCAGTATACTCCCTATCGCTGCCCCAGAGCCTAATCAGGATGTGCACTCTTTAACCCGATTTGATCTCCCTAGACGCGCTCTCCAAACTGGTGCACTCCGCTAAACCAGCCTCTTCCCTGCTCGATCCCCTATCTCCTAAACTTTACGTAGATCTTTTCTCGATCCTCGGCCCTACAATCCTCAACCTTTTAAATTTGTCAATTAAGTCGGGCGTTCTACCCTCTGCTTTTAAAACAGCCATGATTAGCCCCCTACTTAAAAGACCTAACCTCGACCCAGAAAGCTTGAATAATTATAGGCCAATCTTTAATCTCCTGTTTATTTCTAAAATACTTGAAAAAATTGTCGCTGCGCAACTCATCGTGTATATGTCCTCCAACAGCCTCTTTGAAGTGTTTCAGTCGGGCTTTAGGTGTTTTCATTCCACTGAAACCGCATTAACTAAAGTGACTAATGATGTATTACTAGCCATGGATGCTGGTGATACCTCAATACTTATCCTTCTCGATCTGAGTGCAGCATTCAACACAGTCGATCACACCATACTGTTAAAACGCCTGGAAAATCAAATAGGCATCCGTGGCCTGGCGCTCTCCTGGTTAAAATCTTATCTCTCAGAGAGAAAGCAGTGTGTCCACTACAATAATGTGACATCTGAGTACCGAGAGCTTAACTGTGGTGTCCCTCAGGGGGCGGTCCTTGGCCCTCTCCTTTTCTCTATTCACATGCTCCCTCTTGGAGACATTATTCGCAGCTATCACATTAACATCCACTGTTATGCTGATGACACTCAGATCTACTTACCAATCAAGCACAGTGACCACTCTGAATTGGCCAACCTTGAGGCGTGTCTCTGTGCCATTAAAAATTGGATGTCTTCAAACTTCCTGATGCTTAACGCAGGTAAGACAGAAATGCTAGTCACTGGACCCCCTGCGCATAAGCATCTTTTTAATAATCTTAAATTAAAGTTTGACAACTGCATTCTCTCGCAAAATTCCACAGCTAAAAACCTTGGTCTGGTTTTTACTCTAGTCTCTCGCTTGTCACTTATATCAAGAATACTACCAAAACGGCCTTTTATCATCTCCGCAATATCGCCAAAATTAGGCCCCTACTATGTTTAGCTGATGCAAAAACCATTGTCCATGCATTTGTTACGTCTCGCCTTGACTACTGTAACGTTATGTACTCTGGTATGCCCGCCTCTAGTACCAGAAGTCTTCAGCTCGTCCAGAATGCTGCTGCCAGAATCCTGACCCGAACGAGGAAGTTCGATCATATCACTTCCATCCTGGATTCCCTTCACTGGCTCCCAATTCACATGAGGGCTGATTTTAAAGTCCTCCTATTAAAATTTAAAATTCTCCATGGGCTTGCACCGGCCTATCTATCCGAATTAATTACACCCTATGTACCGCGCACCCTTTCTCTGGAACAGCCTACCTATAGATATCAAAGAGGCAAACTCTCTTGCTACCTTTAAAACCAAACTTAAGACTCATTTATTCTCCGTGTCGTATGATAGCATAATCTCAAACTGACCATCCAGTAAGGCTCTGTCTCTGCTGTAGTCTCTCCTGGCATAGTTTAGCTTAGTAGCTGCCGGCTTAGATACCTCTCATCTTCTCTCTCTCCTCCCTCTCCTCTGCTCTCATCTTAACACTAGAAGCGCCGCGCTGGTTTGACCTACTTATACCTAGAAGCGCAGAGTGCCGGTCATTTGACCGCTGTGACGACCTACTAGGAGCGCCGTGCTGGTTTTACCTACTTAAAGCGCGGCTAGGCGGTCAAATGACCGCCGAGTCATTAGACAAGGACACTGTTACTGACACATAATGATCGCTAGATGGCGCTTCTTACACGAAGCAAATAGTTTGCTTACAAGATCAACTCGCGTTCGGCCAATGTATCATTCATTTCAGTGTTAGCCGTCGATTATTATTTCATTAGAACGTTTGTTGTCCAGTCCTTCCATCATGCAACATAATGTTTTGATTATTTATTTGTGGTAACCATGTTTTCAAAGGCATAAATTCCGGAGGAAGTCTTGATCAAATTTGACTGAGAAAACCAATCTGAACAAGACTAGTTCAGGCATGTTTTTCATAGTATTTGTTTTTTTTAACATTTAATCTTCTACCTTGGCCAATTAGTTTATTATACGGGATGTCACACACGTTGCGAGTTAGACTGTGGTTGGTCTGGAAATGCGTAGCCCGACTGTATCAACATTCAGTTGTCGACTGACAATGATCACGTCGTTGCCCCTAGTGATTAATTTATTGTAAGGGCACGGTCCAGGTAGTGCAAAAATCAGAGACAATTGTGATTGTAAATTAACTACTGTAGGGAGCGATTACAGATTTGAACATTCTAATTGTTGGGCATGTCGGGTGACGGAGTAAGCTATAAACTGGACTATGCTTACTCAATAGAGCAACCTATCGGAATGACAAGACAGGCAATAATTGGTTGAGAATTACAATGCGTGGAAGTTTAGAGTGTGAGACTGCTTTGGGTGGCGCTGGAGGAGTAGACTAAAGCGTTTCAGTTCCGAACTCGTTTGTCTCCGTGAAATTATCGCTTATACCACATAATAAGCCCATCATATCAAGCTTTACACTTGCATTTTAATAAATTAATTATCTACCACAACTAACAGATCATTCTATGCCATGATAGAAGCAAACACTACGACTTTTCAAGGCACTCAGTGGGCTATGAGAAGCCTAACACCTAGCCTGCCAAGTAACCTACGAGTAACACCTCCCAGCCCCCTCCCAATAAATTGCCATAGTCTATTGTTAGTCTCCCTCACTAGAATGATTTGGCCAAAAGTAGTTCATACCACGAGTAGCCTACCACCGTCTATCATGAGTCTCAGCTAAATCTAATTCCACACATGTAATAGAAAATGTAGGCACCGCTTGAAAATGAATAAATATGCATGGATGTTGTTTTTACAAAATATGTATTTCGCAATGGATTTTCGTAAACAAAGCTGTGTCAGGTGTGTAGGCTTTTAGAGTAAATAACGTAGCATAAGATGGCTGAATTTTTACCATTCATTGAAACTAAATTACAGCACGAAAAAAGCCCTTCTTTTTGGTAAATCGACAGCTGTGTAGTTTATTTACAGTAAATACTTAAGAAAGAATTAAATATACATTACGCACGATAGATACACGAGATAGTGTATACAGTGAAATGCACTAAGTAAATAAACAGATAAAGTACTTTTCGAGCTATTTAGTATCCTGTGTGTCGGGATGCTGTAACCACTATTACACAGCCTGTCCAAGTAGGGAATTTTGTACCTCGATGTTTTGTGTTCTCAATTCAAGTGGAGAGATATTCGACCGACATCCTAGAACAATAGCCTAGGTGTGATCCCAACCCCCTCCCAACGACCGCGTCATGAATCACTTGGTCAACCAACTCAGAAGTTCCCTTCAACGTAGACCAAAAGATTGTTTGCTAGTTCCAACGAGGTGAAGAAATTTTCGGCCTACTGCCGGCCTACTGTCGTCTTTCCCTAGACAGAGAATTGCGTTCAACATGTATTTTGTTTCAACGTCATCGGCCACCCAGAATTTAATAGCAAATTAGTTTAATGGCCATGTTCTGTGTGAAACGACACAGTAACAACTTGATAGAGAACAGTTGTTCATCTACAGCTATGTTCTCACTAGGTGTGTAAGAAGCAATACTTTATCGAAAATCTAATTTATCTGTCACAAGATGGGCAGCCCTTGCATTCTTGTCATCAAAGCGCAGATAGCGCATGATATCGTGGAATCTCGATAATGGGATTTCCGTCTCTGAAAATGGGATTTCCCACGTTAGCAGACCAGTAGTCGTCCGGGTTTATGATTTTACCACCCGTAATACCTCCCAAATAAAGGAGACCTGCAGTTTGAACTTATTTTCGATCATCATTTCGATCAGTTTCTGCTTCAGAGTATTTCTGAATCTTTCACCACATTTCTGTGTCAGTCAAACACACTAAACTGCCCAATGGACTTGTAATATTGTCCTTGGCATAACACGTGGGCCCTGGGGTTTCTCTCATGATATTGCACTCTCGCGCCAGCAGTTTGTTCAACCCATACTGTGCCGTCTCTTGCGTAGGGTGTTATTATATTGAGTGAATTAGCATTCGCAAAATTCCTGCTCACTATCTAGGTCATATAATAATTAGTTACGCCCCTCTACGTGAAACAAAAATGCGTTTATTATACGTTTATCCGCTTTACAAAACACTTGCATTTTAATACTGTAAATTATTTTTGCAGCTCTAAAATAATGTAATGTCATGACATGAGAATAAAGCTTACCACAGTTTACACACGAACTATCAGTCATATAATGGCTAATTACGCATGGTTCAAGTAGGCTAGTGCAAAAATCAGTGACAATTGATACGCCAAATGAAATAAAAATGCACTTCATAGATATTAAATTGTCGTCATTTTTGCACATTATGTAATATTAATTTATGACTCTTATAACTCTCGATATATATATATATATATATATATATATAAGACAGAAAATTAGTACGAGCGAACCCTTGCGCCATCTGCTGCGAGAAAAGAGAATCGCAGCCTTGAAAGGCAGGAAACAACATGGCCGAACGCGAGGCTGACAGCAGGTTCACAGAATTAGAAGCAAAATAGCTTTAAATTAGCTTGTACCGGGGTGATTTTGAAAATTTAAGGATACTGGATGATAAAATGCACAAATCTAGGAAAAGTCATGGAAGGACGGTCCTGAAATTTGACCGAGTGCAAAGATTTAATTTTTTTTTGGGTCACTGCGGTCAAATGACCGGCGCTCGGCGCTTCTAGGTATAAGTGGGTCAAACCAGCACGGCGCTTCTAGTAAGACGTCACAGCGGTCAAATGACTGGCGCTCGGCGCTTCTAGTGTTAACCTGGTCAGTTTCTGTCATTAACCTGCTCTCTTCTCTTTGTGTGAGTGGTCGATGTCTGCGCCTCCTTCCTGGGTGTGGCACCTTCCCCTGGCCGGCTGAACGACTTTGTGCCCTGCTGTCCCTGGCCCTGCTCCCCCCATGTGGCCCTGCTCCTCCTGCGCCCTCCTCAGCCACTACTCTTGCAACTTTCAATATAAAATTATCTATAAAATTATTTTCCTTATTTCATCTGTTAAGTGCCGCCACTCCAATAATGCCCTCCTTCCCTCCCTCTTCTCCTGCATGGCTGTGGCTCATCAGTTTGAGCATGAGTGTCTGGCTTAAATGTGGCTACTTTCCTCTTAGGTGTGCCCCCCCACCCTCCATGTCATCTCTCTTCACCATCATCCTGATGGCTGCTGTGGCTTCGTGTTTTCCTGCGCTGCTGCGGCTGTGCCGTCCACCCCAACTGAGCCCCATGCCGTCTTGTCATTCTTCATACTGCCTACTAGTTGTGTTTTCATTTGTATTATCACTATGTTGTTTTGTAATTTGCCCTCTGGGCTGGCACCTACTGCATGCCTGGCTGGCCCAGAAGGGGTCTCCTCTCTTTGTGGTCCTTCTCAAGATTTCTCCTATTTTTCCCTAGCGTCTGGGTTTTTTGAGGAGTTTTTCTTGCCCGCTATGAGGATCAAGTCAGGGGGTGCCACCCTGCTCTGTTTTGTTGTAATCCTGTGGGCATGTAAAGCCCTTTGAGACTGTAAACAGTGATATTGGGCTCTAAATAAACTTAAACTTGAACTTGAACTTGAAACTTTTGGATGGACAGATCTACATTTCAGAATAGAGCTATATGTACTTATGGATATTAGTGAATAAGTTCTAACATTTCAAATTCAAATGACATAACAACAACAAAATATCGTTATATTTGTTAAGGAAAAGGTGGCTTGCCCCCTCTGAGTTTGGACTGCCTCAAGTGGAGGAGTTCAAGTATCTTGGGGTCTTGTTCATGAGTGAGGGTAAAATGGAGCGGGAGATCGACAGGCAGATTGGGGCGGCGGCGGCAGTCTTGTGGTCCTTGTGCCAGACTGTCATGGTGAAGAAGGAGTTGAGTCAGAAGGCAAGGCTCTCAATTTACCAGTCGATTTTTGTTCCAACCCTCACCTATGGTCAAAAGTTCTGGGTAGTGACAGAAAGAATGAGATCGCAGATACAAGCGGCGGAAATGAACTTCCTCCACAGGGCGGCTGGGTGCATCCTTAGGGATAGGGTGAGGAGCTCAGACACCCGGGAGGAGCTTGGAGTAGAGTCGCTGCTCCTCCGCATTGAAAGGAGCTAGTTGAGGTGGTTCGGGCACCTAGTCAGGATGTCTCCTGGGTGCCTCCCTGTGGAGTTGTTCTGGGTACGACCAACTGGGAGGAGACCGCAGGGTCTAAAGGGTAGAGAACCGGGCTTGTGACTGGAGGGTTGCCGGTTTGATTCCCAGGCCCAACATCCACGGCTGTGTGCCCTTGAGCAAGGCACTTAACCCCGATGCTCCCCGGGCGCTCACCAAGGACGGCTCCTGCGTCTGGTGTGTGTGTTCACTACTGGTTGGATGGGTTAAATGCAGAGGACAATTTCACTGCTCACTGTTCACAGTGTGTGTGTGCAATCACAGAAACTTAAACTTAACTTAAGACCCAGGACACGTTGGGAGAATTATATATCTCAGCTGGCTTGGGAACACCCAGGAGGAGCTCGTAGATGTAGCAAGGGAAAGGGATGTCTGGGGTATCCTCCTCAGCCTGCTGCCACCGCGACCCAGTCACGGATAAGCGGCAAAAAATGGATGGATGGATTGTTAAGGTAAAAAAAACAGAAAGAAAATAAATGAATTACAGAAAGACTCAGGTGATAAATTCATGAAAGAAGTGTTGTAGATACTCAAAGAAAGTGTTTATTATTCAAAACAAAGAAATGTTTAAGTGCCTTCTCCACAAAGCCAGCAGCCAGCTACTAACAGTTTGGCTAAATGACAGCGTACCGTATCTAGCTTGGCTGAGTAAACGTGAACACAAAGGGAAGGTTTTTCTTAATAAAGAGAAGCACTTCAGCTCTCTCACACTTAAGTCGGATTCTTCTCTCATTAACACCTTGAGAGGCTGTGCTGAAGAGTCGTTCGTTGTCAACACTAGCGCATGACGCTGATAGAAATTTCCGAGCTGCGGAAGCCGAAGGAGGGAATCGGACTGTGTTGCTTCTCCAGTACTCGAGGATGACGATTCTTTAAATATTTTAGCAGACTGCTTGTGTTGTAGTCCTTGTGTTGTAATTTGTGTCTCCCCTTGAAATAGTTGAGTTACAAATATTACAGTTAGCAGTTTTACATTCTTTGTTTTCAGTTTTAAAGAAATTCAAAATAGCTGACATGATTCCAAGTTTGATTGCAATACAAGGCCTTTCACACTAGTTTACAGGCTACGCCATTATACATCAGTGTACTCGTAATTGGGAGCATTAAATTATGATGCAGCTACCAAGTACGAGTGTTTACTACGCTGTCTCAGCCCGACACGAGTTACCAACGAGTGTATCGGTACATTATTAAAATACACTACCAAAAATGGACAAATAATAATGGCCTGTCTCTAATAATAGCCTGTCTCAATAAAGGCCTGGTTCTTACTTCAGTTGAGAAAATAAAGGCCCCGGCCACTATTCGAGAATTTACAGTGTGTACACACACACACACACACACACATATGTATGTATATAACCCTCTTTGTAAAGATTTACCAACTTGGCCACATGGTGCTCCAGTTAAATATACATTAGAATATACATTGAAACTGCATTTAGACCACACGTAAACCGGGGTTTTGGAGGGGTTTCTTATTTCTAGGTTTGGGGAAAAATCCCATATGCCTTTCATCCATTACATCATGATCCTTTTTTATTATTTAATTTTGTAAAATCGCAGGAGCATTTGTCCCTTCAGTGTCAGTGGGCTGTAAATCACGAGTTACTGAAGCACATTATATAAAAAGCCTGCTTAGACACAGAGGTAATGTTAGGGTAGTTGAGCACATATACACTGCCTCTTTATATCCCTTCTTTAACATCATTATTCTAACTGGCTTCAGAGAAGAACAAAATACAGACTGAAGTAATTCTTGGAGAAATAATTTTCATGAAGTAGAGAGAGAATTTGATTTTTTCTTGATTTTTCTTTTTTAGTCATTGTATTTAAAATCTATTATGAAATATTTTATACAAAAAAGGAATACTTTTTAGAAGTTATGTTATTTTAAAATTTGTATTAATTTTCACATTCATATTGATATATAGATTTAAGTACATCTGTTCAATTAATATTTTTTTATTGATGCTTTCTATGCTTCATTAGTTTCAGTGTTTAGATAAACACAGACGAGTGGACATATCATGAAAGATAATAAAATCAGATTACCTTTCCACTCATTAGTCTGAAAGGATTAAATCATGAAAATGTTTACTCTTACAGAGTCAAGCCACCATGAAGAATTTAAGCAGTGTTTTAGTGTTCACTCTCTCTGGGTTTAGTGAAATAATGGAAACTCAATACATGCTCTTCAGCATAACCCTATTATGTTACATTGTGATTTTGTGGTTCAATATGACTATTATTGTCACTATAATATTAAATAGAAGGCTACATGAGCCAATGTACATTTTCCTTTGTAATCTGTGTATTAATGCCCTTTATGGAACTGCTGGCTTCTATCCCAAATTCATGTATGATCTACTGTCTGAGTTCCAGGTGATTTCATATGCAGGATGTCTCTTACAAACATTTGTTATCTATACATCTGTTTTATGTGACTTTTCAACTTTAACAATAATGGCATATGACAGGTATGTGGCAATATGTTGGCCGTTAGAATATCACACAAAAATGACAAACTACACAGTTATGAAATGTATTCTTTTTTCCTGGCTTGCTCCATTCTTTTGGATGTCCACTGGCATAGCGTTAACAACCAGACTTACTTTGTGTGGATCCAGTATTGAAAAACTTTACTGTGAAAACTGGGCAGTTGTGAAGCTGTCATGTTCTTCTACAACAGTAAATAATGTACATGGATACATATTAATTCTTGTATATTTCTGTCATGCATTATTTATTTTTTGTTCATATATCAGACTAGTCAGTGCTTGTCAGAAGTCAGCTGAAAGCAGGAAAAGATTCATGCAGACATGTATTCCACATATGCTTGTCTTGCTCAATTTTACTGTTGCTACATTATTTGATGTGATGTACAGCAGGTATGGATCAAGAGATTTCCCCCAAAGTTTGCGTAATTTCTTGGCTTTGGAATTCCTTGTTATACCTCCGATTGTAAACCCCATCATTTATGGACTAAAACTTACCAAAATTCGTGAACAAGTTCTAAGATTTCATTAGAGAGTTTTCAGAGCTCATTTACAATAAAAAGTAAACAGAAGAACAGAAGTAGTTCAAAAATAGTTTAAACTACATACATGTTAACAGGTATAAATTCTTTACTGTAGTGGTTTATTTTGTGTTTCATTTGTTTAATTCAAATGTTTAATTTAAAAAGAGGATTGTAAATTGTGAATACAGATTACCAAATAAATAATTTCACTTCAACATTCAAATATTTGAATTTACGACTATGTTTCATGATTACAGTATGTTGTTGTTGTTATTATTATTATTATTATTATTATTATTATTATTTTTATTATTATTGGAGCTGTGTCTTAAGGGGTGTCACAACAAAGAGGCTGTCAGCTGCTTCTTTGCTTTGTTTTCTGAGATTTACTGGTTAAGGGTTGCTTTGCTATGCATTCAGTGCTGAGTTAACTGCAGTACTTGAATGCTTTGGACACTGTTGCGTTATCCCATGTATGAATAAGTTTCAGTTTTAAAAGTTTTCTGGTTGTCAGTTTGCCATGGTCTGTTTGTTGTTCACCTGAGCTTGTGACCATGGCCTCTGTTCTGAGAGTATGGCTTTCGGTAATTAGTTTTGGTTTTCCTTGTATCTTGTTAATTTTGAATTTGTTTGACCCACATCACGCAGACATCACACCAGTTATCCCATCACCACCATAAAGGAAAACTCACTGGGCCTCATTTATCAATCTAACGTAGAAACCAGCACAGATCCGAGCACAGAAATCATCTCACGACAGGGTTCACGTGTGATTCATGAAACGTCCGTATCTCGCCAATCTAAGCATAATTATGATCAAGCGTTGATAAATGTGGCAGCTAAATACAATCGTAATTTAAATATCATGCCCCTAAATATTCTCAGTTTAGAGGCCTTGCCCCTAGAGTTTACAACCTGGAGATACATAATGAGTCCAAGAAGAGAAACTTCTCTGTCCTCAAAATAGAAACTCTAAAATCACAAGTCATTTCACACAGGTAATCAGGATTCTAACCAGAGGGGCTGTATGTGTGAACAAAAATGTCCAAAGGAGATGATATTCTAAACTGACTTTACTCTACCAGTCCCCTAGAACAAACTCCATTTTCTCTTTGTTTGGGTTCTTTGTTTTCAGTTTTAAAGAAATTCCAAATAGCTGACATGATTCCAAGTTTGATTGCAACACAAGGCCTTTCACACTAGTTTACAGGCCACGCCATTATCAGTGTATGAGACAAGGATCAGCCTGTTATTTTCTCATAGTTTTCTTATATATTTCCTTGAAGATGTACAGTTTGAATTGTAACCTTTTGGATTCTAGAATATTAAAGGTTAACAAATTATAATGTTATATTATAAATTATAACGTTAGAATATTTAACTTAGTTAACAAAGTTAAACTATGTCTAGAATAGACCATTTCATCCATTTTTTGGTAATTGTGTACTGTTACTTTAAGACAGCGCACCTTCATGCATTTACTTCAGTTAAGTTGTGGAACTCGCGACGGAGTGGAGGCTAGATTAGCTGTGGAGCCAAACAGTTTTCATACCGTGTCCTGTCATGTTTAGTTTTATATTATCCAACAAGGAAATTTCAATGGAATTATACTGCTTGTGACATGTATGGAATAAAAGTTGTTTGTGTTTTTCAACCTTACAATGAACGTCGAGTGGATGATTCAAAACTACTTTGGCTGGACATAACCTCCAGCTAGATCCCATTTTGCAGTAACATTAGTATGAAAACCTGCAGTGAATAGTTATGCTAATTAGCATTGAATGACAAGCTAATGACTCTGGTGTCCTTTGTGTGTGACTTTGAAGGACATTTTTAGCATTTTGCCGTATTTAGCTAACCACAACAAGCAAGTGGATAAGGGCTAATCGTGAATTGTAAGGAGTTGTGAAGGATGATGAAGATTCAGCCACAGTGTAAAAACGGCTGGTGAAACCTACGGGCAAGGCTATAAAACATACATTACAAAGGAAAATAAGTGTAAGGAGGGCTAAATTGGGTCAGCTTACAATGAAAAGAAATGAGAACTCATTTGATGGATGATGATGGCAATTTGGAGGTGGTCAAGACCAAGTTGGCTGTTAGTTCAGTCAGCTCTTTGGAGAGTTTTGTGAGCTGAATATTGCAGTTAAAAGGCTATTTCAGCAGGTTACGTCAGAAGAAGAAATGAACAATGATCAGCAGTGCTGGTTTGAACCAAAGGCAAATTTACTCAGGGACTTCATGGAACAAGTTGATACATGGATAAGAGATGTCTATAGACGTATGGAGGAAGCAAGGAAAGTCAATGAAAATGTTCTCCCCTCAGATAGCATATCGGTAGCAGCATCTAGGAAGTCCAAAGGGTCTAAAGCAAGCTCTGGTCATTCTTCAGCATCTTCTGCTTCTTCTGCACACTTGAAAGCAGAATTGGAAAAGGCTGCACTTATTTCACAGGCATCAGCACTGAGGCAAAGACAAGCTTTGGAGGAGCAAGAAGCTAAGCTTAAGGCTGAGAGGCAAGAGCTTGAGATTCGGACTGCTTTAGCTGCTGTAGACGCTAAACTGGAAGTTTTACAGAAGTTTGGGGGATCAAATGCTTCACAAATGATGACAAATGCTCTGAGTCACATGAGAAGCTGCCAACTATGGTAAAGGAAGGTCATAGTCATGGAGGGCCTGTCTCATTTGTGGCAAGCCATAGAGTGGCCACAGAGCATCATGGGAACGCAAGTGCTGAACATATTCCAGCGCCACTCTCCAGTAATCCTGCTCAGACATTTCACTCAGCTATAGGTGATGTTGATAACCGTGGTTCTTCAGTTATTAGTTCTGCCCAATCAGAAGGCTCAGCAAGGTCAGAGACTTTGTTCACTGTTATGCAATGTCAAAATGATATTACAGAATTCCTGGTAAAGCAACAAAGACTTGCTACTCTACCACCTCAAAACATTCCTGTCTTCAAAGGAGATCCTTTGGAATACAGACTCTTTATCAGAGCATTCGAGCGTGGAGAGTAATACAGAGAGAAGCAAGGATTGACTCTACTTTATGGAGCAGTACATCAGTGGACAGCCCCAACAGTTAGTATGGAGTTGTCTACATATGGATCCAGACCAGGGTTACCCCGAGGCCAAAAAAACTCTTGAAGCAGCATTTTGGAAACGAATACAGGATCTCTGTGGCATATATAAACAAGGCTTTAATTTGGTCTACAATCAAGGCAGACGAAGGTGAAGCTCTCAACGCACTCGCCCTCTTCCTCACCAGCTGTAGCAATGCAGTGATGGATGTGGAGTATATGGAGGAGTTGGATAATGTATCCAGCATGCGTGCCATTATCAATAAGCTTCCATACAAATTGAGGGAAAAGTGGAGGAGTATTGCCTTCAGTATTCAAAAGAAACAAACTCGAAGACCCAAGTTAAAAGACCTTGTCAAGTTGATCAATACACGGGCTAAGGTCGTACTAAACCCCTTGTTTGGAGATATTAAAGACAGCAGCAAGGGGCAAGCCAAGTCCCAGTAAACCTGAGGTCAGAGAGAAAGAGTGGTAAGACGATTTTCACCACAACTGCGACACCAGTGAATGACCAAACAAGTGTCAGCACAGAGCTAAGGCCAAGTAAGAAGGGTCCTACCAGTTCTGTCAGCACTTTCACCGAGCCCTGCCTCTTTTGTCAGGGTGAACACAGCATGGTGCAATGTAAGAAAATGAGGAAATCCCTTCACAAAGAGAAGACAGACTTTCTCCGTGGGAAAGGACTGTGCTTCAGTTGCCTGAAACAGGGGCACATGAGCAAGTTCTGTGAGGAGAAATTGAACTGTGAAGTTTGCTCATTGACGCATCCCACTGTGTTGCACATGAAGAGCAAAGACAAGGCTACACCTAAAAAAGAATCGTCAGAGTATGGTGAGAAACAGTCTGCAATCAGTGGTGGACACAGCAAATAAAATGTGTTCTGGCAATGGGGCCGAGCACACAGACAGTATCCTTGCCATCGTTCCAGTCCGAGTAAAGGCAAAGAAGGGTAACAAGGTGGTTACTTCATACGCTTTCTTGGATCCAGGCAGTACCGCCACCTTTTGCACCGAAGAGCTTATGAATGAGCTCAACCTACGTGGAAGGAAGATTGACATTCTCTAAACAACCATGGGAGAACAAAGGATTGCTCGCAGCCACATTGTGACAGGCCTAGAGGTGAGCAGTGTAGAAGGCCACAACTTTACAGAAGTCTTCCCTCAAAAGAGTATCCCCAAATAAAGGGAATATTCCACTGCAGGACTAATGTGCCAAAGGCAATGGAACCAGAAGAGGTCATCAGGAGTGTAAATGATGGGCCTTACACTGTAAGAACCATCCTTGGATGGACAGTTAATGGACCATTGAAGGAAGGCAACTGTGAAGCGACAAGAGATGGAGCAGCACACGTTATGTCAAATAGAATATCTGTGGCCTGAATGAACTGTGGAACCAACAGTTCAAATACGACTTTCCTGAAGGTAGCCAAGAAGAACAGCTGGAGATGTCCAGGGAAGACCTTCGATTCATGGACAGTGTGTCACAGTCTGCCAGACTGGTAGAAGGGTATTACTGTATTGGCTTACCACTGAAGAACAAGGAGCTTTGAATACCCAACATCCGTGCAATAGTAGAGAAGCATGCCTTCTCAAGTACCCTGCATTTTGTGAGGACTATATCACCTTCATGAGTGATGTGATCACCAAGGGCTTTGCAATGGAGGTTCCTGCTGAAGACCTCAGCCGCAAAGATGGAAGGGTTAGGTACATTCCACACCATGGAGTGTACCATCCCAAAAAACACAAGACACGTGTTGTTTGATTGTGGCGCTTCTTATCAGGGAGCCACACTGAATGAGCAGCTTCTTCAGGGGCCAGCCCTTACCAGTACCCTGACTGGAGTTATTACAAGATTCCGCCAAGAACCTGTGGCTATTATGGCTGATGTGGAAGCCATGTTCCACCAGGTAAGGGTCCCGCCAGGAGATGCTGACCTACTGAGGTTTCTATGGTGGCCAGATGGAGACATCAGCAAGGGTCTGGTGGAGTACAGGATGGTTGTGCACCTATTTGGTGCTACCTCGTCACCGAGCTGTGCTAGTTATGTCCTCAGATGATGTGCTGAAGACAACAGGGACCTGTACAGCCTGAAGGCTATCTGTCAAAGGGGAGGCTTCAGTTTAACAAAGTGGATTAGCAACAGTCGAATGGTGCTGGTGGCCATACCCGAGAGGGAAAGGGCGAAAGAAGTAAAAGACCAGGACCTGGATCAAGATTCACTCCCTTTAGAGAGAGCATTGGGAGTACAATGGTGTGTCCAGTCTGACCACTTCAAATTCAGAATTGTCATCCAACACAAACCTCCCACCAGAAGAAACATCCTTTCCATAGTGAGTTCTGTCTACGATCCATTAGGAATCTTGGCGCCAGTGGTTCTACCAGCAAAAAAGATCTTGCAAGAGCTCTGCAGGCTAAAGCTTGGCTGGGACGACATAGTTCCAAATCAGCTTGCTCAGCGGTGGTCTGAATAGATGAAGGATTTGCAGCTGCTCAGTGAATTTGGAGTTGACCGATGTTTCAAGCCAGCACATTTTGGAGAGCCTCCATTCACTCAATTGCATCATTTCTGTGATGCTAGCGAAGATGGCTACGGCACAGTGACCTACTTAGTCAAGCAGAATAGCAGCAATCAAGTCCATTGCGCCTTCGTCATGGGAAAGGCAAAGGTTGCTCCACTCAAGCCCACCACCATCCCACATTTGGAATTAACAGCGGCAACTCTGGCAAGGCACATGGACAGAATGTTGAGGAGAGAACTGCAGCTGCAGCTTGCAGACTCAATGTTTTGGACAGATAGTATGGCTGTGCTAAAGTACATCAACAATAAGGTAACAAGGTTCCGCACATTTGTAGCCAATAGAGTATCGGAAATTCTAAAAGTGTCTACAGTATCTCAATAGAGGCATGTCAACACACACCTTAATCCTGCTGATTACCCATCAAGAGGACAGAAGGTGAACTAAGAACTAAGTTTGGATCTCTGGACCAGACTTTCTCACTAAGTCAGCTGACAGCTGAAGCCTGAACACCTGAAAGACCTCACCACAGTAGATCCTGAGATCAAGAAAAACACTACAATCAATCCTCTTGCATTAGCAATGGAGATGAATGTAATGCAGCAACTGATAGAGCACTAGGTAAGGGACACATTGCTGTGCCTGGCTAAGAAGAGAAGAGAGCAGAATGCAGACACTGCACCGTCTGACGCTGAGGAGGATCCACAAAGACCACAATTTCACAAATTTATGTCGAGCCACAAATTGAGCCTCAGCAAAAGAACACTCACAGTGGATGATCTGAAAGAAGCTGAACTGGAGATTATACGTTACTATAAGAGAAAGAAATTCCATCAAATTCACACTACAAAGCGGTGAGCCTGTCAAAAAGAGCAGCCACATATACATGCTCAACCCGGTTCTTCAAGATGGAATTCTTAGAGTTCGAGGACGGCTCAGTCGAGCAGCCATGCCAGAAGAATCCAAACACCCTGCCATCCTGTCTAAGGACCTTCGGGTGTCAGAGCTCATCCTCCAAGAGATCCACAAGCAAGTGGGTCACAACCGATGCAACCATGTTCTATCCAAGCTGCGTCTAAAATACTGCATCCCCAGTGCTAGTACAGCAATCAGAAGAGTCCTATCCAAGTGCCTTGTGTGTCGAGAACTACATGGTGTTACTGGACAACAACAGATGGCAGACCTGCCACAGAGCAGAGTCTTACCAGATGAACCACCCTTCACTAGAACTGGAGTAGACTATTTTGTAGTAAGGCGTGGAAGAGCTATTGTGAAGAGATATGGCGTCATCTTCACCTGCTTAGCCATTTGAGCTGTCCACTTGGAAGTAGCAGCATCCCTGGACACAGACTCCTTTATTAATGCCATTGCAAGAAGAGGTCAGGTGGCGGAACTGCGTTCTGTTAACGGAACCAATTTTATTGGGGCAGAGCGAGAGCTTAAGAGGGCTATCAGAGAGTGGAACATCTCCAAAATAGAGAACACTTTGCTTCAACGAGGAATTAAGTGGACATTTAACCCCCCAGCTGCCTCTCACCATGGAGGAGTATGGGAGCGTTTAATCAGGTCCATCAGAAAAATCCTCAGCTCCACCCTAAGGCCACAGAAACTGGACGAGGAGGGCCTTCAGCCGTTTCTTTGTGAGGCTGAGGCCATGATTAACAGTCAGCCCATTACCACACCCTCCAGTGACCCAAACAACCTAGAGGCACTCACCCCAAATCACCTCCTACTACTGAGGACTAAGCCATCTCTACTTCCAGGACTTTTCCAGAATGAGGACCTCTATGCGCGCTAAAGGTGGAGGCAGGTCCAGTACATGGCGGACCTCTTTTGGAAACGTTGGATGAGAGAGTGTTTGCCTGAACTTCAACAACACCAAAGGTGGTCACGTGTGTCACGAAACTTTGTGCCTGGGGACATGGTTTTGCTTGTGGACGAGACTGCACCAAGAAACTCATGGGTCATAGCCAAGGTCATCCAGTCAGTACCAGATGAACATGGACTTGTTTGACGGACTCGTGTAAAGACCAAGACGAGTGAACTAGATAGACCCATCACCAAGGTCTGTCTTCTCCCAGAATCAGTATGAGACAGTGGTAAAGACTGCACTCCAATGGTATGTCAAGTACTAGTGACCTCTGACATCAGAAGAAAGAAGACAAGACCCAGGATTGTTCTTATGACTTTAAGCACCCCATGACTTTTTGTTGTATATTGGTTAATAATTGTTTCTAAGTCTAGAGAACAATTAGGGGCTGGGTATGCATGAGACAAGGATCAGCCTGTTATTTTCTCATAGTTTCCTTATATATTTCCTTGAAGATGTACAGTTTGAATTGTAACCTTTGGATTCTAGAATAGTAAAGGTTAACAAATTATAATGTGTAAATACGTTAGAATATTGAACTTAGTTAACAAAGTTAAACTATGTCTAAAATAGACCATTTCATCCATTTTTTGGTAACTGTGCACTGTTACTTTAAGAGAGTGCACCTTTGCGCATTTACTTCAGTTAAGTTGTGGAATTCGCGACGGAGTGGAGGCTAGATTAGCTGTGGAGCCAAACAGTTTTCATACCGTGTCCTGTCATGTTTAGTTTTATATTATCCAACAAGGAAATTTCGATGGAATTATACGCCTTGTGACACGTGTGGACTAAAAGTTGTTTGTGTTTTTCAACCTTACAACGAACGCCGAGTGGATGATTCAAAACTACTTTGGCTGGACATGTGTGTGACAGAGGGCTCTGTCTCGGGCCGTGAGCGGCATCTTTTCCCCCCAAACTAACCACTTTTCCCTAGTTGTACAGTGTTTGTTCATGTTTGTGTCCTGTTACCTGTACATCATTCATACATATCAATAATGCACATATTCCAATAAAATACCACACTAACTTCGAGGGTGCGCAGTCAAAGCACGCAGCAGGTTACCCGGTTTCATACACATAAACATTTCCAATTCACGTTCACAGTCTTACAGTTTAAAGCACCCTACAAACACACTCAATTACACCTAAATGTTTGTTAGCGTCTTTACTGTTGTTGGTTTACCTTACTGTCTTTATCAGTTTACACTCACACACAATTACCCAGTTAAATGTTTGTCCCGTCTTTATTATTCATATCGCTTTGTTTGAACGTTCTTATTGCGTTGTAATGTTTGTTGGTTGTCGTGTCTCCCTCTGTTTTCTCTGTTTGTCCGTCTGTTTGGTTGCAGTAGCATAGGACTACTGGTGCAAGGGAGGACCAAACAGAGCTGTAGGAACGCAAGTTCGTTTATTTGGTTCAGCTGGAGTGGCACATCCATGATGCACACGGGGAAGGGGTCACTCCATGGAAAAGGGTTTTTGTACGTTAAAATGTAGCGATCGGCTGTTACTAGCCGGAAATGGTAAAAGTTAAAACATTACTGTGGAGTGTCTGTGGAGTGAATTTGTGTTTGTGATTGTGTATATGTACTGGAGTGGATAATTAATTGCCATATTCTTTTAAGTCAACAGAAGAAAGCTGGTATGTTACGAGGGAAGGGGCTTATATTACAAAAGGGTTTTTTTTTTTTTTCATCATTGTAGGTTGAGGGAGTCAGGAGAACAGAAAGCAGCTGTGTGGTGCGTTGAGTGGGATTTGAGAATTGGAAGTAGCGATTTGTTTGTTTATTTATTTATTTGTTAATCTAGCTATATAATAATAATAATAATAATAATAATAATAATAATAATAATATTTATTTAGAGCCCAGTATCACTATTTATAGTCTCAAAGGGCTTTACATGTCTATAACAAAGTCAAACCAAAATTATGCATAAGTTCGAGAAAATAGATAAGTCTTTAGTTTTGGTATTGAGAGAGTTTGCTCCTCTAACTTCTTTAGGTAAACCATTCCAAAGGAAGGGAGAGTGGTAGGAAAAGGCTCAGTTGGCAATGGACTTCTTTTTAACTCTTGGAATGACTAATAATCCAGAATCTTGAGTGCAGGGTGCAAGGTGGGTTATAGAGTGTAATTAAGCCAGACAAGTAGGAAGGCACGAGCCCATGTAAAATTTTATATGTTAATAAGAGGACCTTAAAATCTGCCCTTGCATGAATTGGGTGGCAATGAAGGGAAGCCAGGACAGGGCTAATGTGATCAAACTTCTTTGTTCTGGTCAGAATTCTAGCAGCAGCATTCTGGACCAGCTGAAGACTATTGGTACTAGAGGCAGGCAAGCCAGAGTAAAGAACATTGCAGTAATCGAGGCGAGACGTGACGAATGCGTGAACAATGGTTTCTGCATCAGCCATACTTAGAAAGGGGCTAATTTTAGCAATGTTACGGAGGTGATAAAAGGCCGTTTTGGTTGTGTTCTTGATATGAGTGACTAGCGAGAGACTAGAGTCAAAAATCACACCAAGGTTCTTAGCTGAACAGTTTTGAGAGATGATGCAGTTGTCAAAATTTAGAGTTAGATCACTAAAAAGATGCTTATGCGTAGGGGGACAAATGACCAGCATTTCAGTCTTGCCTGCGTTAAGCATCGGGAAATTTGAAGACATCCAACCCTTAATAGCACAAAGACGTGCCTCAAGGTTAGCCAATTCAGAGCGGTCAGTATGCTGGATAGGTAAGAAAATCTGAGTATCATCAGCATAACAATGGAAGTTAATGTTGTAACTACGAATAATGTCACCCAAAGGGAGCATGTAAATAGAGAATAGAAGAGGGCCAAGGACTGATCCCTGAGGAACACCATAGTTAAGCTTATTCAGAGGTCACATTATTATAGTGGACACACTGCTTTCTCTCAGAGAGATAAGATTTAAACCAAGTGAACGCCAGGCCACGAATGCCAATTTGGTTTTCCAGGCCCTTTAACTATATAGTCTGATTGACCGTGTCAAATGCTGCACTCAGATCAAGCAGAATAAGAACAGAGGTAGCACCAGCATCCATGGCTAATAAAAGATCATTAGTTCCTCTAGAAAGGGTGGTTTCAGTAGAGTGAAAACACCTGAAGCCTGACTGAAATATTTCAAACAGACTGTTAGAGGACATATGGGCTATCAGCTGAGCAGCTACAATTTTTTCAAGTATTTTTGAAAGAAACGGGAGATTAGAGATCGGCTTATAATTATTTAAGGCTTCAGGGTCAAGGTTGGGTTTTTTAGATAAAGGCTTGATCACGGCTGTTTTGAAAGAGGAGGGTACAATACCAGGTTTAAGTGACATATTTAGAGTGTTTAGGATTGCTGGGCCAAGAACCGAGAAAAGCTCCATGTAAAGTTTAGCAGGTAGGGGATCAAGGAGGCAAGAAGCTGGTTTCGCAGAGTGCACCAATTTGGACAGCGCGTCTAGAGAGATAGGGTTAAACTGAGTTAAGGTTGCACATCCTGGCTAATCTTAGGCGCAGTAACAGAGAATGTGCAGGCAGTCTGATTTGATAAATTAATTTGAATATTACGATGAATTAAGTCTATTTTTTGCGAGAAAAATTCAACAAAATCGTTTGCGGTAAAAGGGCTAGATTGAGGGGAGTGATTCTGGGTAAGTTTAGATATTGTATCGAAAAGGAACCTGGGGTTATTTTTGTTAATATTAATTATTTTCGAGTAATACGCGGATCTGGCTGTGTAGAGAGCGCGTTTATAATCTGTCAGGCTGTCGTGCCATGCAAGGCGAAAAACTCTAGTTTGGTTGCCCACCAGTTTCGTTCCAATTTCCTACACACCTGCTTCAGCGCGTGGGTTTTATTATTAAACCAAGGTGTTAAGTGTTTACATCTATTTTTTATAGTTAATGGTGCTACCATATCTTGTACATTACGAAGGGTAGAATTTATGCTGTCCGTCAAGTCGTTCAAAGATCTTTGCTGATCACTGAAAGAGTTGAGAGCAGTAGGAAGCAGATCAGCGAGCGCAGCAGTGGTGGAAGCATTAACGCGACGGCAGCTACGAACCGCGGTAGAGACCATTGGCGTCAACGGAAGAGTTACTTGGAAAGTAATAAGAAAATGGTCTGAGAGGGCAGCAGAGTAAGGAGAGACGACAACATGAGAGATATGTAGTCCGCGAGCTAGAATAAGGTCTAAAGTGTTGCCACTGAAATGAGTTGGTTCGTGGACATATTGGTTAAAGCCAAAAGTGTCTATGATAGTTGTAAAAGCTTTATTAAGTGAATCAGAATTGTTATTGATGTGAATATTAAAGTCCCCCAGGATCAGGATTTTATTCACTCTAGTAAGAATAACAGAGATAAATCCAGAAAACTCATCTAGAAATTGACAATAGGGCCCCAGGGGACGATAGAGCACTGCTATGAGAAAGGTTGAGGCAGTACCATATTGCTTCACAGAGAGCAACTCAAAAGAGTCAAAATTAGGTAAACTAAGGGTGTTAGGAGTAAATCTGGTATTATAGATTAGAGCCACACCCCCACCTTTCTTTGCTGCCCTAGCAGCACAGGAAAAGGAATAGTTAGGGGGTGAAGCTTCATTTAAAGGGAGAAAAACGTCTGGCTTTAACCAAGTTTCACACAAACCCATCATGTCAAGGCTAAGATCACTGATCAGGTCACTAACAAGCAACGCCTTAGGTGAAAGCGATCTGATATTGATAAAACCGAACTTCAGTGTAACCGGGCTTATAATAATAATATATATATATATATATATATATATATATATATATATATATATATATATATATATATATATATATTATTATGATAATATATTATGATGCAGCTACCAAGTACGAGTATTTACTACGCTGTCTTGGCCTGACAGTACCAATGAGTGTATCAGTGCAATACTAAAATACACTACTAAAAATGGACAAATCATGAATAATGGCCTGTCTCTAATAATATCCTCAATAAAGGCCTGGTTCTTCAGATGAGGAAAATAAACTATTTGAGAATTTACAGTGTATACAGACACATACACACACACACACACATATATATGTGTATATATATATATATATATATATATATATAACTCTCTTTTTAAAGACTTACCAACTTAAGACTTACCACATGGTGCTCCAATTACATAAATAGAATATACATTGAAATGGCATTTAGACCACACTTAGAGCTAGACCGGGGTTTTGGAGGGGTTTCTTATTATTAGGTTTAGGGAAAAATCCCATATGCCTTTCATCCATTACATCATGATCCTTTTTTATTATTTAATTTTGTAAAATCGCAGGAACATTTGTCCCTTCAGTGTCAGTGGGCCGTAAATCACGAGTTACTGAAGCACATTATATAAAAAGCCTGCTTAGACACAGAGGTAATGTTAGGGTAGTTGAGCACATATACACTGCCTCTTTATATCCCTTCTTTAACATCATTATTCTAACTGGCCTCAGAGAAGAACAAAACACAGACTGAAGTAATTCTTGGAGAAATAATGTTCATGAGGTAGAGACAGAATTAGATTTTTTCTTTTTTCTTTTTTAGTCATTTTATTTAAAATCTATTATGAAATATTTTATACAAAAAAGGAATATTTTTCTCAGAAGATACGTTATTTTAAAATTTGTATTAATTTTCACATTCATACTGATATATAGATTTAAACCAACGGTTCATCTTCCACATTCAAATTATAATTTTTATTGATGCTTTCTATGCTTTGCAACTTTCAGTGTTTAGATAAACACAGACTAGTGGAAATATCATGAAAGATAATAAAATCAGATTACCTTTCTACACATTAGTCTGAAAGGATTAATTCTTGAAAATGTTTACTCTTGCAGAGTCAAGCCACCATGAAGAATTTAAGCAGTGTTTTAGTGTTCACTCTCTCTGGGTTTAGTGAAATAAGGGAAACTCAATACATGCTCTTCAGCATAACCCTATTATGTTACATTGTAATTTTGTGGTTCAATATGACTATTATTGTCACTATAATATTAAATAGAAGGCTACATGAACCAATGTACATTTTCCTTTGTAATCTGTGTATTAATGCCCTTTATGGAACTACTGGCTTCTATCCCAAATTCATGTATGATCTACTGTCTGAGTTCCAGGTGATTTCATATGCAGGATGTCTCACACAAGCTTTTGTCATTTATACATCTGTTTTATGTGACTTTTCAACTTTAGCAATAATGGCATATGACAGGTATGTGGCAATATGCTGGCCATTAGAATATCACTCAAAAATGACAAACTACACAGTTATGAAATGTATTCTTTTTTCCTGGCTTACTGCATTCTTTTCCCTGTCCACTGCTATAGGTTTAACAACAAGACTTACTTTGTGTGGATCCAGTATTGAAAAACTTTATTGTGAATTCTGGGCAGTTGTGAAGCTGTCATGTTCTTCTACAACAGTAAATAATGTATATGGACATATACTAATTCTTGTATATTTCTGTCAAGCAATATTTATTTTTTTTTCATATATCAGACTAGTCAGTGCTTGTCAGAAGTCAGCTGAAAGCAGGAAAAGATTCATGCAGACATGTATTCCACATATGCTTGTCTTGCTCAATTTTACTGTTGCTACATTATTTGATGTGCTGTACAGCAGGTATGGATCAAGAGATTTCCCCCAAAGTTTGCATAATTTCTTGGCTTTGGAATTCCTTATTATACCTCCGATTGTAAACCCCATCATTTATGGACTAAAACTTACCAAAATTCGTGAACAAGTTCTAAGATTTCATTAGACAGTTTTCAGAGCTCATTTACAATAAAAAGTAAACAGAAGAACAGAAGTAGTTCAAAAATAGTTTAAACTACATACATGTTAACAGGTATGAATTTCTTACTGTAGGGGTCTATTTTGTGTTTCATTTTAAATGTTTAAGAGGATTGTACATTGTGATCACCAAATAAATAATTTGACTCCAACATTCAAATATTTGCATTTATGACTGTTTCATGATTACAGTATGTTATTATTATTATTATTATTATTATTGTTGTTGTTGTTGTTGTTGTTATTGTTATTGTTATTATTATTATTATTGCATTTGTGCAACTGCGACTACTGAAATTCTTTCAGATGCATTCATTACATAACACTGTTTTCTATTATATTTGCACAAAGCTCTCTTCAGAAGTGTGCGGTAAAGTCTACTTGTAGCTATTTTCAGTCTAAAAAACACACCTATATGTGTGGGACCTCCCTGTCTTCTGTCCCTGTTTTTTTGATCACATTGCTTTGTCCATGTGTCTGTGTCCCTGTCTGTTGTCTAAGTACCAGTGTACCATAGCACCGGACATTTGTTTTTGCTAAGAGGGCTAAAATTGTTTCTGCTGTTTTTAGACCTCTGTACCAACAGAGGCCAGAGTAGACTTTATTTTTCATTAGTAATATCATTATTTTGTTTTTCATTTTGTTTGGTTTCACTTTCAATTTTTCATAGTTTATTGGATTTTCCTTATTTTCTCCAATTAATGATACGTGCTTCCATAAACATCAAAACAGATTTTTTTCTGGGAACCGACTGATATCAAAGAGTATTTATACATGTGACCTAATGAGACGATCAACAGGGAACGGGCGTACATGACTAGATCATAGACTGGTTAAAAACAGGGGAATCCAGAGTTCGGGCTGACTTCGGAGGATCAGAACTCAGGAAGCACTGCCTTAGGTAAACTAGATGAATTGAGATGACCAGAGGAACCCAGAGAATCAGGAGAACCATGCAAATCTGGAAGACCTTGATTCCAGGGACCCTGGAGATTTGGGTGGAACCAAAGAGGTCTCTGGAAGCCATTAAAGACCTGATGTCTCTGGCTGCACTGGAGACTGCAAGACAGGGACTGGAGTATATCCAGCAGTGAATGGAATCAAACCTAAAAGGACAAATTTTATCTATATGTTATGTGCGGTGCACTGTGGGTTCCTTTGTTGTGTGCATCTTGTTTCCCTCCCTGTATTCTACACTCTCCTGACGCAGGTACCCAGCGGTGGCGCGAAAGGCTGTCAGTCCCATCTGGCCTGATGTTAGGTCCCGCCTCCCCGTGCCAGCCTGGCCAACCAGCAACGGAGTGCCCCTTTTCGGCTTGGCCAACTGGACACGGAGCGCCAACATTTAAAGACGCTGGATGTGCTGTGTGTTAGAATTCGATCTCGTTGCTTGCCTTTTGCCTTTCGTGTGTTTCTACTATTATTACAAATTTGCCATTGTGTGTTCGACACCGGAATTTTCGTTTATTGACTTTGTTTGTGGATTGCGCTCTGGCTTTGGTGTTTTGGTTATCGCGGGGAGAAGGACAGGTCAGGAAAGGGATCCCCGCGGTAGTGATCATACTGTATAGGGTTAGGTTAGAGGCCGGTGCCACTCTTGTATTTTCGTTACTAGATAGTTAGTGTAGTCAGGTTTCCTTTGGCTCTGCTACCTTTTTGTTTTGTAGCGTGTTTTTCGGTAGACATTTAGGGTGGTTTTTGTTTTACTAGTGTTACGCCTACAAAGTGAGTGCAACAATAAATGAGGGGGAGAGAATGCGGATCAGGCTTAGCAAACAAAATGTATTTAATCAGTACAAAAGAAAACGAATGCGAGCCATCAGGGATCCCAAAAGAAGTTCAGTAAACAAAAACACGTCGGTCCGACCGGCCACCTCCAAAATTAACATCCACCCTGGCAACCTAAAACAGACAAAAAGAAAGGAGAGGAGGGGCAGGGAGAGGTGGACGGGCAGAGCTTTTAAACCTGGGTACAACTGCGCGCCGGTGTACCCAATTGGGCTGATTGCCTCCTGCCACACCACCAGCATGCCTACCAGGAAACACAAAGAGATAACCAGAACCACGGCCTGGGGGGAAAAGGGGCAAAGCCCAGAGGGCCGTGACACTAGTTTCATTTCTTTGGCACCGTCTGTCGTCCTCTCCCACTTTCGTGTGTTTTGTGTGCCCCTGTAAATATATCCCTGTACGTATTTTGTAAATATCACTTTGTAATATTCCAAATATATTGTGCACTTTTTTTTCCCCACATTAATTCCCTGTGTCCGTGTTTTCCTCCCCCCCGTCACACCGTCCCAAAACCAGCACAGGTGGTGGGTTCCTTTATGTTATGCCCCCCCTACATACCCCTAAATACCACACTACACCAGGGATGTAACACTATAACACAACTGAAAAATGCACTGCAAACAACATGGGTGCAAAATCGGTGGGAAAAATACCACAGATCTCCAGGCGCAAACCAAAGGAATGTAGCAAGCCTAAGAATATCTGTGTCCTTGATGAAATCACTGTAATGATTTAATTTAAAAAATGCAAATTGACAAAAATGTGACAAATGCATTTGACTGAAATTTGATGAAACTTGTGTGGCCTGGCCATGAATGAGGGGACCGGACACGGAACAAAATTCTTATTTTTGCGGGTCTTTTATTCCCCGAGTGCACCCAACAGAGTACAGCATTAATTTTATAAATTTAAGAGGTGGAAATAATCACAAGGATCACAAAACAAACTACTTTTCTTCCATTTTTGTTTTACTCAATCAACCCCAACTATGAGAATAACACAGGACAGATATGTTTCTTATGAACATCCACTCTCGTAGCACTCTCCCCAGTGGAAGCTTAATGTTGACTCTTAATCCCCAAACTGTTCACTCTAGTTCTAGTTACCGATTATTTCACCAAATGAGCTTACAACATTAGAGGTCTACAGACAACAGTAGTGGCTTATTTCTAAATAAAGAAAGAAAATAGAGATACAACACAATCAAATATATTGGTACAGTTATCCCACCATAAAGTACATCACTTCACTGGGAAACATACATTCATGAACAAAATATACTTTTTCCAAACATTCTTCTATGAACTCAATATCAGTTTATCATGAAAGGAATGAGGAACTCAGCCTGCTCGCTAAGACACTCACACTTGGAGATTAGCATGGCATTCTGTCTCCCCTCTATGTTAGACAGAAGCGTACCAATTATCAAAGCTTTCGGAAAAGCCAATATATAACACTGACATGGTTATACTCTGTTAGCAATCACGTAAACACAATGCAAATATGGGTATTACAGGCGGCATTGAACAATAGCTCCCACAGTGCGTTTACTGACTCGAAAGAAAAATAAAACAGATTGTTTTCAAAAGCACGATATAATACAGCGCAGTTTGCGTTGATTAGCTTTGAACATCAAACACTGAACGACTATAACATACGCATTTGTACGACCTAAAAGTTACACAATAAGCATTAGACTATCCTTTTCAGCAGTGTACTGTGTCGCCACTTACGCTGCCCCGCGTTGCCCTCTGCGTGGTGAGGATATCACATAGCGAACGTTTTCCCGATCTCAGCAACCCTTAGCTCTCCGGTTCTACCCCCTGCTTTGCATGACGTCACACAGGAGCACTGCGGGCTTTACTCCTAAACTGCTCTTAAAGTGACAGTACTACCACAACAAAAAGAAACAGCTACTCTACAGTTCTAATTCCCCACTGTCTAACCAGCCCAAGAACAGTCTCTACCCGTGTCCACTCGGCTCTAGTTTTTGTTGAGTAAATCTAGACTAAAGCTAATAATGATCAAATGACTAAAATATGACAAAAACAAATATACATTTTAGTCAAAACACTAAATCTAAGACTAAATAATAAATCACCTGCCAAAATTAACACTGGTGACAGGAGCAGCAACCTGTTTTCAGTGTTTTCAGACCTCAAATAATGCAAAGAACAAAAGTTCATATTCATTTTTAAAGAGCACAATACTAATGTTTTAACTTAGGAAAAGTTCAGAAATCTATATTTGGTTGAATAACCCTAATTATCAACCACAGCTTTCTTGTGTCTTGGCATGCTTTCCACCAGTCTTTCACATTGTTGCTGGGTGACTTTGTGCCACTCTTGGCACAAAAATTCCAGCAGCCTGGCTTTTTCTGATGGCTTGTAACCATCCAGTTTAAATTTAAGAGTTTATTTGTCATATGTAGGTTAACACAGGGTCAACGGTACAATGAAATGTATGAGACGAGAGAAACAGGTCAACTCAGCAATAAGAGCACACTAGTTGGCCATCCTCCTCAATCACATTCCACAGGTTTTCAATAGGGTTCAGGTCTGGAGATTGGGCTTGCCATGACAGGGTCTTGATCTGGTGGTCCTCCATCCACACCTTGATTGACCTGGTTGTGTGGCATGGAGCACTGTCCTTCTGGAAAAACCAATCCTTAGAGTTGGCGAACATTGTTAGAGCAGAAGGAAGAAGGAAGCAAGTTTTCTTACAGAATAACCTTGTACGTGGCTTGAATCATGTATCCTTCACAAAGACAAACTAGCCTTGCTGAAGCACCCCCGGATCATAACCAATCCTCCACTAAATTTCACAGTGGGTATGATACACTGTGGCTTGTAGGCCTCTCCAGGTCTCCATCTAACCATTAGATGACCAGGTGTTAGGTAAAGCTGAGAACTGGACTCATCGGAGAAGATGACCCGACTCCACTCTTTTTCAACTCTTTTGGTATGGTCAATAGTTATTTTTTGATTCCAGTTGTTTTTGAGGTAGTACTATCACTGTACTATCACTATCACTGTTTTTGCCATCCAGCTAGCCCTGTTGCAGGAAGATAGTGATGGCCACAGCAGGGGTTTTTATACTTTTCCTTGCTAAATACGATTTTGTTTAGGTGACAACCTAATCAGTACCTTATTAAGTAGAATGAGCTTTGCTTGTGTTGGAGTTTAACAGACACTGCAATGGAATGGCTGCCATACATGTAGAGATGGTGATTTAAGAAAAATTTGGAATGGCCTCTTAATTTTTTCCGGGGCGGTATATCATAAATCCTTATAGTGGCTGGGGGTTTAAAAAAAAAAAAGTGCCTTAGTAGCCAGCTACTAACAGTCTGACTAAATGACAGCGTACCGTATCTAGCTTGGCTGAGTAAACGTGAATGCAAGGGGAAGGTTTTTCTTAATAAAGAGAAGCACTTCGGCTCTCTCTCATGTAAGTCGGATTCTCTTCTCATTAACACCTTGAGAAGCTGCGCTGAAGAGTCGTTTGTTGTCAACACAACGGCATGACGCTGATAGAAATTTCCAAGCTGTGGAAGCCAAAGGAAGGAATCGGACTGTGTTGCTTCTCCAGTATTCAAGGATGACGATTCTTTAAATGTTTTAGCAAACTCCTTGCTTTGTAGTCCTTTGCATTTGTGTCTCCCCTTGAAATAGTTGAGTTACAAATATTACAGTTAGCAGTTTTACTTTCTTTGTTTTCAGTTTGAAAGAAATTCCAAATAGCTGACATGATTCCAAATTTGATTACAATACAAAGCCTTTCGCACTAGTTTACAGGCTACACCATTATACATCAGTGTACTCGTAACTGGAAGCATTAAATTATGTTGCAGCTACCAAGTACAAGTGTTTACTATGCTGTCTCGGCCTGACATGAGTACCAACGAGTGTATCGGTGCATTACTAAAATACACTACTAAAAATGGACAAATCATAAATAATGGCCTGTCTCTAATAATAGCCTGTCTCAATAAAAGCCTGGTTCCTACTTCAGTTGAGGAAAATAAATGCCCCGGCCACTATTCGAGAATTTACGGTGTATACACACACACATGTGTATATGAATAACTCACTTACCAACTTGGCCACATGGTGCTCCAATTACAGAAATAGAATATACATTGAAATGGCATTTAGACCACACTCAAAGCTAGACCGGGGTTTTGGAAGGGTTTCTTATTTCTAGGTTTGGGGAAAAATCCCATATGCCTTTCATCCATTACATCATGATCCTTTTTTTATTATTTAATTTTGTAAAATCGCAGGAGCATTTGTCCCTTCAGTGTCAGTGGGCCGTAAATCACGAGTTACTGAAGCACATTATATAAAAAGCCTGCTTAGACACAGAGGTAATGTTAGGGTAGTTGAGCACATATACACTGCCTCTTTATATCTCTTCTTTAACATCATTATTCTAACTGGCTTCAGAGAAGAACAAAACACAGGCTGAAGTAATTCTTGGAGAAATAATTTTCATGAGGTAGAGACAGAATTAGATTTTTTCTTTTTTCTTTTTTAGTCATTTTATTTAAAATCTATTATGAAATATTTTATACAAATAAGGAATATTTTTCTCAGAAGCTTTGTTATTTCAAAATTTGTATTAATTTTCACATTCATATTGATATATAGATTTAATTGCATCTGTTCATCTTCCACATTCAATTTATATTTTTTATTGATGCTTTCTATGCTTCATTTAGATCAAAACAGACTAGTGGACATATCATGAAAGAAAATAAAATCAGATTACCTTTCCACACATTAGTCCGAAAGGATTAAATCATGAAAATGTTTACTCTTGCAGAGTCAAGCCACCATGAAGAATTTAAGCAGTGTTTTAGTGTTCACTCTCTCTGGGTTTAGTGAAATAAGGGAAACTCAGTACATGCTCTTCAGCATAACCCTATTATGTTACATTGTAATTTTGTGGTTCAATATGACTATTATTGTCACAATCATCTTAAATAGAAGGCTACATGAACCAATGTACATTTTCCTTTGTAATCTGTGTATTAATGCCCTTTATGGCACTACTGGCTTCTATCCCAAGTTCATGTATGATCTACTGTCTGAGTTCCAGGTGATTTCATATGCAGGATGTCTCACACAAGCTTTTGCCATTTATTCGTCAGTTTTGTGTGACTTTTCAACTTTAACAATAATGGCATATGACAGGTATGTGGCAATATGCAGGCCATTAGAATATCACACAAAGATGACAAACTACACAGTTATGAAATGTATTCTTTTTTCCTGGCTTGCTCCATTCTTTAGCATGACTACTGCTGTAGTTTTAATAACAAGACTTACTTTGTGTGGCTCCAATATTGAAAAACTTTATTGTGAAGTCTGGGCAGTTGTGAAGCTGTCATGTTCTTCTACAACAGTAAATAATGTATATGGACATATATTCATTCTTGTATATTTCTGTCATGCATTATTTATTTTTTGTTCATATATCAGACTAGTCAGTGCTTGTCAGAAGTCAGCTGAAAGCAGGAAAAGATTCATGCAGACATGTATTCCACATATGCTTGTCTTGCTCAATTTTACTGCTGCTACATTATTTGATGTGATGTACAGCAGGTATGGATCAAGAGATTTCCCCCAAAGTTTGCGTAATTTCTTGGCTTTGGAATTCCTTATTATACCCCCAATTGTAAACCCCATCATTTATGGACTAAAACTTACCAAAATTCGTGAGCAAGTTCTAAGATTTTATTAGAGAGTTTTCAAAGCTGGTTTATAATAAAAAGTAAACAAATGAATGTAAGTAGTTCAAAAATACTATAAACTGCACACACGTTAGCGGATATAAATTCCTTACTGTAGGGGTTTATTTTGTGTTTCATTTTGAATATTTAATTTAAGAAGAGTATTGTACATTGTGAATATAGATTACCAAATAAACAATTTGTCTTCAACATTCAAATATTTGAATTTATGACTATGTTTCATGATTACAGTGTGTTATTATTATTACTATTACTATTATTGCATTTGTGCAACTGCGACTGAAATTCTTTCAAATGCATTCATTACATAACACTGTTTTCTATTATATTTGCACAAAGCTCTCTTCAGAAATGTGCGGTAAAGTCTACTTGTACCTATTTTCAGTCTAAAAAACACACCTGCAGTAAGTCAAATTCTGTAAGCCTGAGGACCAGCAGATGATCACAAAGAATGTGAGATCAGTATTTGGAACAGGGCCTCTACTTTTCTCCCTTTCTGTTTAAATGTGAGTATATCAAGCTATACAAGGATGATGTCAGTGTTAATCAGTCACATTCATTTAGAAAAACAACAACAACAACAACCTAGGGTTGTCCCTGCAAGAGCACATTGCACTCTTCAGGTAATTCTGTGTACAAGCACTGTTGCACTGATTATCTCTGTTGTAGCTGATCAGCCTCTCCATGCAGGTATGTCTCCCTTGTGTTTGCTGTCATAACCATGCAATATATTGCATGGTTATGAAATATATTTTATGTTTCTATTTAGTTGTCAACTCCAGGAAGATCCCAGTCCCTGGTTCAAAGGAAACAGGGCCAGCACAAGACTTTACTGGGCCCTAAGCAGAATTGGACTAGGGGCCCACTGCCTGGGCACCACCAATACTATTGACTATTGATCATTTGCACACCTACTGTAAATCTAACACACCCATTAGAGAGTCGGGCCAGCTGAGAGGACAGTTCTGGCCAGCACACACATTTGGAGCTGTGTCCTAAGGGGTGTCCAGAATTAGCTCACAACAAAGAGGCTGTCAGCTGCTTCTTTGCTTTGTTTTCTGAGATTTACTGGTTAAGGGTTGCTTTGCTATGCATTCAGTGCTGAGTTAACTGCAGTACTTGAATGTTTTGGACGCTTTTGCCTTATCCCATGTATGAATAAGTTTCAGTCTGAAAAGTTTTCTGGTTGTCAGTTTGCCATGGCCTGTTTGTTGTTCACCTGAGCTTGTGACCATGGTTTCTGCTCTGAGAGTATGGCTTTCGGTCATTTGTTTTATTTTCCTTGTATCTTGTTAATTTTGAATTTGTTTGACCCACATCACGCAGACATCACACCAGTTATCCCATTACCATCATAAAGGAAAACTCACTGGGCCTCATTTATCAGTCTAACGTAGAAACCAGCACAGATCCGAGCACACAAATCATCTCACGACAGGGTTCACGTGTGATTCATGAAACGTCCGTATCTCGCCAATCTGAGCATAATTATGATCAAGCGTTGATAAATGTGGCAGCTAAATACAATCGTAATTTAAATATCATGCCCCTAAATATTCTCAGTTTAGAGGCCTTGCCCCTAGAGTTTACAACCTGGAGATACATAATGAGTCTGTGGCAGGGTGAAGCCGAACCGGGGTTCGGGTTGCCCAAAACGCACCAAAAATAAACAAAAAATGTATATATATATATATATATATATATATATATATATATATATATATATATATATATATATATATATATATATATTTCTACACAAAAAAACAAACAAACAAACCAACCAAATATATATACATATATTATATATATAGATAGATAGATAGATAGATAAATAAACAAATAAATAAATAAACAAACAAATCGCTACTTTCAATTTCAATTTCTTAACTTCAACTCACTTCAATTCTCCAAAGCTACACTCTGTCAATCTCCTTACTCCCTCAACATACAATGATTGGAACCCTCTTTTCATTCATAAGCCCCTCCCACAGAACATACCACATTCGTTCTGTCTAAAAATAAAAATAACATTGCCCATCCTAATCATTTCAGTGTACAAACAGAATTACCACAACTTTTATACACATTTTATACACATATTTATACATTCACAATTTCACCTATCCCCATAATTTCCATAAATCATCACCTTTCCACCTCCAACTCCTTCGCTAGTTTTATGGTCCCTCCTGCTCCTACACTGCGCATGCGTACCTCAGGTCAACCTCGATAAACTAGCCTTTGTTGCTCCAGCTCTGTTTGGCCCTCCCCTGCACCGGTAGTTGTACCCCACTATGGCACAGACAAACAGACACACGGAGAGAGGAAACGGGGAACGGAGGAAGACAAGACCACGAACAAAATCCTATAACAACAAAAAAAAGACATTTAAACCAAACGCTAAGTACAATAAAGACGGGACCAAACATTTCAATGAGTAATTGTGTGTGTTTGTAACATGATAAAGATGGTAAAACAAACAACAGTAAAGACACTAACAAACATTGAGGGTGTTTGTGGGGTGTTTTAAACTGTAAGATTGTGAGCGTGAATTGGAAATGTTTGTGTATATGAAACCGGGTAACCTGTTGCATGCTTCGAGTGTGCACCCTCGAAGCTAACGCATTATGTTATTGGAAAATGTGTATTATAGATATGTATGCATGGCGTACACATAACAGGACACAAACACGAACGAACAAAGTACAACTGAGGAAAGTGGTTAGTTTGTGGGGAAAAGACGCCGCTCGCGGCCTGAGACAGAGCCCTCTGTCACAGAGTCCAAGAAGAGAAACTTCTCTGTCCTCAAAATAGAAACTCTAACGCAAGTCATTTCACACATGCACTGCAACCCTTAAATAATCAGGATTCTAACCAGAGGGGCTGTATGTGTGAACAAAAATGTCCACAGGGGATGACATGGATTCTAAATTGACTTTATTCTACCAGTCCCCTAGTACAAATTCCGTTTTCTTTTTGTTTGGGTTCATGTGTGAATGGAGTGGATTATACTCCAGCATTTGCACAGCAAGCAAGTGGGCGTGTTGATGCTGTTTCTAACATGTGACTGGCACAAAACCGGAAGAAAACAAGCATCCTAGGGTGAAGAAGAAGGGCCATTTACTCGAAGACGCCAATGAAAATGTCTAACTGAACAGACGACAAGATCCGGGAACTTCTGTCGGTAAGGGCTGACGCTTGGAGCTTCATCCACCTTTTTCGATAAGTTGTAAACAAAATCCTGCAATTTTCGCAGAGTAATTTTGCGTCATGTCCTGCCTCCTGCACGCTCTACCCAAGCGCCACTCCCCACCTAAACCAAACGGAGTATTTCGAGTATGTGTGAACACGTTTCATTGGGAATGTCTGCTGCTGTGTGCCGCATGTGTGAAAGGGCAACTTCGGACATAATGCAAACCTGATTCTGTGGTTATAGTCCGTAGTGCATATGTGAAAACAGCTCAACTGAACCAATCACATTGCAGGTCGGTTAACCTACCTATGGAAGTTGAAAGATGCCATGAATTTGCATTTAATTCAGATTACATTTTACCATGATAACGTGTTACTTTTCTTTGTTTTCTTGAGATCTTGGCTTATTTGTCATTATCACAAAGTAACAAAACAGTTGTTTTCTCAAGATCTCGAATTAATTATGTTGTGACTATCAGTGTCAGGATATCCTGTTATATACTTGGCAGAATAGTTGACCACCTTTAGAAATGAAAGTTTCTTTGGCTACGATTCTGAACTTCTATCTACTGAGACTCTTATTTAATTAATGTGCACTTTATAAACAACACATTATATGCGAACATGTCATTGATTGAAAATTGCCAATTGAAATGAAACAATGATAGCGGTAATGGAATTATGGTATCTTGTTATCTTACTCATCGTTTAAAAACTAGGGCAGCCGTGGTCTAAAGGGTAGAGCACCGGGCTTGTGACTGGAGGGTTACCGGTTCGATTCCCAGGTCCCAGGCCCAACATCCCCGGCTGTGTGCCCTTGAGTAAGGCACTTAACCCCAATGCTCCCCGGGTGCTCACCAAGGAGGCTGCCCACTGCTCCTGCATCTGGTGTGTGTGTTCACTACTGGTGTATCGGATGGGTTAAATGCAGAGGACAAATTCTCTGCTCACTTCACAGTGTGTGTGTGCCATCACTGAAACTTAACTTATTTCAGCTAATCTTGACCTGATTATCAGTGTCAAAATAACGCATTACATACACGTGTGTCATTGAAAACTGCTGTTTAAAATGACTGAACAACAAAAACGTGAAGGGATTTATGATATCTTGTTATGCAAAGAAACATTTTTTGTTCGTAATGTAGACACACATACTTAACGTTGGCCTCATGATGCCATGTTAGTCATTTCATTTAATATGTTTGATTAACTCTGCTGCTGCTGGGAAGCATTGAGGTAGCCCACGTATACAGTAACGTAATGACATGGCTCTATGTTGGCTCTCTAGTCTGTGGAAAAGGAAAGCATTTCTTAGAGGGTTTCGCAAGTTGAACCAACTGCAAACCAGCAATAGCACCAGCCCAGCACTAGCACCTGGTTTGCTTTGGTGGAAAAGGGGTATAGAGGATGGCTACCCTTACAGATTTGACCCGAAAGAACAGTCCAAACCAGATCCAATGGACAGAGGAGGCAGAGGGAGCCTTTCAGGATATAAAGGATGCCCTATGCAGTGGTCCTGTTTTACAATGTCCTGACTTTGAAAAAAAAATATTTTACAAATTGATGCATCTGATAAAGGCACTGGAGCTGTTCTTTTTCAAGGAGAACCAGGTGTTCGACACCCAGTGGCCTACATCAGCAGGAATTTGTTCCCGAGGGAAGTTCATTATTCCGCATTGGACAAGGAGTGCCTTGCCATGAAATGGGTCCTTGACACCCCGAAATACTAATTCTGTGGGCAAGAACTCCTTCTCGAAACTCCTTCTGGGTGAATCATATGAAGGATTCAAATGCCATTATCACTCACTGTTATCTGTCAATACAGCCCTACAAGTTTTCCATCTGACACGTACCTGGTAAAAGCAACACTATTGCAGATTACTTTTGCCGCTTACCAGCTTGAAACCAGAGGTGGGGTGTGTGTGATAGCTGCACATATAGGCCACTACACCAGTTTAGTGTCCAGCTCATTTATCACGTTACACATACATATGCAGTATATAATAACACAAGCCAGAAATTGCCTAGACAGAGCGTCTGGCACCTTGTTCTTGGTTCCGGGATGGTATGAGAGTCGAAACGGGTAAAAAACAGTGCCCACCGCGCTTGACGGGGGTTCAGGCGCTTGGCTTGTTGGAGGTATTCCAGATTCTTATGGTCTGTCCACACCAAGAACGGATGTTGGGCCCCTTCCAGCCGATGTCTCCATTCTTCAAGAGCAAATTTAACCGCCAACAACTCCCGGCCTCCAACATCATACCTAGACTCAGTAGGAGTCAAGCGGTGAGACAGAAAGGCACAAGGATGCAATTTACCATCAGAAGAACGTTGAGAAAGAATGGCTCCAACTCCTACATCTGAGGCATCCACCTCAACAATGAAAGGCAAAGCCGGATCAGGAAGTGTCAGGATAGGATGCTTGAGCTCCTTGAAAGCCTTATCCGCCTCTTAAGTCCAAGCATAATGAACATCACTCTTCTTAGTTAGAGATGAAATGGGGGCAGTCACCGAACTGAAGTCTCTGATAAACTTATGGTAAAAATTTGCAAATCCGAGGAATCTTTGAATCTCCTTGATGGATGCACAGCTTGTGTCTTCTTTTGGTCCATTTGAACGCTACCCTCCCTAATGATAAAACCGAGGAAGGAGACATGAAACTCACTTCTCTGGTTTGACAAAGAGGTTATTTTTCAGCAGTCTCTGGAGGACTTGGCGTACATGATGACGGTGCTCAAGCAAAGATCGAGAAAGGATTAATATAACGTCCAGGTAAACAAAAACAAACTGATTAATCATGTCCCTGAGGACATCATTGATAAGGGCCTGGAAGACAGCAGGGGCATTAGTCAGTCCAAAAGGCATAACTTGATATTCATAATGGCCGGATGGAGTATTGAAGGCTGTCTTCCATTCATCACCTTATCAGATTCTGATCAAATGGTAAGCATTACGCAGGTCCAATTTCGTGAAGATGATAGCTCCCTGGAGCAGGTCAAATGCTGTGGACATCAGTGGCAAGGGATAACGATTGCGAATGGTGATTTTGTTTAGACCACGATAGTCAACGCAGGGCCGCAGTCCTCCATCCTTTTTGCCCACAAAGAAGAACCTGGCCTCTGCTGGAAAGGTGGAAGGACGAATAAAACCAGAGGTCAGTGCATCCTTAATGTAAGTTTCCATGGCCTTACATTCAGGGAGAGATAGTGAGAAAATGCACCCACGTAGGGGACTGGTGCCTGGCAAAAGTTCAATGGCGCAGTCATAGGGCCTGTGGGGTGGAAGTGCAGATGCCTTTTTCTTGCAAAACACCTCGTTCAAGTCCAGATACTTGGCAGGAACATGGGTTAACTCGGAAGGATCTGGGGACTCTGGCTGAAAAGAGGGACTTGAAAAGAGGCATGTAGCATGACAAGTTGGACCCCACTCAAGAATAGAACCAGTGATCCAGTCAATATGGGGGTTGTGGCGGTTCAAGCAGGGGAAGCCCAGGACCACAAGGAACTCACGGGAATCAATTAAGTGCAAGGAAATCTGTTCTTGGTGATTTTCTACCTTGAGACACAGAGGAGAAGTAGTTAAAGTTACCATGCCAAGACCAAGAGGGTGACCATCTAAAGCAGTGACTGACAGTGGAGTGTCAAGGGTAACCTTTGAGAAAGGCTGACATCAATGAATTTCCCAGCAGCACCAGAATCTACTAAGGCCTGACGAGAGTAATTCTGCTCACCCCAAGAGATGGTAATGGAAAGGAAGACACCCGCACCAGGGGATTCGGGAGAACAAGTAGCTCCCGTCACAGCCCTCCCTCTGCTGGACGGGACTGCTCTTTTTCCACAAGCTCTGGACAAGAGGTTCTGAAGTGACCATGTTTGCCACAGTAGATAAAACACCTTTCTCTTCTGTGCCGTTCCCGTTCAGCCTGAGATAGGCGTGTGTGTCCAATCTGCATGGGTTCAAGAGCCTCAGATGGAGATGTAGGTGGATGACAGGAGGGGCCTGATGGTTCAAATTGTCTCAGGAAATTGTTGTGATCTCTGTGACGCTCACGGAGCCGGTTGTCAAGACATATGGCATGAGAAATAAGAGATTCAAGATCACCAGGACAATCCAGTGAAGCTAAGCTGTCTTTTAAGGCATCAGAGAGACCATTTAGGAAAACAGAGATGAGTGCACACTCATTCCAGCCACTTTCAGCAGCAAAGGTCTGAAAAGAAATGACATAATCAGCTACACTGTTTCTTCCCTGACGTAGCTGTAAAAGTTGTTTGGCTGCGTTCTGGCCTGTAGCAGAGTGATCAAAAATTCACAGCAGGTCAATGAAGAACTTGAGGTTTGAGCATTCTGCGCCCTGCTTTTCCCGGATGGCCATTGCCCAAGCCAGGGCCTTGCCAGTTAACAGAGTGATAATATATGCAATTCTGGACCTATCCGAAGGGAAGACAGTAGGCTGCAGTTCAAAAGTCAGCTGGCACTGAGTTGGGAAGCCCCGGCATCCACCCGGATTCCCATCATGTTGTTGGGGTGCTGGAAGGTGAGGTTCAGCACTGGGATGCTGACATGGTGGTGGTAACCCAGATGAACGTATAGAGGCGGACATGGGCTGCTGTGCTGGAGCTGGAGGAACTTGTGGAACCAAACTCTGAAGGTTTTGAGCGAGGTGCTGTAGAACTTGGTCATGGCGAGCTAGTATCTGCTGCTGGTTCATCAGGGCTTGACCGTGTGTGTCCATAGTTGCTCCAAAACTGTTCAAAGTTGCCATTAGCTTTTCAAACTCTGTAGCTGGGATCTTAACTGTGTGTGTTCTACTGCTTCTACTGAGTCTGTCATGGCTGCCAGAGACTGATGGAGACTCAAGTGCAGAGCAACACAAGAATTGGTTCAATTGGTTTATTTAAAAAAGAAAAATTTTCAAAAAATCAAAAGGAACAAAAAATCCAAGCAAAAGACAAAAATAGGCAAAAAAACAGCACACAGACAAACAAGTCCAATTCAAAGTCCAAAATCGAAATCCAAAAGGCAGGCCAGAGTCAGGTTAGGAAAATCAGTCAAAAACCAGGGAAACAATATTACAAGGGACAATCCAGAAGAGGTATCGTGATCAGGCAGAGTCTTACCAGGAGCAATCCAAAAAATCACAAAGGGCAAAAGGCTTAGGACGAGAAACACAGGGAATCACAAAGACTTAGCAAGGACATAGACAAAGGACTGGGCTTAAATGCACTAGGTTAACAAGCACATGACAGAGACAATAAGGTACAGGTGAGCTAGGTAACGAGAGGGCAGGGTAAACATAGCCAGGATAAAGAGTCTATGGCGACCTCTAGAGGCCAGAAACAGTCCAACCCGTGACAAGCATTTGTCTTCCACAACTTTTTATTTACTTTCAGTTGCGAAGTTAAGTGCTGAAACTTAGTTATTAAAGCACTCTGTAATTTACTTTTTCCATTGTTACCTGCCTGAGTCATCTTTTTAGGTTGGTCCACCAAGAAAAGGGGTATGTGTGGAAACAAGGGCTATTTCTTGGGTTCCTAAGGGGAGGCAGAGGAAACTACCATCCTTAATTGCCTGAGGGGACCAAAGATCACCGTGTGTTTCTTAATTGTTCCTTAAAAGTGTTTTGCTTTATTTGTTTAATACGATTAATTGTTAAGTAATAGCATGTAAATCTCAGTTGTTATATTTGTCGACTATAACCTTATATATTTATATATTAGTTATGTTACATTGTTTTTCACCCCCTCTGTCTGTTGTTTGGTGCTGGCCACCAAACTATATGTGTGTGGGACCTCCCTGTCTTCTGTCCCTTTTTTTTCTTTCGTTCCATTGCTTTGTCCATGTGTCTGTGTCCCTGTCTGTTGTCTAAGTGCCAGTGTACCATAGCACTGGACATTTATTTTTGCTAAGAGGGCTAAAATTGTTTCTGCTGTTTTTAGACCTCTGTACCAACAGAGGCCAGAGTAGACTTTATTTTTCATTAGTTGTATCATTACTTTGTTTTTCATTTTGTTTGGTTCCACTTTCAATTTTTCACAGTTTATTGGATTTTCTTTATTTTGTCCAATTCATGATACTTGCTTCAATAAACACCAAAACAGACTTTTTTTTTCTGGGAACTGTTTGAAGTCAATGAGACAATGAACAGGGAACGGGTGTACATGACTAGATAATAAGCTGGTTAAAAGCAGGGGACTCCAGAGTTCCAGTTGACTTTGAAGGACCCGAACTCAGGAAACACTGCCTTAGGTGAACTAGATGAATTGAGATGACCAGAGGGACCCAGAGAATCAGGAGGACCATGCAAATCTGGAGGACCTTGATTCCAGAGACCCTGGGGATTTGGGTGGAACCAAAGAGGTCTCTGGAAGCCATGAAAGACATCAAGTCTCTGGCTGCACTGGAGACTGCAAGACAGGGACTGGAGTATATCCAGCAGCGTATGGAAGCAAACCTAAAAGGACAACTTTTATTTATAACGCAACTGAAAAATGCACTGCAAACAACATGGGTGCAAAATCGGTGGGAAAAATACCACAGATCTCCAGGCGCAAACCAAAGGAATGTAGCAAGCCTAAGAAGATCCGTGTGCTTGATGAAATCAATGTAATGATTTAATTTAAAAAACGCAAATTGACAAATGTGACAAATGCATTTGACTGAAATTTGACCTAACTTGTATAGTTTTTGTTGACTAAAACTAGGATAAAGCTATTAATGAACAAATGACTAAAATATGACAAAAACAAAGATGTATTTTAGTCAAAACAATATAAATATTTATTCTGTATGGCAACATGAAATCACTAATTTTGCTGACTGACCGACACGTGTGCAACATTATTTGAGACTGTTACGTTTAGCCTTTGTATGATATCACATTTGTAAAATAGGTTGTATGAATGCCTGGTGTATGGCTGAAGACAAAAGGCTGAATCTTGGGGTTTTCTTACCAAACTGGTATTCTTATTCCAGCATGGCAAACATGTGCACCACATGACTTAGGCTTGTACTTGGTGTGTTCGTGCGCTTTTGGATGGACAGATCTACATTTCAGAATAGAGCTATATGTATTTATGGATATTAGTGAATAAGTTCTAACAATTCAAATTCAAATGACATTATAACAACAACATAATATCGTTATATTTGTTAAGGAAAAGGTGGCTTGCCCCCTCCGAGTTGGGACTGAGTTGCTGCCTCAAGCGGAGGAGTTCAAGTATCTCGGGGTCTTGTTCATGAGTGAGGGTAAAATGGAGCGGGAGATTGACAGGCGGATTGGGGCGGTGGCGGCGGCAGTCATGCGGTCCTTGTGCCAGACCATCGTGATGAAGAAGGAGTTGAGTCAGAAGGCAAGGCTCACAATTTATCAGTCGATCTTTGTTCCAACCCTAACCTATGGTCACGAGCTCTGGGTAGTGACCAAAAGAATGAGATCGCGTACACAAGCGGCGGAAATGAACTTCCTCCGCAGGGCGGCTGGGTGCATCCTTAGGGATAGGGTGAGGAGCCCAGACACCCGGGAGGAGCTTGGAGTAGAGCCGCTGCTCTTCTGCATTGAAAGGAGCTAGTTGAGGTGGTTCGGGCACCTAGACAGGATGTCTCCTGGGTGCCTCCCTGTGGACACGTTGGGAGAATTATATATCTCGGCTGGCCTGGGAACACCTTGGGATCCCCCAGGAGGAGCTGGTAGATGTAGCTGGGGAAAGGGATGTCTGGGCTACCCTCCTCAGCCTGCTGCCACCCCGACCCAGTCATGGATAATCGGGAGAAAATGGATGGATGGATTGTGAAGGTAAAAAAAAAAAAAAACAGGAACAAAAATAGACCACTGCAAAATTATCAGTTTCTCTGCAGGAGACCACTGCAAAATTATTAGTTTCTCTCATTTTACTATTCATAGCTTTGTGTTTGAGTACAATTAACAGTTTTGCTGACAACATTTCTCCCAAATTGCAAATAAAGATATCACTATTTAGAGCATTTATTTGCAGGAAATGACAATTGGTCAAAATAACAAAAAAGATGCAGTGTTTTCAGACCTCAAATAATGATTAAACAGCACAATACCAATGTTTTAACTTGGGAAGAGTTCAGAAATCTAAATATGACCAAGTGGTAATTCTACAGAGTAATTACCACAGAATATTTAGATTTAATTTATTTTATTTATGAGGGCAAAGTTTTTGTTGTGTGTTTTGGTCACTAGGGGGCGGTGAAGCATGTTTAGATATGGGCATGCCTAGTAGAAGTTGATTTTTTGTGGATTGTGTGCAGATTTTCATGCAATGCTGTGTTTAACTAAGTGCCATGTAACTGTTCCAGTGTGTAAATGTGTGTATAAGGTTACGAGCTATACATGTTTCCAAATCTAGACCTAAAATGTTTACATTCTACAGAAAGTGTTGATGTTAGATCACTCACTAACACCTTGAGAAGCTGCGCTGAAGAGTCGTTCGCTGTCAAAACTAGGGCATGACACCGATAGAAATTTCCAAGCTGCGGAAGCCGAAGGAGGGAATCGGACTGTGTTGCTTCTCCAGTACTCGAGGATGACGATTCTTTAAATATTTTAGCAAACTGCTTGCGTTGTATTTCTTTGTATTTGTGCCTCCCCTTGAAATGGTTGAGTTACAAATATTACAGTTAGCAGTTTTATTTTCTTTGTTTTCAGTTTGAAAGAAATTCCAAATAGCTGACATGATTCCAAGTTTGATTGCAATACAAGGCCTTTCGCACTAGTTTACAGGCTACGCCATTATACATCAGTGTACTCGTCATTGGGAGCATTAAATTATGTTGCAGCTACCAAGTACAAGTGTTTACTACGCTGTCTCAGCCTGACACGAGTACCGACGAGTATATCGGTACATTAATAATTTACACTACTAAAAATGGACAAATAATAAATAATGGCCTGTCTCTAATAATAGCCTGTCTCAATAAAAGGCCTGGTTCTTACTTCAGTTGAGGAAAATAAAGTATATATATGTATATGAATAACTCTCTTTTTAAAGACTTACCAACTTGGCCACATGGTTCTCCAATTACATAAATAGAATATACATTGAAACAGCATTTAGACCACACTTAAACTTGAACCGGGGTTTTGGAAGGGTTTCTTATTTCTAGGTTTGGGGAAAAATCCCATATGCCTTTCATCCATTACATCATGATCCTTTTTTATTATTTAATTTTGTAAAATCGCATTTGTCCCTCCAGTGTCAGTAGGCCTTAAATCACAAGTTACTGAAGCACATTATATAAAAAGCCTGCTTAGACACAGAGGTAATGTTAGGGTAGTTGAGCACATATACACTGCGTCTTTATATCCCTTCTTTAACAGCATTATTCTTACTGGCTTCAGAGAAGAACAAAACACAGGCTGAAGTAATTCTTGGAGAAATAATTTTCATGAGGTAGAGACAGAATTAGATTTTTTCTTAATTTTTCCTTTTTAGTCACAGAATACTTCATTGTATTTAAAATCTATTATGAAATATTTTATACAAAAAAGGAATATTTTTCTCAGAAGATACATTATTTTAAATTTTGTATTAATTTTCACATTCATACTGATATATAGATTTTAAACATTTGGTCATCTTCCACACTCAACTTATAATTTTCATTGATGCTTTCTATCCTTTGTAACTTTCAGTGTTTAGATAAAAACAGACTAGTGGAAATATCATGAAAGATAATAAAATCAGATTACCTTTCCACACATTAGTCTGAAAGGATTAAATCATGAAATTGTTTATTCTTGCAGAGTCAAGCCACCATGAAGAATTTAAGCAGTGTTTTAGTGTTCACTCTCTCTGGGTTTAGTGAAATAAGGGAAACTTGGCATATGCTCTTTGGCATAACCCTATTATGTTACATTGTAATTTTGTGGTTCAATATGACTATTATTGTCACTATAATATTAAATAGAAGGCTACATGAACCAATGTACATTTTCCTGTGTAATCTGTGTATTAATGTCCTTTATGGAACTGCTGGCTTCTATCCCAAATTCATGTATGACCTGCTGTCTGAGTTCCAGGTGATCTCATATGCAGGATGTCTCACACAAGCTTTTGCCATTTATTCGTCAGTTTTGTGTGACTTTTCAACTTTAGCAATAATGGCATATGACAGGTATGTGGCAATATGCAGGCCATTAGAATATCACACAAAGATGACAAACTACACAGTTATGAAATGTATTCTTTTTTCCTGGTTTGTCCCATTCTTTTGCATATCTACTTCCTTGGTTTTAACAACAGGACTTACTTTGTGTGGATCAAGTATTGAAAAACTTTATTGTGAAATCTGGGCAGTTGTGAAGCTGTCGACTTCTTCTACAGTAGTAAATAATGTATTTGGTTATATGGTAATGATATTATATATATGTCATACATTTTTTATTATTTGTTCATATATTAGACTAATTGGTGCATGTCAGAATTCAGCTGAGAGCAGGAGTAGATTCATGCAGACCTGTATTCCACATTTGGTCGTCTTGCTCAATTTTACTGTTGCTGTATTATTTGATGTGATGTACAGCAGGTATGGATCAAGAAATTTCCCTCAAGGATTGCGTAATTTTCTGGCTTTGGAATTCCTTATCATACCCCCAATCATAAATCCTGTCATTTATGGGCTAAAACTTACCAAAATACGCAAACAAGTTTTAAGATTTTAAGATCTGTATGTGTGTATGATTATTAAATGTATGAAGTTGCATAAATTCAGTACATGTTTCCTATTTAAATTTTATAAGTTTAAATGCTTAATATAAAACGGAAGACTGCACATATTGAATTCGGATTACCACAAATAATTTGATTTCAGTATTTTTAAGCATGTATATCTACATTTCCCCCAGAATAATCATCCAGGCCTAAACTATGAGTATTTATACAAAACAGAACAGGACTAGATTAACAAACTCAAGTACAACTACAACTGGTAGCAAAAGACACGACAAAGTAACACAAAAATGACCAGCAGAAGGGAAGACAGAGATCCAGGGTTTTCTGTTGTTGTTGTTTGTTTTTTAATTATATATACATCTCAGAATTGTTCACCTGTCTTGAAATCTTAATTTCCTTTAATCACAAAAAGTCATCACAATACATTTACAATATGTACAGTATATATTCATTTTGACAACCCAGAAGACCCTCTGAGAACAGCGTTAGTGTCCATTTTAGATTCAGTAGGAGTTAATCAGAACGTCATAGGACCCACTCATAGAGGTGGTCACACTCTTGATCTAATACTAACATTCGGATAAAGTATAGCAAATAGTGTTACACTACCACAGTTTGAAGCCATCTCAGATCATTATCTCATCTCATTTAAAATGTGTCTTAGTAATAATAATACATGCACCTTGCCATGCTATCATGTCAAATGTACATTCTCGTCAGCTTATGCACAGAGTTTTATCAATAATCTCCCAGAGTTATCGACTTTAACTGGATCCCCGTCTGACCCCAACGAACTTGATCAGGCAACCAAATGCTTAGACTCAATGTTTCGCCATACTTTAGATAATGTAGCTCCACTTAAAACAAAAATAACTAGAGGGAAAAAACTAGCACCCTGGTACAACGAACACACATGCACCTTAAAGCAGACCACTCGAAAATTAGAACGTAAATGGCGTCACACTGAGTTGGTTGTATTCCAAATAGCGTGGTAGGATAGCCTCCAAAGCTATACAAAAACTCAACAATCAACATATCTTTCCACCCTAATAGAAGATAACTAAAATAATCCTAGATTCTTATTTAATACTGTAGCAAAGTCAACTAGGAATAAGACCACCACAGAAATATGCACAGCAACAATATTTAGTAGCAACGACTACATGAACTATTTCAATGTCAAAATTGAAAGCATCAGACAAAAAATTCAGATCATAAATTTAAAGCCAGACAATCTGATAACCAACGCTGTAGGTAACAATATAACTATATCAGAACATTGATTAGAATGTTTTACCTCCCTTCAAGCGACCAAACTAATGTCATTAATTTCCTCATCAAAATCAACTCAAACAGATTCTACCAGAAGCAATCAAGCCTCTTCTAAAAATAATCACCTCTTCTCTTCACACTGGCTATGTACCTAAATCTTTTAAACTAGTCATTATTAAACCCCTGATTAAACAACCTGACCTCAACCCCTGTTCACTGTCTATATCAAACCTCCCCTTTATCTCCAAAATCCTAGAAAAGGCTGTAGCACAGCAGTTATGCTCATACCTACATAGGAATAACACTCATGGAATGTATCAGTCAGGATTTAGGCCTCATCATAGCACAGAGACAGCGCTGGTTAAAGTAGTAAATGACCTGCTACTGGCCTCTGATCAGGGTTGTGTCTCTTTGCTTGTGTTACTTGACCTTGGTGAAGCCTTTGACACCACTGATCACACTATTCTCCTCGACAGACAAGAAAATCTTGTTGGGGTTAAGGGAATGGCCCTTTACTGGTTCAGGTCTTATTTGACTGATCATTATCAGTTTGTTGACGCGAATGGTAACTTCTCCACACATACTAAGGTAATATTTGGAGTTCCACAAGGTTCTGTTTTAGGCCCACTGCTTTTTTCTTTATATATGCTACCCCTTGGTAATATTATTCATAAACATGGTCTTTAGATCTTCTTATCTAGATATTATCTATCTAATATCTGTCTTATCTAGATATTGCCTGGAGGAGCTGTATGTGAAAACACAATTGTCCAAATCAGTTGGACCACACATTAAACTGACTTTACCCTGCCAGCTCCCTAGTACAAAGTCCGTGTAATGACCGACAGAGTCCATGTGTGAATAGATCAGGTCATTGCTAGGAGAATTCACAGCGAGCGAGTGGGCATGTTGATGCCATTTCTATCTTGCCACTGCTGAGAAAATGGAGGAAGGGTCATTTACATGAAGACTCCAACAAAAATATCTAACTGGAGAGACAAAGAGATTCAGGAACTTCTGTCGGTTAGGCCTGACGCCGAAACCGTCAGACAAAAGTTGGGAGCCTCGTCCGCCATCTTCGATGTACTGTGAACAAAACACTGCGATTTCTGCACGCTCTACCCAAGCCCCACCCCTCGCCTAAACCAAACTGAGCATTTCCAGTAGATGAGAATGCATCTGACATGTGTGAAAGGACAACTCCGGACAATGTCCGAACCTGATTCTTTGGACATAGTCTGAAGTTCAAATGAGAAAACTGCATAAGAAACTTTACAGAGAGCTGGATGAAACAAAGTAATATTTAAACATGTGATCTAATTTAACAATGAACAGGGAAAGGGTGTACATGACTAGATAATGAGCTAGTTGTAAACCAAAGACTCCAAAGACTGGGTTGACTTCAGAGGACCAGGCGACTCAGGAAGTACTGCCTTAGGTGGACTGGATGACCTGGAGAACCCAGAGAATCCGGAGTACCATGCAAATCTTGGGGACTTTGGGGGAATTCTGGAGACCCTGGAGATTTGGGTGGAGCCAAAGAGAACTCTGTCTGCACTGGAGACCACCACACAGAGTACATCCAATAGGGAATGGAAGCAGGCAGGACAGTAGGTAATCCGGGTGACAGGTCCAAAGACCAAGAATGAGTGGGTGATTACTCGACTGACAGGACTGGGAGAGCTGGAGACCCAGGCAGAACAGGAAATTACTCTATCAACTGAGCTGCAACAACTAGAAACCTAGACAATGAGATTGGTTACCCAGGCCGCAGGCCAGTAACAAGACTGGAGGCCAAGGAATAAGAAGCAAGCCCTGGGATGGGAGCTGGGACTGGTTGCTGCCCAGGTGGAACCGGTACTTCAGCTGCTCTAGCACAAGAACTACTACTAGAGAGACCATGAAAACTGGCACTGGAGATTTTGGTCAGGACTGATTATTAAGGTACAAGAGCAGGCTCAGGTGCAGATTTAGGAGTGCATGGTTCTAGAACATTCTCTTGGACAGGCTCTGGGGAGGTCTCTGGAGTAGGCTGAGGATCAGAAGCGACATTTATAGCTGACCCAGGAAAAGGCTCTAATACTTTTGCTGGGGCAGCAGCTTCAACAGCCGGCGTTTCTGGGCCTGCTGGATCATTTGCTGGTGCTTCAGGCTCCAGTGACAGCATCTGCAGTGATAGATTGTGCAGTTGGAGTCTGAGGAGTAACAACAGGGACTTTGATTGAAGCCTCAGGGACATTGGCAAGTATAGTGGCAGGAGTTACACCTGCTGCTGTCGGGACTGAAAAAACTAGAGCTTCAGCAACAGTGACAGACAAAGGACTGGTGCTTCAGTTGATGCTGAGGGAACAGAGACTGGAGCTGGGTCCTAAAAATTGACAGGGATGGGAGCTGGAACTGGGGCCTCAGCAGCTGGTGCTATGGTGTAGTGGAGTGTCTTCGAGTTGACATCACAAGTGGACAACTCTAAGTATGTACGTTCACACTTGGCATTAGAATATGTTTCCACATGCGTCTCGACTGACCATTTGTGATCGGATCTCACTTCCCTGGATTACATGCAAATAAACATGTATATTATTTCCGTTTGCAAAGATCAAATGCATTGTTGTTTTTTAACCGGCGGGAGGCAACAGTGCCCTCCCCGTGCCTAGTCTGCCAGAAACCAAAAGACGGAGAAGGAGGAATCAAAATAATACAGACTGGGTCTACTCCTTGGCATGTTCCAGGCAAACCAAATCACCCAAGATGTTTGATGCACTCATAATATACTGTCTGACTAAAGAAAAAGTTGCCATCTGGATTTGGAGCCTCTGGAGGCAATGTTACGATCTGGGGTTGCTTCAGTTCGGCAGTTGTAGGCTGAGCATCGTTATGTGGCAATAAAATGAAGTCAGCTGAGTACCCGGATGTACTGAATGACCAGGTTATCCCATGAATGGAATTTTTTCTTCCCTGATGGCCCGGGCATATTCCTGGACGACAATGTCAAGATTCATTGAGCTCAAATTGTGAAAGAGTGGTTCAGAGAGCATGAGGAATCATTTTCACACATGAATTGGCCACCACAGATTCCTGATTTTAACCCCTTTGAATGTCTTTGGGATGTGCTGGAGAAGACTTTACGGAGTGGTTATACTCTCTTGTTGTCAACAAGATCTTGGCCAAAAATTAATGCAACTGTGGATGGAAATAAATGTTGTGATGTTGCATAAGGCTGCCAAAACAATGCCACGGCGAATGCACACTGTAAAGGTGGTCCAACAAATGTTAGAGTCATCGACTTTTTTTGGCAAGGCAGTGTATATCTCAATGGGCTTTTCGAAATTTCGCAGAGGGATACTTCCACTACTTCCACTTACACAGAGTTCATCAGTTGAGTAGGCGGTTCTTCAGTGTTGCCCAGGACACATTCACGTACACACTGCTAAAAGAATGTGGCCATATGTGGCCCAGACCACCTGCGAATGTGGTCTGAGCGATCAGATGTCAATGCGTCTTCAATGTGTCTTGGGTACGTTCACACCTGTAATTAGAGCTGTCCACCCAAGATGCATGCAAATGCCAGGTGTGAACAGGGCCAAAGACAGATAACTCTCTCCATACCTTTAAAACCAGACTAAAGACTTATCTATTTTCTCGAACTTATGCATAATATAATTTTGATTTGACTTTGTTAAAGACATGTAAAGCCCTTTGAGACTATAAATAGTGATATTGGTCTCTAAATAAATTATTATTATAATTATTATTATAATTATGATTATGCTTATTATAGGGTGGTATGGTGGCACAGTGGGTAGCGCTGTCGCCTCATAGCAAGAAAGTCTCGGGTTTGATTCCCGGCTGGGCGGCCAAGGTCCTTTCTGTGTGGAGTTTGCATGTTCTCCCTGTGTCTGCGTGGGTTTCCTTCCACGATCCAAAGACATGCAGGTTAGGTGAACTGGAGACACTAAATTGCCCCTAGGTATGAATGTGTGTGTGAGCGTGTTTGTCTGTGTGTCTGCCCTGCGATGGACAGGCGACTTGTCCAGAGTTCGCCTTATGGGTGCTGGGATGGGCTCCAGCACCCCCCGTGACCCTAATTGGGACAAGTGGCTTAGATAATGAAAGAGTGAGTGAGATTATTATTATAAGAAAAGGAACTGTGCAAATGTCTCGATCTCCTGTTGGCGTCTCTCCCAATATTTAACAGCCTGATCCACTGCATTTCCACTAAGTCGTTTAACAACAAACACTATTTTGGTGATATGCAATGGAGGTGCCTTACTGCAGAGATGCACATCATGCAGACTGGAGAAGGAAGTCCCTGCACTTAGAAGGTGTCACATGAAATTTGACACACTCTTTGGGAGAGGTAAGCTGTTGCCATTTACCCATTAACTCCTTCATTGCCAACTGCATCCAGATAATGGTGGTGAAGTCTTCTCCCATGAATTTAGGGAGACTGAATGTAAGTGCAGGAAAATTTTTAACCCGAATTGTAATCCAAATGCAAAGTCAGAAATGGCAGGAGTTTGGTACATGGCAAAAAAAAGCTTCTATGCACAAAACATAGAGTTAGATATCAGAGAACAGGCTATGTTCAATAAACAAGAACAGAGAACCAAATCAGAACAGGGATGCTAACAGGAAACAAGCAGGTTAATGGGAAACAGGACTGAACAAGAGCAACGCAGCTCAGGACACTATTGTAAGTGAGAGAATTTACATGGAATTGACTGAAACCAATGTATTTTTATACAAGTGACTTAATGAGACAATGAACAGGGAACAGATGAACATGATAATAAGATATTGAGGTTGCTGAGTTGTTGAACCGAGGTCGGATTGACCAGAGGAAAGGGAACTGGAAATTTGTTGTGACAGACAGTTTATTTATTTTTTCTGTTGTTTTTGTTTATTTGCCAGTTGTTTCCTCCATCATTTTCTTTTAATATGTTCTTCTACAGTCACATATATTTTCAAGCTATTTTTTTCATGATTGTGTGTGAATATTTTCAGAGGTTACTTTCTTGAGGACAGTGTCAGTTTCACATCATGATCTGGATTTGGACAGTAAGTTGATGCAAGTATGCAATGCACAATGTAGATTCATAATGATTTTTGAACAATAGCTATGGTAATACCAGCCATTCTGCCAGTGATTTTTTGATTCCACTAAAACACCAATAAATCAGTTCATTAAATTAGTGACGTCTTTGACCCTCATTACTCAGATCTGTACTCACATCAAGACTCAAAGGAGATATCACATGATATAAAAGAAACACATATAAAGCAACACAAAAAAGAGCTCACTCTGTATCTTTTTTTTCCTTGTATACCTGGACTTCAGAAAAATGTAAGTATGGTTATGCAGCCTCTCTTGCCATGAACATATATTGTGTTTACTCATGGAGTCAATGTTCAATTATTTTGAACATTTCAAGGTTAAATTGTTTTCGTTATTATTATTATTAATATTGTTGTTGTTGTTGTTGCTGCTGCTGGCAACAACTGAGGTGTTAGATAAAAACAAGTTGACAAAGCCGCAAAAGCAGTATTTAGTGGATGTAATTACTGCTTTAATTGATGGATCACATTTATTAAGTTCTTTTATAGTAGTATAGTATTGTAGAGAATGGATATCCCTCCTTGTTATTATAAGTAATACAACAAGAAATAGATATTGTGTTCTGTTTCACTTTTAGGGCAACACTGCTCTGAAACAATTAAAAAACAATGGAAAATGCTTCTTTTCCAACTTCTTTGTACTTCGTCATGTATCAAAATCAAGGCCACAACAGATATATATTTTTCACAGTAGGACTTACTTTGTATTGTGCTATTATATCTTTTAATGTGATTATTCCTCTTGTAATATTAAGGGTAAAAGTATTGCATCAGCCCATGTACTTGCTCATTTCTTGTTTATCATTCAACTCTCTGTATGGCACTGCTGGCCTCTTTCCAAGACTATTAACTGATTTTCTCTCTGATGTGCATACTATATCTCCACCGGCCTGCTATATTCAAACTTTTGTTGTTCACACTTATGCATCATATGAATTTACTATTCTAACTTTAATGGCATATGACAGATATGTAGCCATATGTAAGCCCTTACAATATCACAGCATCATGACTGCTAAGGTTCTTGTCAGTCTGATAACTGCTGCATTGTTGTTTCCAGTGTTTTCCATTGGTTTTGCTGTGTTTATGTCTGCGAGACATATGTTGTGTGGTAATGAATTAACCAAACTGTATTGCAGTGGCTGGTCAATAAATAGACTGTCTTGTGAGGACACAACAGCTAACAACATTATAGGCCTTTTTGTTTTAGTAATCACAGTTTTCTTGCCTATGGGATTCATTTTGTATTCTTATATTAGAATTCTAATTATTTGTCAAAGACGTTCGTCCGAATTTAAAGCCAAAGCTTTTCATACTTGTCTGCCTCATATAGTTACATTTGTTAATTACTCAACAACAGTTTTCTGTGAGATCGTTACAAGTCGATATGAGCCTGGTGAACTCCCTGAGGTTGTGACAGTCGTTTTGTCCTTGGAATTTCTCATTATACCCCCAGTTTTAAATCCTCTTATTTATGGATTTAAATGTCCTGATATCCGAAGAGAGATAAATTGTCTGTTCAAAAAGTGGCGTTAAAGCATATACATCATTTATAGGAATAACAAGTGTGGCTTTTCACTTTTAATGGCAAACTATTCTGCACAAATAAACTCAAATTTAATCAGATTGCAAAAAGCACATACATTTCCAAAGAGAACATGCAGCAAAGGCACCGTTACATAGCGTGGCAGTGCACTCCAAAACAGTGATTTAGAATTAACACTGACCCTTCATTCTCATTTTGTCATTGTGTATCAATCTGCTGTGATAAAATTCATTCATCACAAGCCAGTTTCAATATTTTTCAATGTTAAAAGCAAGGCATCACTTTTTCTGTTGTCCATGAATTTATCAACACTGTTTAAATGTGTATTCACTTCAAAAATAAAACACTGAGTTGATATAGAAAGATCTTTCTTTTAAAACTGTATCACTTAATTTGTATAAATACCACTTTATGTAATGAAGTGTGAAATGAGGATAAGCAAAAATTATCACTCTCATAAATAGTAATGAGCCTCCAGTTACCAAATTCAGAATTATGGGTTTTACGTAAAAGTGGAATACTCTCGCTTAACCAACTCATGCATCATTCATTAGCTGGGCTCTCTGAAATTCTTAAAGGGTTTTATGTTCAATTTACAGCATAGGAAAAAAATTAAAAAAGAAAGAAAGGAAAAGAATAAAAATGCATGGATGCTTTATCCCAGTGTGTGACAATGACATGCTGTAATTTATAATGTAACATTAAGACAGTTCAAATTCATGGAGGCAATGCTATGATTCTGAATTTAGCACCGGCTTTATTCCCTCATTTAATCCAGCATGGCAAATGAGTGCAGACAGGCGTGGACACAGCTCCAGAACTCCAGGTCTCCAACAGTCCAGGTCTCCAGTTCTCCAGCAAGTGGACACATAGGTGCCAGACCTGAGACTTGAATCTGTGCTCCAGTTACTGGTGTGGAGCAAGGTCATTCTGGTTCAAGATAATTTTTTTTTTTTTTTTTTATTTCTATACCGTTTGCAATGTTATTATTGTCTGTTGCACTCTTCTTTCTTAACCTAGTGTTTGTGATAGAGAGTCTCGAGTGGCAGGAAAACAATAGGCTACTCACAGTCTGCGCTGAAGAATGTCTGTAGCTTCAGTTAAAGTGGATGCAGGGAGAAAGCGGGACACTGTGCTACTCACAGTGTGCGTGGGGTAGAGCTGTATCTGCAGTCAGCGTGGGTGCAGGGGGAGAGCGGGAAATCGGGCACATCAAAGGCTCCACCATGCACACTGTCACTGTTCTAGTCCCAGCCATTCACTTGCTGAATAAAATGAAATAGGAAAAAACAAGCAACCGAAAAAGCAAGCACAAACTGACTTAATGAAGCTGCTCGCATCTCTCTGTCTAGGAGGCGTTTGCCTCGTCTAAACGAGTATAAACCAAACAAAATCACTCCTTCACTAGCCAAGCTAGCAAAGCAGCTTCACCACAGCAGACAGCAACTAGCTGGCCCGGTCCTCTTCGGAAAGTGGTTCCTCCTCTTCTTCTCACGGATGAGAATAAACCGCACTAATCTGGCCCCAACTACTGTGGCTGAAAACAACAAAACCGACTGTGTGCTCAACAGGCAGAGTGAAGATATCTTACAGCAAGGCTGCAGAGGCTTCATGCACAGCCACACCGACACACCGCCATCTCTTCTCTTTCACTCTCTCTCTCTCCATCCTGCGTGCTCTCCATCACAAGCTTATCATTGGCTGAGGCTTCGGCGTGTGCTCACGCATGAACATGGGGAATGAGCCTTAAGGGGCTAGACATGAAAATAAAAAGGGGAATAAAAATGTTTTTGTGAATGTCGTCCATCACTCATTCTAACTGTCTGGCCACACCATAAAATCGTTTTTATCAGTCAGTGTGGTCATTTCATGTTTCTGTAATGGTTAGTACTGCAGTGCAACTTGATACTGAAATGTCAGCTGACCCAAGAGGTTCGTTTGTGCAAGCTGTAAGATACAAAGCCGTTGTGCGAGTGCCTGACACCTTTCCAGTGAACAAAAGGTCAGCACCCAGACTCAATGGAATTTTCATTCATTGGCCCAAGACAACGATGGGAACCGATTGTCAGCAAGGACTATCAAAGAAAGAATCCATTTTTATCACCGCCCAAGATGTCGCTTGACTATCTCCACCACCATTGACTGATCAAATGCTGAACTGGCAGCCACGAGCTGTAAACAGGCAAATGCAAAACAAACGCAAATTTGTGTTCCTGAATATAATTCAACTGTGTGACAAATGTACTACATATTGTTTTTCTTGTTGTAATATTTTTGTAGAAATGATTGTACTCAGAGACACAGAGCCAAAGTAAGTGCTGTTTACTGTCGCACTTTGATTCTTCTGCAAACAGGTACTGAACATGAGTGATTATACAGTTGCTGTATTACCCCTACTACTGCTGGCATTATTACCATACCTAATGTTTTGGTATAAGGCTACTCTGCTCCTCTCCCCAAGACTGACCTATGAAAAGAAGAATAAATAACTGTACTGTTACAATTAAGTTAAGTTTCTGTGATTGCACACACACACTGTGAACAGTGAATTTGTCCTCTGCATTTAACCCATCCAACACACGAGTAGTGAACACACACACCAGATGCAGAAGCAGCGGGCAGCATTCCTTGGGGAGCATTGGGGTTAAGTTCCTTGCTCAAGGGCACACAGCCGTGGATGTTGGGCATGGGAATTGAACCGGCAACCCTCCAGTCACAAGCCCATGGCTGCCCTAAAGCTAGTAGTGTCCTGGCCGTCGGGCATACTGGGACAAATCCTGGTGGGCCACCACAAAGTTTTTACTGGCCCTGTCTGTCTTTACCTTCCCTTTCTGTGTGATTGTCATTCCGGGTGCCCATGAGAGTATGCTGCGTGCGTGTTCTGGGACTGGGCTCACTGGCCAATCACAACCAGTTAGTTAATGTGCGTTAACATTCTAGACTAGTGCAAAAGAAGCGCACAGCAGTGAGATGGCCAATGAAAGCCAAGGACAAAAAAAATGTCAAAAAGTAAAGGAGGGGCAGAAAAAATTAGAGAAAAAAGGAAGCAGGCATTAGAGGTACAGGCTTCCAAATTAAAAAAAAAAAAAAAAAACTGAAAAACTGTTTGGGCATCAGCATCCTCACGTAACCGGCAACGCTATTTTCGAGGAGCAGACTGAAGCGGTAAGATGTTGTATATACTGTACATATGTAATCAATTCTCACTTTGAAACACCTTAAAACATAACACAAAATGTGATAAACATTTACATATTTTTTTGTGTAGGCTGGGTTGCAATAAATACATATGAAATTACATTAAACCCCACCATAACTGACTAACGTATATACTGTACATATGTAATCAACCCTCACCGACCAAATTTTCCCACCAAAACGACCACTAACCACACCTCCCCCAACCCCCACACCCAGGTCGGTCCCAGCAGGCAAGCCCAGGGCTGAATTTCCGTCCCAGTACACCTCTGGTTGTAAACATATTTGTTAAACTCTACATGCAGTGATTGAATTATACTAACAAACTTGTCACTAACACAACACTAAGCACATTAAACTTGAATACTAGATTCACTCCTGATTATCTCTACATGAACACTTAGAGAGTAAGCTTTTTGGTGCTGTCCACTACCTTCCGGAGAGCGACGTTCTTTTAGAATACCTTGAGATGCACCAACCGGAACATCCTCTTGGGCCGTGCTTCTTGATTGTACTTCACATCCTGTTGAGTAGTCCAGGAAATCACTGACATCCCCTCTGCTTGATTGTCCTGAAGCTTTAGATGGTAGCAAGTGATCTACATTTGCTTTAACTTGACGATGACCAACTCGTACCTCATAGGTTAATGGTCCCCTGCATTGCAGAATTGTCCCGGGAATCCACAGTTTCTTGGCATGTTTGAAATCTCGAACTAACACTCGCTTTCCCAGACTGAACATTCGGAGTGGCTTTGCTCACTTGTCATGAACCTTCTTCTGCTGTAGCTGATGCTTGACCACCACTGCAGACATGTCAGCTTTCAATAATGAGAGGCAAGTGTGTGGTTGTCTCTTTATAAACAGTTCAGCTGGAGTGCATTCAGTGACTGTATGTAGAGTGTTTCTGTATGTGAACAGGAACTGAGCAAGCTGCTGATGGGGTGACAGACTGAGCCTCCAGTCAAGTCCAAGCTTTCTTGAATGACTGCACAGCTCGCTCCACTGCTCCACTGGATGCAGAGTGTGTTGTGTCCTAATACATTGTGCTGTGTATTGGCTGTGTTCTATTGCATTTGGTGCTGTTCTCCTCCTCACCTCTGGATGGTGTATTGGACATAAAGTGCAGTATGTTAGAGTATGTGAGTAGAATAAGAGTGTGACTGAGTAGATGACCTGTTGTATGTATGCTTGATACTTTGCCTGCTACCAGCGAATAAAGTTCGTAACCATTCACCGTCCAGCGTACTTCGCATGCTTACTGCAACTAAGCAACCCAACAGAGTGGTAAGGTCATGACAGAACATGGCAGTCTCGGTCATTCTTGAGAAACTGCTCAAACTCTGTTGATGTAAATGGAGGGCCATTGTCTAACACCAGCACCTTTGGTAGGCCGTCTGATACAAAGAGGTTTCTTGTGCAGTCTTCTCAGCCATCGTCTGCTGGGTAGGTAGGGCTTCCATCTACGACCAGCAGGTAGTGTTGCTTATTTAGTTTGGTGAAATCAATATTTTTTCCCATGGTGCTGTAGCCCATGACCAAGGATGGAGAGCTGCTGTTGCAGGCCTGTTCAGTGTGGTTTCGCATACTACACACTGACCTACAAAGTTCTGTACCTCCTGATCTAGTCCAGGCCACCGCAGGAAAATTCAGGCTCATGCCTTCATCTGCGTTATTCCAGAATGTCTGTCGTGTAAATCTGATAGCAGAATGTCTATCGTGTAAATCTGATAGTCTCTGTCTGAACTTCTGTGGTATGATGACCCTTGATCCCCACAGAATGCATCCCAGATCTGTGGACAACTGGTCCTTCCTTGACATGCTTACAACATTAATTGAGACTGTTAGTTTTGCCATTTGTTAGATATCACATCTGTAAAATAGGTTGTATGAATGCCTGGTGTATGGCTGAAGACAAAAGGCTGAATCTTGGGGTTTACTTACCAAACTGGTATTCTTATCCCAGCGTGGAAAACATGTGCACCAGGTGACTCAGGCTTGTACTAGGTGAGTTCATACACTTTTGGATGGACAGGTCTACGTTTCAGAATAGAGCTTTGTGCATTTTTATATATTAGTGAATAAGTTCTAATATTTAAATGTCAAATGACATTATAACAACAACATAATATTGTTATATTTGTTAAGGACCAAATAGACCACTGCAAAATTATTTATTTATAGGTTTGTGTTTGAGTACAATGAACATTTCTGGTTTACTTTATAAACTGCTGACAACATTTCTCCCAAATTCCAAATAAAAATATTGTCATTCAGAGCATCTATTTGCAGAAAATGACAAGTGGTCAAAACAACAAAAGAGATGAAGTGTTTTCAGACCTCAAATAATGCAAAGAAAACAAGTTCATGTACATTTTTAAACAGCACAATACTAATGTTTTAACTTAGGAAGAGTTCAGAAATCTATATTTGGTGGAATAACCCTAATTTTCAACCACAGCTTTCATGTGTCTTGGCATACTTTCCACTAGTCTTTCATATTGCTGCTGGGTGACTTTGTGCCACTCTTAGCGCAAAAATTCCAGCAGCCTGGCTTTGTTTGATTGCTTGTGACCATCCATCTTCCTCGATCACATTCCAGAGGTTTTCAATGGGGTTCAGGTCTGGAGATTGGGCTTGCCATGACAAGGTCTTGATCTGGTGGTCCTCCATCCACACCTTGATTGACCTGGCTGTGTGGCATGGAGCATTGTCCTGCTGGAAATACCAATCCTCAGACTTGAGGAACATTGTCAGAGCAGAAGGAAGCAAGTTTTCTTCCAGGATAACCTTGAACGTGGCTTGATTCATGTGTCCTTCACAAAGACAAATCTACCAGTTACTAGCCTTACTGAAGCACCCCCAGATCATCACCAATAGTCCACTACATTTCACAGTGGGTATGATGCACTGTGGCTTGTAGGCCTCTCCAGGTCCCCGTCTAACCATTAGATGACCAGGTGTTAGGTAAAGCTGAAAACTGGACTCATCAGAGAAGATGACCCGACTCCACTCTTTTTCAACTCTTTTGGTATGGTCAATAGTTGTCTTTTGATTCCAATTGCTTTTGAGGTAGTACTATCACTGTTTTTGCCATCCAGCTGGCCCTGTTGCAGGAAGATAGTGATGACCACAGCAGGGTTTTTTATACTTTTCTTTGCTAAATAAGATTTTGTTCAGGTGACAACCTAATCAGTACCTTATAAAGTAGGATGAGTTTTGCTTGTGTTGGAATTTAACAAACACTGGAATGGAATGGCTGCCATACATGTAGAGATGGTGATTTAAGAAAAATTTGGAGTGGCCTCTTAATTTTTTCCGGGGCTGTATATCGTAAATCCTTATAGTGGCTGGGGGTTTAAAAAAAAAAAGTGCCTTATCCACAAAACCAGCAGCCAGCTACTGACAGTCTGGCTAAATGACAGCGTACCGTATCTAGCTTGGCTGAGTATACGTGAACACAAGGGGAAGGTTTTACTTAATAAAGAGAAGCACTTCGGCTCTCTCACACTTAAGTCGGATTCTTCTCTGATTAACAACTTGAGAGGCTGTGCTGAGGAGTCGTTCGTTGTCAACACTAGGGCATGACGCTGATAGAAATTTCCGAGCTGTGGAAGCCGAAGGAGGGAATCGGACTGTGTTGCTTCTCCGGTACTCGAGGATGACGATTCTTTAAATGTTTTAGCAAACTGCTTGTGTTGTAGTCCTTTGTATTTGTGCCTCCCCTTGAAATGGTTGAGTTACAGATATTACAATTAGCAGTTTTACTTTCTTTGTTTTCAGTTTTAAAGAAATTCCAAATAGCTGACATGATTCCAAGTTTTATTGCAATACAAGGCCTTTCGCACTAGTTTACAGGCTACGCCATTATACATCAGTGCACTCGTCATTGGGAGCATTAAATTATGATGCAGCTATCACGTATGAGTGTTTACTACGCTGTCTTGGCCTGACATGAGTACCAACAAGTGTATCGGTACATTACTAAAATACACTACTAAAAATGGACAAATAATAAATAATGGCCTGTCTCTAATAATAGCCTGTCTCAATAAAGGCCTGGTTCTAACTTCAGCTGAGGAAAATAAAGGAATTTACGGTGTGTACACACACACACACACACATGTATCTGTATAGCTCTCTTTTTAAAGACTTACCAACTTGGCCACATGGTGCTATAATTACATAAATAGAATATACATTGAAACAGCATTTAGAGCACACTTTAAGCTGGACCGGGGTATTGGAAGGGCTTCTTATTTCTAGGTTTGGGGGAAAATCCCATAAGCCCTTCATCCATTACATCATGATCCTTTTTTATTATTTAATTTTGTAAAATAGCAGGAGCATTTGTCCCTGCAGTGTCAGTGAAGCACATTATATAAAAAGCCAGCTTAGACACAGAGGTAATGTTAGGGTAGTTGAGCACATATACACTGCCTCTTTATATCCCTTCTTTAATCATTATTCTAACTGGCTTCAGAGAAGCACAAAACACAGACTGAAGTAATTCTTGGAGAAATAATTTTCATGAGGTAGAGAGAGAATTAGATTTTTTCTCGATTTTTCTTTTTTAGTCACAGAGTACTTCATTATATTTAAAATCTATTATGAAATATTTTATACAAATAAGGAATATTTTTCTCAGAAGATACATTATTTTAAATTTTGTATTAATTTTCACGTTCATACTGATATATAGATTTAAAACATCTGTTCATCTTCCGCATTTAATTTATAATTTTTCATTGATGCTTTCTATGCTTCGTAAGTTTCAGTGTTTAGATAAACACAGACTAGTGGACATATCATGAAAGAAAATAAAATCAGATTACCTTTCCACACATTAGTCTGAAAGGATTAAATCATGAAAATGTTTACTCTTACAGAGTCAAGCCACAATGAAGAATTTAAGCGGTGTTTTAGTGTTCACTCTCTCTGGGTTTAGTGAAATAACAGAAACTCAATACATGCTCTTCAGCATAACCCTGTTATGTTACATTGTAATTTTGTGGTTCAATATGACTATTATTGTCACTATAATATTAAATAGAAGACTACATGAACCAATGTACATTTTCCTGTGTAATCTGTGTATTAATGCCCTTTATGGAACTACTGGCTTCTATCCCAAATTCATGTATGATCTACTGTTTGAGTTCCAGGTGATTTCATATGCAGGATGTCTCACACAAGCTTTTGTCATTTATTCGTCAGTTTTATGTGACTTTTCAACTTTAGCAATAATGGCATATGACAGGTATGTGGCAATATGCAGGCCATTAGAATATCACACAAAAATGACAAACTACACAGTTATGAAATGTATTCTTTTTTCATGGCTTGCCCCATTCTTTTGCATATCTACTGCCATAGTTTTAACAACCAGACTTACTTTGTGTGGGTCCATTATTGAAAAACTTTATTGTGAAATCTGGGCAGTTGTGAAGCTGTCATGTTCTTCTACAACAGTAAATAATGTATATGGACATATATTAATTCTTGTATATTTCTGTCATGCAATATTTATTTTTTGTTCATATATCAGACTAGTCGGTGCTTGTCAGAAGTCAGCTGAAAGCAGGAAAAGATTCATGCAGACATGTATTCCACATATGCTTGTCTTGCTCAATTTTACTGTTGCTACATTATTTGATGTGCTGTACAGCAGGTATGGATCAACAAATTTCCCCCAAAGTCTGCGTAATTTTTTGGCCTTGGAGTTCCTTATTATACCTCCGATTGTAAACCCCATCATTTACGGACTAAAACTTACCAAAATTCGTGAACAAGTTCTAAGATTTCATTAGACAGTTTTCAGAGCTTGTTTACAATAAAAAGTAAACAGGAGAACAGAAGTAGTTCAAACACTACTACACACATGTTAGCAGGTATAAATTCCTTACTGTAGGAATCTACTTTGTGTTTCATTTTAAATGTTTAATTTAAGAAGAGGATTGTACATTGTGAATATAGATTACCAAATAAATAATTTGTCTTCAACATTCAAATGTTTCCATATATGACTGTTTCATGATTAGTGTATATAACTATTATAATTATTATTATTGCTTTTGTGCTATAGCAACTACTGAAATTCTTTCAAGTGTATTAATTACATAACACTGTTTTCTATGTTATTTGCACTAAACTCTGTTTAGAAATGTGCAGTAAAGCCTACTTGCCCCTATTTTCAGTCTATAAAAAAGCACCTTCAGAAAAGTCAGATTCTGTGAGCCTGAGGAACAGCAAATGATCACAAAGAATCCTGCAGGATTAATGTAGGGAATAGGACCTCTACTTTTCTACTTTTCTCTCTTTATTGTGAAATGTGAATACATCAAGCTAATGAGTATACAAGGATTATGTCAGTGTTAATCAATCACATTTGTATTAAAAAAAAAGAAAGAAAGAAAGAAAAAAAAAGATAGGATGTCCCTATAGGGGAACGCTGCCCTTTTCAGGTAATTCTGTGTGTAAGGACTGGTGCACTGATTATCTTTGTTGTAGCTGATCAGCCTCTCCGTGTAGGTATGTCTCCCTTGTATTCGCTGTCAGTGTTCTTTTAGCTGCTCACACAACATGGTTATAAAGTATATTTTAGGTTTATCCTTAGTGGTCAACTCAGGGAAGATCCCAGTCCCCAGTTTAGAGGACAGCTCTGGCCGGCACATGTTTGGAGCTGTTACTTAAGGAGGATGTCCAAAATTGGCCCACAGTAAAGAGGTTGTCAGCTGCTTCTTTGCTTTGTTTTCTGAGATTTACTGGTTTACGGATGCTTTGCTATGCATTCACTGCTGAGTTAACTGCAGTATTTTAATGCTTTGGACGCTGTTGCCTTGTCCCATGTATAAATAAGTTTGAATTTTAATAGTTTTCTGGCTGTCAGTTTGCCACAGTCTGTTTGTTGTTCACCTGAGCTTGTGCCCATGGCTTCTGCTCTGAGAGTATTGCTTTAGGTCATTTGTTTTGTTTTCCTTGTATCTCCGTCATTTTTACGTTGTTTGACCCACATCACACAGACGTTGTCACACCAGTTATCCCATTACCATCATAAAAAAAAAAACTCATTGTGTTGATGGGGTGGTTTATATTACCATTGCCTTGATTTAATTAACCTTCATCTTATATCTCTTTGCTGTGTGTGGTGTTTTGTTACTTTTGTTGGTGCTTTGTTGCTACTTCTGTTTGGATTTTTTTAATGCATTTTGTGGTTTGTTACAATTTCTTCCTGGAGATCGCAATATCCTTGGGCCAAATGGGTGACTTCAGTGCACTTGCCTTTATTCTACTTATACCTCTGTGAACGGGCACATTGATCCTATACCATGGATATCTGAAGCATTATTTCAGCCTCACTGAACAAGCACATTTCATTCATATTTGGGTCAAAGATACATAAGAAAAGTGATTTTATCGCCTCTTTTCCTCTCTCCGAATGTTTAACAGCTCAATCCAATGCATCTCCAATAAGCTACTTAACAACAAACACTGTTTTAGTGATGTGTAATGGAGGTGCATAACTGTGGAGAAGTGCATCATAAAGAGCGGAGAAGAAAGTACCCGTGCTTAGAAGGTGTCCCATGAAATTCAACACATTTTTTGGATGAGATAAGCTGTTGCCATTTACTCATTACCTCCTACATTGCCTTCGACATCCAGATATTGCCGGTGAAGTAAGATCAGGTGAATAAATATGTAGAAAGAAGCTGATCAGAGTGGGAATGCTAATAGGCATTCACAGGGAACTGACTGAAACCAAAGTGTAATTATACGAGTGACTTGTGTAAACAAACCGGAAAGACGTGAACATGTTGAATAGATAATGAGCTTGTTGAGCTGGTGAAATGGGGTCTGGCTGGCTAGAAGAGAGGGAACTGGAGACTATTTTTTGTAGCATATTTGAAGTATTCTTTTGAAGTAGCATATATCTAACTTGACTGAAGTATATTTGATCATAATTTCTCACTTGAACTGACCTTTAACTTTGTAAAAATGTTTTCAAAACTTAGCATTATAGGAACAATGTAATGTTTTTACTAATGTTCAGGTGAAAAAATATTGATGTGGGAAAAAATTAAATTGTTCATAAAACTTACAGGCCATATGCTCATCAGCCTTGCTCTAAGCAACAAACCACTTAAGAACATGTGTCTATCCATTTCCAATAAGCACTGTGAAATGTGGACACAATTATAAATTCAATCAGTTTCATCAAACTTCAGATACCATTTTTGCAAAACTTTAGAAAGATTCTCCTATTCATATGATCATTTTAACTCGGTATTTACTGACTTACCGACTTGACCACATGGTGGCCCAAGGTCCACCTATATACATACAACATAAAGTTAAAATGGCTTTGAGTACGTACTAAAAGCTGAGCCGGGGTTGTGGAAAGGTTTCTCATTTCTTGTTTTGGGGAAAAATCCAGTATGCCTGTCACTCATTATAACATTATCTTATTATTGTTCATTTAATGTTGGAAATAGCAGTATTTGTCCCTTCAGTGCCACTGGGCCTCAAACCACTAATCATGACAGCACACTATATAAAAAGCCCTCTCACACACAGAGCTAATGTTAAGATCTGTATGTTAAAAGAGGCTGTGCTACACAGCCTCTTTATATTTATTCTCCAATATGATTTACTCTTACTGACTTCAGGGAAGAACTAAACACAGAATGCATTGTTTCATGAAGATATGATTTTCATAAGGTAGAGAGAGAACTGCAATTAAAAAAAAAAAAAAAAAATCTTTTTTTAGACACACTTGTGTTTCATTGTACATCAGATCTATTATGAAGCTTTTTCCCCATAAGGAGATAAGTAAACATAAGTACGTATTTTCATCTTCTACATTCAATGTATGTATTTTACTGATGCATTATATGCTTGGTACGTATTAATATTTAGATGAAACCAGAACAGGAGAGGTTTCATGAATGGAAATAAAACTGGAATATCTTTGCAAAATTGATATAATATTGTTTTAAAACATAAAAGTGCTAGGGAGTTTGAAATTTTAATTCCGCTTGGAAAATAAGAGGAGAATCATGGAAATGGTTACTCCTGCAAAGTCAAGCCACAATGAAGAATTTAAGCAGTGTTTTAGCGTTCACTCTCTCTGGGTTTAGTGAAATAACAGAAACTCAATACATGCTCTTCAGCATTACCCTGTTATGTTACATTGTAATTTTGTGGTTCAATATGACTATTATTGTCACTATCATCTTAAATAGAAGGCTACATGAACCAATGTACATTTTCCTGTGTAATCTGTGTATTAATGCCCTTTATGGAACTACTGGCTTCTATCCCAAATTCATGTATGATCTACTGTCTGAGTTCCAGGTGATTTCATATGCAGGATGTCTCACACAAGCTTTTGTCATTTATTCGTCAGTTTTATGTGACTTTTCAACTTTAACAATAATGGCATATGACAGGTATGTGGCAATATGTAGGCCATTAGAATATCACTCAAAAGTGACAAACTACACAGTTATGAAATGTATTCTTTTTTCATGGCTTGCCCCATTCTTTTGCCTGTCCACTGGCATAGGTTTAACAACCAGACTTACTTTGTGTGGATCCATTATTGAAAAACTTTATTGTGAAAACTGGGCAGTTGTGAAGCTGTCATGTTCTTCTACAACAGTAGAAAATGTAACTGGATATTTGGTAATAATCATTTATTTCTGTCATGCAATATTTATTTTTTGTTCATATATCAGACTAGTCGGTGCTTGTCAGAAGTCAGCTGAAAGCAGGAAAAGATTCATGCAGACATGTATTCCACATATGCTTGTCTTGCTCAATTTTACTGTTGCTTTGCTGTTTGATGTGATGTACAGCAGGTATGGATCAACAAATTTCCCTCAAGGTTTGCGTAATTTTCTGGCTTTGGAATTCCTTATCATACCTCCAATCATAAATCCTGTCATTTATGGGCTAAAACTTACCAAAATACGCAAACAAGTTTTAAGATTTTAAGACCTGTATATGTGTATGAACATTAAATGTATGAAGTCGCATAAATTCAGTGCATGTTTCCTATTTAAATTTTATAAGTTTAAATGCTTATATATATATAATATAAAACAAGGACCGCACATATTGAATATGGGTTACCACAAATAATTTGACTTCAGTGTTTTTACGTATGTATATCTACATTTCCCAAAGAGTAATCATCCATTTGTACATATATGTACATCTCAGAATTTTTCACCTGTCTTGAAATCTTAATTTCCTTTAATGGGTCTTAGTAACAATAATACATGCACCTTGCCATGCTATCATGTCAAATGTACATTCTCGTTAGCTTATGCACAGAGTTTTATCAATAATCTCCCAGAGTTATCAACTTTAATTGGATCACCGTAAGACCCCACTGAACTTGATCAGGCAACCAAATGCTTAGAGTCAGTGTTTTGCCATACTTTAGATGATGTAGGTCCACTTTAAAGAAAAATAACTAGAGAGAAAAAACTAGCACCCTGGTACAATGATCACACATGCACCTTAAAACAGACCACCACAGAAATACGCACAGCAACAATATTTAGTAACGACTACAATATTTAGCAACGACTACATGAACTATTTCAATGTGAAAATTGAAAGCATCAGACAAAAAATTCAGATCATAAATTTAAAGCCAGACAATCTGATAACCAATACTGAAGGTAACAATATAGCTATATCAGAACATTGATTAGAATGTTTTACCCCCCCTTCAAGCAACCAAACTAATGCCATTGATTTCCTCATCAAAATCAAGCGCTTGTGTATTAGATCCCTTACCAACACACTTCTTCAAACAGACTTTACCAGAAGCAATCAAGCCTCTTCTAAAAATAATCAACTCTTCTCTTCGCACTGGCTATGTACCTAAATCTTTTAAACTAGCCATTATTAAACCCCTGATTAAACAACCTGACCTCGACCCCTGTTCACTGTCTATATCAAACCTCCCCTTTATCTCCAAAATCCTAGAAAAGGCTGTACCACAGAAGTTATGCTTATATCTACATAGGAATAACATTCATGGAATGTATCAGTCAGGATTTAGGCCTCATCATAGCACAGAGACAGCGCTGGTTATAGTAGTAAATAGTAGTACTGGCCTCTGATCAGGGTTGTGTCTCTTTGCTTGTGTTACTTGACCTTAGTGGAGCCTTTGACACCACTGATCACACTATTCTCCTCGACAGACAAGAAAATCTTGTTGGGGTTAAGGGAATGGCCCTTTACTGGTTCAGGTCTTATTTGACTGATCATTATCAGTTTGTTGACGTGAATGGTAACTTCTCCACACATACTAAGGTAATGTTTGGAGTTCCACAAGGTTCTGTTTTAGGCCAACAGCTTTTTTCTTTATATATGCTACCCCTTGGTAATATTATTCATAAACATGGTCTCTAGATCTTCTTATCTAGATATTATATATCTAATATCTGTCTTATCTAGATATTGCCTGGAGGAGCTGTATGTGAAAACACAAATGTCCCAATCAGTTGGACCAGACATTAAACTGACTTTACCCTGCCAGCTCCCTAGTACAAAGTCCGTGTAGTGTCCGACTGAGTCCATGTGTGAATAGATCAGGTCATTGTTAGGAGAATTCACAGCGAGCGAGTGGGCGTGTTGATGCCATTTCTATCTTACGACTGGTGAGAAAATGGAAGAATACAAACATCCGAGGGTGAAGAAGAAGGGTCATTTACATGAAGACTCCAACAAAAATATCTAACTGGAGAGACAAAGAGATTCAGGAACTTCTGTCGGTAAGGCCCGACGGCAAAGCCGTCAGACAAAAGTTGGTAGCCTCGTCCGCCATCTTCGATGTACTGTAAACAAAACACTGCCATTTCTGCAGCATCCTTTTTGCATCATGTCCTGCCTCCTGCACGCTCTACCCAAGCCACACCCCTCGCCTAAACCAAACTGAGCATTTCCAGTAGGCGAGAATGCATCTGACATGGACAATTTCCTATTGTGTGCTACATGTGTGAAAGGGCAACTCTGGACAACGTCCGAACCTGATTCTCTGGACATTGTCTGAAGTTCATTTGAGAAAACAGCATAAGAGACTTCACAGAGAGCTGGATGAAACAAAGTAATATTTATACATGTGACTTAATTTAACAATGAACAGGGAATGGGTGTATATGACGAGATAATGAGCTAGTTGTAAACCAGGAGACTCCAAAGACTGGGTTGACTTCAGAGGACTAGGCGACTCAGGAAGTCTTAGGTGGTCTTAGGTGGACTGGATGACCTGAGATGACCTGGAGAACCCAGAGAATCCGGAGTACCATGCAAATCTTGAGGACCTTGGGGGAATTCTGGAGACCCTGGAGATTTGGGTGGAGCCAAAGAGAACTCTGTCTGCACTGGAGACCACCACACAGAGTACATCCAATAGGGAATGGAAGCAGGCAGGACAGTAGGTAATCCGGGTGACAGGTCCAAAGACCAAGAATGAGCGGGTGATTACTCAACTGACAGGACTGGGAGAGTTGGAGACCCAGGCAGAACAGGAAATGACCCTGTCAACTGAGCTGCAACAACTGGAAACCTAGACAGTGAGATTGGTTACCCAGGCCACAGGCCAGTAACAAGACTGGAGGCCAAGGAATAAGAAGTAAGCCCTAGGATGGGACCTGGGACTGGTTGCTGCCCAGGTAGAACCGGTACTTCAGCTGCTCTTGCACAGGAACTACTACTAGAGAGACCATGAAAACTGGCACTGGAGATTTTGGTCAGTACTGATTAATAAGGTACAGGAGCAGGCTCAGGTACAGATTTAGGAGTGCATGATTCTAGAGCATTCTCCTGGACAGGCTCTGGGGAGGTCTCCGGAGTAGGCTAAGGATCAGGAGCGACATTTATAGCTGACCCAGGAAAAGGCTCTAATACTTTTGCTGGGGCAGCAGCTTCAACAGCCGGCGTTTCTGGGCCTGCTGGATCATTTGCTGCTGCTTCAGGCTCCAGTGACAGTGTCTGCAGTGATAGATTGTGCAGTTGGAGTCTGGGGAGTAACAACAGGGACTTTGATTGAAGCCTCAGGGACATTGGCAAGTATAGTGGCAGGAGTTACACCTGCTGCTGTCGGGACTGAAAAAACTAGAGCTTCAGCAACAGTGACAGACAAAGGACTGGTGCTTCAGTTGATGCTGAGGGAACAGAGACTGGAGCTGGGTCCTAAAATTTGACAGGGATGGGAGCTGGAACTGGGGCCTCAGCAGCTGGTGCTATGTTGTAGTGGAGTGTCTTCAAGTTGGTTGCCAGTGAGGCTGTAGCAGGCATCTTCTACAACTTCAGTGATGTCAAGTCAGGATTTGAAACTGGCCTCTTGGATGCAGGGTAAGATTGCTTCCCTGGACCCATTGGATGGGGCTGCAAGAGTAGCAGCAGGAACTTTGGCTGAAGCTGCAGGGACTGAAGCAAGAACTAACACAGGGACCTTGGAGGTGACAGGAACAGACAGAGGGACCTTAGAAACAGCAGAAACAAATATAGGGATGTTTGAGATTGCAGGAATAAAATTTGGAACTTCATGTCCCAGAGGCATTTTGAGGGGAGCTGCAGAGGACTGGCAGGAACTGGGACTTTAATATGGATGTCTGATGCAGTGTTTTGACCTCACTGAACAAGCTGATGAAGACTTGAGTCAAAGGCCCTGTTCACACCTGGCATTAACAGGCACCTTGGGTGATCCCATCACAAGTGGACAGCTCTAAGTATGTCAGTTCACACTTGGCATTAGAATGCGTTTCCACATGCGTCTCGAGTGACCATTTGTGATCGGATCTCATTTCCCTGGATTACATGCAAATAAACGTATATTATTTCCGTTTGCGAAGATCAAATGCATTGTTGTTTTTTAACCGGCGGGAGGCAACAGTGCCCTCCCCCTGACTAGTCTGCCAGAAATTAAAAGACGGAGAAGGAGGAATCAAAATAATACAGACTGGGTCTACTCCATGGCATGTTCCAGGCAAACCAAATAACCCAAGATGTTTGATGCACTCGTAATACACTGTCTGGCTAAGGAAAATGTCGCCATTTGGATTTGGAGCCTCTGGAGGCAATGTTACGATCTGGGGTTGCTTCAGCTGGGCAGGTGTAGGCTGAGTAAAGTTATGTGGCAGTAAAGTGAAGTCAGCTGAGTACCCGGATGTACTGAATGACCAGGTTATCCCATGAATGGAATTTTTTCTTCCCTGATGGCCCGGGCATATTCCTGGACGACAATGTCAAGATTCATTGAGCTCAAATTGTGAAAGAGTGGTTCAGGGAGCATGAGGAATCATTTTCACACATGAATTGGCCACCACAGATTCCTGATTTTAACCCCTTTGAATGTCTTTGGGATGTGCTGGAGAAGACTTTACGGAGTGGTTATACTCTCTTGTTGTCAACAAGATCTTGGCCAAAAATTAATGCAACTCTGGATGGAAATAAATGTTGTGATGTTGCATAAGGTTGTCGAAACAATGCCACGGCGAATGCACGCCGTAATCAAAGCTAAAGGTAGTGTATATCTCTATGGGCTTTTCGAAAATTCACAAATGGGTGCATACTTCCACTTACACAGAGGACATCAGTTGAGTAGGCAGTTCTTCAGTGTTACCCAGGACACATTCACGTACACACTGCTAAAAGAATGTGGTCATATGCGACCCAGACCACCTGCGAATGTGGTCTGAGCAATCAGGTGTCAATGCGTCTTCAAGGTGTCTTGGGTACATTCACACCTGTACTTAGGACTGTCCACCCAAGACGCATGCAAATGCCAGGGGTGAACAGGGCCAAAGACAGATAACTCTCTCCATACCTTTAAAACCAGACTAAAGACTTATCTATTTTCTCGAACTTATGCATAATATAATTTTGATTTGACTTTGTTAAAGACATGTAAAGCCCTTTGAGACTATAAATAGTGACATTGGTCTCTAAATAAAATTATTATTATTATTATTATTATTATGATGATGATGATTATTATAGGGTGGCACATGGCGCAGTGGGTAGCGCTGTCGCCTCATAGCAAGAAGGTCTCGGGTTTGATTCCCGGCTGGGCGGCCAGGGTCCTTTCTGTGTGGAGTTTATATGTTCTCCCTGTGTCTGCGTGGGTTTCCTCCCACAGTCCAAAGACATGCAGGTTAGGTGAACTGGAGACACTAAATTGCCCCTAGGTATGAATGTGTGTGTGAGTGTGTTTGTCTGTGTGTCTGCCCTGCGATGGACTGGTGACCTGTCCAGAGTGTTTCCCTGCCTTTCGCCCTATGGGCGCTGGGATGGGTTCCAGCACCCCCCGTGACCCTAATCGGGATAAGCGGCTTAGATAATGAATGAGTGAGATTATTATTATAAGAAAAGGAACTGTGAAAATGTCTCGATCTCCTGTTGGCGTCTCTCCCAATGTTTAACAGCCTGATCCACTGCATTTCCACTAAGCCATTTAACAACAAACACTATTTTGGTGATATGCAATGGAGGTGCCTTACTTCAGAGATGCACATCATGAAGAGTGGAGAAGGAAGTCCCTGCACTTAGAAGGTGTTACATGAAATTTGACACACTCTTTGGGAGAGGTAAGCTGTTGCCATTTACCCATTAACTTCTTCATTGCCAACTGCATCCAGATATTGGTGGTGAAGTCTTCTCCCATGAATTTAGGGAGACTGAATGTAAGTGCAGGAAAATTTTTGATCCGAATTGTAATCCATATGCAAAGTCAGAAATGGCAGGAGTTTGGTACATGGCAAAAAAAAGCTTCTATGCACAAAACATAGAGTTAGATATCAGAAAACAGGCTATGTTCAATAAACAAGAACAGAGAACCAGATCAGAACAGGGATGCTAACAGGAAACAAGCAGGTTAATGGGAAACAGGACTGAACAAGAGCAACGCAGCTCAGGACACTATTGTAAGTGAGAGAATTTACAGGGAATTGACTGAAACCAATGTATTTTTTCACAAGTGACTTAATGAGACAATGAACAGGTAACAGATGAACATGATGATAAGATATTGAGGTTGCTGTGTTGTTGAACTGAGGTCAGATTGGCCAGAGGAAAGGGAACTGGAAATTTGTTGTGACAGACAGTTTATTTATTTTTTCTGTTGTTTTTGTTTATTTGCCAGTTGTTTCCTCCATCATTTTCTTTTAATATGTTCTTCTACAGTCACATATATTTTCAAGCTATTTTTTTCATGATTGTGTGTGAATATTTTCAGAGGTTACTTTCTTGAGGACAGTGTCAGTTTCACATCATGATTTGGATTTGGACAGTAAGTTGATGAAAGTATGCACAATGTAGATTCGTAATGATTTTTGAACAATAGCTATGGTAATACCAGCCATTCTGCCAGTGATTTTTTGATTCCACTCAAACACCAATAAATCAGTTAATTAAATTAGTGACGTCTTTGACCCTCATTACTCAGATCTGTGCTCACATCAAGACTCAAAGGAGAAATCACATGATATAAAAGAAACACATATAAAGCAACACAAAAAAGAGCTCACTCTGTATCTTTTTTTTACTTGGACTTCAGAAAAATGTAAGTATGGTTATGCAGTCTCTCTTGCCATGAATATGAATTATGTTTACTCATGTGGTCAATGTTCAATTATTTTGAACATTTCAAGGTTAAACTGCAAGTTAACCATAACTTGATATGTTTAATGAATAATTCAAAAGATTAGATTCCTTCATTCCTAAAAATATATTTTTTGCTTCTTCTTCTTCTTCTTTTTCATCTTGTTGTCTTTGATGTTTCCGTTGTTATTATTATTGTTGTTGTTGTTGTTGCTGCTGCTGGCAATGTTGTTAGTTTTTTATAACTAACTGAGGTGTTAGATAAAAACAAGTTGACAAAGCAGCAAAAGCAGTATTTAGTGGATGTAATCACTGCTTTATTTGATGGATCACATTTATTAAGCTCTTTTATAGTAGTATAGTATTGTAGAGAATGGATATCCCTCCTTGTTATCATAAGAAATACAACAAGAAATAGATATTGTGTTCTGTTTCACTTTTAGGGCAACATTGTTATGAAACAATTAAAAAAACAATGGAAAATGCTTCTTTTCCAACTTCTTTGTACTTCGTCGTGTATCAAAATCAAGGCCACAACAGATATATATATTTCACAGTAGGACTTACTTTGTATTGTGCTATTATATCTTTTAATGTGATTATTCCTCTTGTAATATTAAGGGTAAAAGTACTGCATCAGCCCATGTACTTGCTCATTTCTTGTTTATCATTCAACTCTCTGTATGGCACTGCTGGCCTCTTTCCAAGACTATTAACTGATTTTCTCTCTGATGTGCACACTATATCTCCACCGGCCTGCTATATTCAAACTTTTGTTGTTTACACTTATGCATCATATGAATTTACTATTCTAACTTTAATGGCATATGACAGATATGTAGCCATATGTAAGCCCTTACAATATCACAGCATCATGACTGCTAAGGTTCTTGTCAGTCTGATAACTGCTGCATTGTTGTTTCCAGTGTTTTCCATTGGTTTTGCTGTTTTTATGTCTGCAAGACAAATATTGTGTGGTAATGAATTAACCAAACTGTATTGCAGTGGCTGGTCAATAAATAGACTGTCTTGTGAGGACACTACAGCTAACAACATTATAGGCCTTTTTGTTTCAGTAATCACAGTTTTCCTGCCTATGGGATTCATTTTGTATTCTTATATTAGAATTCTAATTATTTGTCAAAGACGCTCATCCGAATTTAAAGCCAAAGCTTTTCATACTTGTCTGCCTCATATAGTTACATTTGTTAATTACTCAACAACAGTTTTCTGTGAGATGATTACAAGTCGATATGAGCCTGGTGAACTCCCTGTGGTTGTGACAGTCATTTTGTCCTTGGAATTTCTCATTATACCCCCAGTTTTAAATCCTCTTATTTATGGATTTAAATGTCCTGATATCCGTAGAGAGATAAATTGTCTGTTCAAAAAGTGGCGTTAAAGCATATACATCATTTATAGGAATAACGAATGTGGCTTTTCACTTTTAATGGCAAACTATTCTGCACATATAAACTCAAATTTAATCAGACTGCAAAAAGCACATACATTTCCAAAGGGAGCATGCAGCAAAGGCACCGTTATATGGCAATGTACTCCAAAACAGTGATTCATAGCTTAAGTCACAACTCTGCCACATTCACCAAGTGTCGTCAGTGGTGTCCACAAACAGTGTTACAGGTTACATAAAATTAAAATACATCAGAATTAACACTGACCCTGCATCCTCATTTTGTCATTGTCTGTTGTGATAAAATTCATTAATCACAAGCCAGTTTCAATATTTTTCAATGTTAAAAGCAAGGCATCACTTTTTCTGTTGTCCATGAATTTACTGCCACTGTTTAAACATGTATTCACTTCAAAAATAAAAAGCTGAGTTGATATAGAAAGATCTTTCTTTTAAAACTGTATCACTTAATTTGTATAAATACCACTTTACATAATAAGGTGTGAAATGAGGATAAGCACTCTCATAAATAGTAATGAACATCCAGTTACCAAATACAGAATTATGGGTTTTACGTAAAAGTGGAATACTCTCGCTTAACCAACTCATGCATCGCTCATTAGCTAGGCTCTCTGAAATTCTTTGAGGGTTTTATAAGTTTTCAGCATAGGAAAAAAATTAAAAATGAAAGAAAGGAAAAGAAAAAAAATGCATGGATACTTTTCCCAGTGTGTGACAATGGCATGATGTAAGTTATAATGTAACATTAAGACAGTTCAAATTTATGGAAGCAATGCTATGCTTGTGAGTTCAGCACCAGTTTTCAGGATGCAGACAGGCGTGGACACAGCTCCAGAACTCCAGGTCTCCAACAGTCCAGGTCTCCGGTTCTCCGGCAACTGGACACATAGGTGCCAGACCTGAGACTTGAATCTGTGCTCCAGTTACTAGTGTAGAGCAAGGTCATTCTGGGTTCAAATCTTAAGATAATTTTTTTATTTCTATACCGTTAAAGTTAAAAAGAGTGAAGGCTTAAAATTAAAATCAAATTCCGACAGACAACGGACAAGACAGAAGACAATAACATGCAGAACACAGAGGCAAGGCATACGCTCTTTTCCTATATAACCAGCAGGTGATTTGTTATTTTTTAACAGGGAGGACTGCCCAACGATCACTGACACTATTCTATAGAGTATATAGGATAATGGCAGTTTAACAAGGGGGGATGCCTTTTGGTCATTTTTCTAACAAGGGAGATTGCATCCCCCCTCATCTCCCTCCAGATCACCTTCTGTACATAACTGTCTTTTTGTGTATGACATACACGGAGTGAGGATGCACCGTGGTAAAGTGGTAGAGACGGGTAACTAGGCTTACAGCTTTTGACAGAATCATTAATTACCAAGAGTGACAGGGTTTAATCCTAACAAAGGCGAGATTTTGCGAAGTAGAACCGAAAAGGAAGGGGTATTTATACAAATTAAAATCAAGAGTTAATTAACAAATTCCAGGTACAGGCTGGAAGAAAAGGAAAAGAAACACATGCAACAGATAATTCAATGATTTGTGTGATCAGACCAGTGATCAGTAGATTTGCAATGCTGGACATTGAATGGCTGAACGAAAGAGTGTTTGTTTCAGTTTATATTAAATTTGTTGGTTTTGCATTAAATGTGTATATATTTACAAAGGAAATAAAGTCTTCAGTCATGTGTTTGTTCACTTTCCTTTCAAGTCAAACTGTCACAGCCTGCACCTCATTTTGGACTTTTAGTTTGATATGTCTTTGTGCTCCTGTTCTGTGTCTGTCTCCGCCCCTCACCTGTTCCTGTTTGTCTCATTTATTAACCTCGTTAATTTGTTCCAATCATGTTTGCCCTGTTTAGTTTTCCTTCTGTATTTAAGCCCTTGTGTTTGCCTTGTCCTTTGTCTATTGTTGTTTGTGTTTTGAACACACTGTTTCACTGCACCTTTTGTTATCGGTTTTGTTCCAGTTGGCACTTGTATTTTGATCCTCAGTTTGTAAGTAAAGTCCTCCTTTTGTCACTGCAATCTTAGTGTCGTGCGCATGGGTCCTGCACCACCAGCCTGACACAAACTTTGGCCCAAAAAACAAGGTATACACCGAAACGTGAGTGGAGTAAACCTGCACTATTAACTACATTTATTTATTTTTTTCTTTAAACCTTGAACTAATCAAAGAAAATCAAAAACATAGACAACCACTCAGTTAGATGCAACAATATTCTATAGGACTAAGCAGTGTTCTGTTTTTATTTTATTTTTTTTTTCTGTCAATCCATTATAGGTTATGTTCAGCCTTCTATCTAACACACATATTCAAAGGATACATCTTTCTGTTTGTATTCCATTTAAATTTTGAGTATAACAGAGGTCATATACACCTGAAGTATCTTGACACAGGCATATTAGCTGTCCAGCTGTAAAGTACTTTTCCACCTCTTCACAGCTGCTCCGTTTAAGCATTGTCCAAAATGGTATGTATTACGTAACCTATTTTGTTATGTAAGTACAAAATGATGTTTTAAGTGTTTTCCTTCTAACCACAAAGTAGTACAGTTACACCTCATTAGAGCACCCTCATTCTTAATGCCATTGTGACAGGTGGAGCTGTACCTGTGTAGTAGGGGAACACTGCTACTATCTCCAGACGGCAGGAAAACCAAGGATCTGGTCCTGCACTCCCTGCACAATTCAACTCAGACCTACACTGTATTATGGGTAGGAAGAAGAGGGCTTCCAGAATTTTCAATGTCACGGGGCTTACCTGAAGTGAGGTGTGGCCTAGTATGTCCGTAACTGTGCTTATATGTAATAACACCTAGCCACTTTCCTTATACCTGCAGTAGCAGGTATAACTTGCCCTTACTCTGGAGAATCACTTCGATAAAGTCGTCAATGAATGGCCCCAAGTTGAAAGAAAAACCAATGAAGGGGGTTATTCTTTTAGCTGAACGGAGTAAATTTTTAAACATTGCCAAGCGGACCATTTCAATTTAAATTAACGTAAAAAAAAATTACACTTACCCCTCTAAGCCTAACTCTCACCGGTGAGATAAAAATAAATCCATTAACTCTATTACAATACCAGTGTAATACAAACCTTTGAATGGTACCATAAAAATGGGAACTACAAACCCCAAATAAAAACTCACAAATAATTCCCCAATTCTATTGCAATATCACTTAACAGTCTTAAATGCATACCTTGTAACTGTTCTTTAACCATGGTGACTGCAAACCCCAAATAAAAAACAAATTCAACAAAGACAACACAGAGAATTAGTGAGAGAACATCAGTAAAGACAATCAGTACAGTACACTACAACTAAAAGTGACAGCAATTACTTAACAGCTGTCCTGGTAACGAGTGAAAAAGAACACCACCGTTATCATGTAGCAGCAGTGCATATGAGACCAATGTGTATCACAAGTATTATACCGCGGGTCAGACAACCGCTAGGTAAGGCTGTATCTCCCGAGCAGAGTCAGGTGAAATGCCCGTGCGTGGATCCACGAGTGCAGTATACAGTTCACAATGATATTATTGTCTGTTGCACTCTTCTTTCTTAACCTAGTGTTTGTGATAGAGAGTCTCGAATGGCAGGAAAACAATAGGCTACTCACAGTCTGCGCTGAAGAATGTCTGTAGCTTCAGTTAAAGTGGATGCAGGGAGAAAGCGGGACACTGTGCTACTCACAGTCTGCATGAGGTAGAGCTGTATCTGCAGTCAGCGTGGGTGCAGGGGGAGAGCGGGAAATCGGGCACATCAAAGGCTCCACCGTGCACACTGTCACTGTTCTAGTCCCAGCCATTCACTTGCTGAATAAAATGAAATAGGAAAAAACAAGCAACCGAAAAAGCAAGCACAAACCGACTTAAGCTGCTCGCATCTCTCTGTCTAGGAGGCGTTTGCCTCGTCTAAACGAGTATAAACCAAACAAAATCACTCCTTCACTAGCAAAGCAGCTTCGCCACAGCAGACAGCAACTAGCTGGCCCGGTCCTCTTCTGAAAGTGGTTCCTTCTCTTCTTCTCACAGATGAGAATAGACCGCATTTACCGGCACTTTGGGGCGCAACGACTGCGACTGAAAACAACAAAACTGACTGTGTGCTCAACTGGCAGACTGAAGATATCTTACAGCAAGGCTGCAGAGGCTCCATGCACAGCCACACCGACACACTGCCATCTCTTCTCTTTCACTCTCTCTCTCTCCATCCTGCATGCTCTCCCTCACAAGCTTATCATTGGCTGAGGCTTAGGCATGCCCTCAAACATGAACTTGGGGAAATGAGCCTTAAAGGGCTAGACATGAAAATAAAAAGGGGAATAAAAATGTTTTTGTAAATGTCCTCCATCACTCATTCTAACTGTCTGGCAACTTGATACTGAAATGTCAGCTGACCCAAGAGGTTTGCTTGTGCAAGCTGTAATATACAAAGGCATTAACCCACCTAGAATGCTGCTACTCGCCACATGCAAGAAATTTTGCGAGTGCCTGACAGCTCTTCAGCGAACAAAAGGTCAGCATCCAGACTCAATGGAATCTTCACTCATTGGCCCAAGACAACGATGGGAACCGACTGCCAGCAAGGACTATCAAAGAAAGAATCCATTTTGATCAAGATGTCGCTTGACTACCTCTACCACCATTGACTGACCGAATGCTGAACCAGCACCCACGAGCTGTAAACAGGCAAATGCAAAACAAACGCAAATTTGTGTTCCTGAATATAATTCAACTGTGTGACAAATGTACTACATACTGTTTTTCTTGTTGTAATATTTTTGTAGGAATGATTGTACTCAGAGACGTGCATGTTCCCGGGACTGGGCTCACTGGCTAATCACAGCCAAGTTAGTTAATGTACGTTAACATTCTAGAGTAGTGCAAAAGAAGCGCACAGCAGTGAGATGGCCAATGAAAGCCATGGACAAAAAAATGTCAAAAAGTAAAGGAGGGTCAGAAAAAATTAGAGAAAAAAGGAAGCAGGTACAGGCTTCCAAATGTTAAAAAAAAAAAAAAACTGAAAAAATGTTTGGGCATCAGCATCCTCATGTAGCCGGCAGCGCTATTTTCGAGGAGCAGACTGAAGCGGTAAGATGTTGTATACACTGTACATATGTAATCAATTCTCACTTTGAAACACCTTAAAACATAACACAAAATGTGATAAACATTTGCATATTTTTTGTGTAGACTAGGGTTGCAATAAATACATATGTAATTACATTAAACCCCACCATAACTGACTAACGTATATACTGTACATATGTAATCAACCCTCACCGACCAAATTTTCCCACCAAAACGACCACTAACCACACCTCCCCCCACCCCCACACCCAGGTCGGTCCCAGCAGGCAAGCCCAGGGCTGAATTTCCATCCCAGTACACCTCTGGTTGTAACCATATTTGTTAAACTCCATATGCAGTGATTGAGTTATACTAACAAACTTGTCACTCACACAACACTAAGCACACTAAACGTGAATACTGGATTCACTCCTGATTATCTCTACATGAACACTTAGAGATTAAGTCTTTTTGGTGCTGTCCACTACCTTCCAAAGAGCGACGTTCTTTTAGAATACCTTGAGATGCACCAACCGGAACATCCTCTTGGGCTGTGCTTCTTGTTTGTACTTCACATCCTGTTGAGTAGTCCAGGAAATCACTGACATCCCCTCTGCTTGATTGTCCTGAAGCTTTAGATGGTAGCAAGTGATCCACATGCGCTTTAACTTGACGATGACCAACTCGTACCTCATAGGTTAATGGTCCCCTGCATTGCAGAATTGTCCGGGGAATCCACAGCTTCTTCGCATGTTTGAAATCTCGAACTAACACTCGCTTTCCCAGACTGAATGTTCGGAGTGGCTTTGCTCACTTGTCATGAACCTTCTTCTGCTGTAGCTGATGCTTGACCACCACTGCAGACATATCAGCTTTCGATAATGAGAGGCAAGTGTGTGGTTGTCTCTTTATAAACAGTTCAACTGGAGTGCATTCAGTGACTGTATGTAGAGTGTTTCTGTATGTGAACAGGAACTGAGCCAGCCGCTGATGGGGTGACAGACTGAGCCTCCAGTCAAGTCCAAGCTTTCTTGAATGACTGCACAGCTCACTCCACTGCTCCACTGGATACAGAGTGTGTTGTGTCCTAATACATTGTGCTGTGTATTGGCTGTGTTCTATTGCATTTGATGCTGCTCTCCTCCTCACCCCTGGATGGCGTATTGGACAAAGTGCAGTATGTTAGAGTATGTGAGTAGAATAAGAGTGTGACTGAGTAGATAACCTGTTGTACGTATGATTGATACCTTGCCTGCTACCAGCGAATAAAGTTCGTAACCATTCACCGTCCAGCGTACTTCGCATGCTTACTGCAACCAAGCAACCCAACAGTGGTAAGGTCGTGACAGAACATGGCAGACTCCGTCATTCTGGAGAAACTGCTCAAACTCTGTTGATGTAAATGGAGGGCCAGCACCTTTGGTAGGCCATCTGCCGCAAAAAGGTTTCTTGTGCAGTCTTCTCAGCCATCGTCTTCTGGGTAGGCAGGGCTTCCATCTACTACAGCAGGTAGTGTTGCTTATTTATTTTTGTGAAATCAATATTTTTTCCCATGGTGCTATAGCCCATGACCAAGGATGGAGAGCTGCTGTTGCAGGCCTGTTCAGTGTGGTTTCGCATACTACACACTGACCTACAAAGTTTTGTACCCCCTGATCTAGTCCAGGCCACCACAGGAAAATTCAGGCTCATGCCTTCATCTGCATTATTCCAGAATGTCTGTCATGTAAATCTGATAGTAGCCTCTGTCTGAACTTCTGTGGTATGATGACCCTTGATCTCTACAGAATGCATCCCTGATCTGTGGACTACTGGTCCTTCCTCACACAGAACTGTCTAAGATCTGGGTTTGGCACAAACTTTGGCCATCCTGACAATGACAGATCAAGGGCTTTTGAAAGGACTGGGTCATGTCTCGTCTATTCTGCAATTGTCTTTTGCAGATATGGGTCATGTCTTTTGCTCATCAACATGTGACACCCGAAATACTCCTCCCTCCTCTTCACTTTCGGTGTCACGTTTGCAAGGGAGATGTGACAATGCATCTGCATTGGCATGGTCACTGGACCGTCTGTACTGGATGTCATAATTATACGCCAACAAGACCAGAGCACAGCATTGTTTGCAAAGTGCAGCCAGAGTTGGAACTGCAGATTTGAGACCAAGGATTGTCAGAAGGGGTTTGTGGTCTGTCAAGAACTCAAACTTTCTCCAGTACAGATATTTATGGAAATTCTTAACACCGGAAACTAAGTTAAGGGCTTCTTTTTCAATTTGAGCATAATTCCGCTCAATTGATGAAAGAATCCTTGATGCAAAGGCGATTGGATGTTCTTCACCGGAGGGTAACACATGAGAAATAACTGCTCCATCACCATACGGACTAGTGTCACAAGCAAATCTTAGGGGCTTCTCTGAATCATAGTGTGCGAGGCACTTGCCATCTAGGAGATGTTGCTTACAGCTCATGAACTCAACTTCACATTGTGGAGACTACTTCCTTTGTGAGTCGGCTTGTAGCAGTTGGTGAAGAGGGTGCAGTAATGTGGACAGGTCTGCCACAAGCTTCCCATCGTAGTTGAGCAGTCCTAAAAAGGATCTCAACTCAGAAACATTCTATGGAGCTGGTGCGTCCACGATAGCGTCTACCTTGCTCGCTGCAGGATGCAGTCTGAATGAAAGTGTCTGACTGACTAATTAAACCAAAGAAACCATAACCTTATACAATCAACATAAGAGGGGAAGTGAGGACAGAGGCATGGCAGGTCCCACCTCTGACAGGCTCACAGGTTCTTGGGGAACAGGAGACCAAGGAGGAATTCGGGAAGACCAGGAGGACTAGGAGAATCAGAAAGCCCACAAGCCTAAAAATGTCTGCCATCTGAAGAGAGACAAATGGTGTCCCCCTCTTGGTCAGGATGTCCTTGGGGATCCCAAAGCTGATAAAGTAGGAACAACTCACAGACGATGGCTTTGGGTGTGACCTTTCAGAACGGCCTCTGTGTACCGGGGGGGGGCATAACCCAGAATGAGGATGTATTCATGAACACTGGCCAACTTTATCAGTGGCCACACCAGGTCAATGCATTAAGAGGCTACCTCAATGACAAGATGTGTAATCAAGGGGCTGGGAGTTGGCAGTTGTAGAGCTGCCACAGACATGTGGAACAGTGCTTACAGAAGATCTTGACCTCTGCTGTCAGTCCCGGCCAGTGGAATCTATCACATGTATGTTACTGGGTGATTTGGGCTCTTCTGTGGCAAGCCATTCCCGTTATGAAAATCTAAAGTTTTCATGTCAAATAAGTATATACTTATAACAATAAAAAGATAAATAAGCAATTGCTGCTATAGCAGATGTCATGAATAGACAATTTTAGTCAGATTAGGTTAGACATTATGAGTAACTATAAGTTTAAACTGGTCTAAATTTGTTTAATTCTTTTACATTTTTTGCTGCAGCGAAGTCAGACACTGGACAGTTTGTCACTCATATGTTATTTGTTGAGTGTCGCCATGAACATTTTTCTGTTAGCCTACACTCCGGCTCATCTTAAAATATCAGTCTTCTTTGATCTTTTGCTCAAAAGAATTTTAGAATATAATTATAATGTACCCTTCTCTCTTTACCCAAATAAACCTGAGAGCATCAGCGTGTGATGTACTGTCACAATTATATGTTGGATTGCTGAGAAATACAAACAACAAATCATTGTTGCATATAGTTGCTCTATTTCCCGACAGATTTTTTTTTTTTTTATGAAAGGTAACTGAACAGGGAAGAGACCTTATTCCCTGAGTTAGCATCACTCATTATTTAAAGAGCTAAGGACTGTAGGCTGATTCTATAGTTGTGTGCTATTTCTAGTGTCATCTAATCGGCTGGAATTAGGAACTGCCTTGTTCAAAAAAATCGAAGAAACAAATAAGAAAGAATCTACTATTTGAATATACTGCAGAAATGGAAAATGTGACAAACCCTGAAGTATTCACACTATCTGGATTGAATGAAAAAAAAGAATATAAATACATCCTTTTCATCCCAACTCTCCTATGCTATTTGATGATTTTGCTTGTAAATTTGGCAATAATTGTTGTTGTTGTTTGGGATAGAAATCTCCATGAACCCATGTACTTATTTTTGTGCAATTTGTGCTTCAGTGGACTCTACGGAACAACTGGATTTTACCCTAAGTTTTTACATGATTTGTTGTCTGACTTGCATGTAATTTCAAGGGTTGCTTGTCACCTTCAGGTGTTTATTATTTACTCCTATGTTAAAAGTGATTATTCAATTTTGGCTGTGATGGCATATGATAGGTATGTGGCCATATGCAGACCACTGGAGTATCATTCTATTATGACAAAGAAGACTATTACATGGCTGATTGTCTATTGCTGGATTGTTCCAATCGTTTTTGAATCCCTGATTCTTTATTTAAGTTTACGTCAAGTTTTATGCGGCTCACACATCGAAAAAATGTACTGTGAGAACTGGGCTATTGTTAAGCTGTCTTGCTTTTCTGTTACAACAAATAATATATTTGGATATTGTGTGATAGTTATCTATTTTGGACACATGATTTATATTGTGTGTACTTATTTTAAACTTATCAAGACATGCGTGAATTCCAAAGAAAATAGAAGCAAATTTATGCAGACATGTCTGCCTCATCTGGCTGCATTAATGAACGTAACTATTGCTCTGCTTTTTGATTTAATGTATTCCAGATATGGCTCAAAGGACATATCACAGGATTTGAAAAATACACTTGCAATAGAGTTTTTAGTCATACCTCCTCTTCTCAACCCACTTATATATGGTCTCAAATTGACTAAAGTGCGCAGTAGAGTTTTTTGGTGGTGTATTAAATATAAGTAATGATTTAAGGTGGTGCAGTTGTTGAAACATTTTTACACAAACAGGGAAGAATGTGTTTGTCAGAAAATGGATTTTTTTCTTTTTTTGGATACATATTTTTCCACTGTGGAATTTTCTTTGTAAAACTGCTTAAACATTGATTTTATACCAGGTAACAGCCTCATCTATTTTTATGCATTTGCTTTCTAAGAACCCCTGTAACCTCTTGTTGGCAAACATGCAGTAATTGCATTTGCCTATGAGTCAGATAAAATGAATGTAATTGTGAATCTGTCAGAATTCTTGACTTAGGATATGCTGTAAATCTGTGAAAAGTTAGGGTTATGATTTTTCTTTTTAATCAGCTTTATTATTACCATCAAAGAAGTCTTTTTTTCCTGCTGGTATATACAATGTTTTTCCTACCCTCCATAAACAACATAGTAGGCTGTTACATAGCTGCATTACTGGTCTGGCACTTAACTGCATAGTAAATGCTCATCACATAATATGTAGCTTTGAGTTTACTTTTCATATATGTTTTTTAATGTTGAATTGCCTAAATTATAAGAGCAACACATGATTTATAAATCACATATTTGGAATCTACCATAGATTCAAGAACAGCGATTTCTCCCCCATGTATATAAAATTCACAAAAACTTATACTGTTCTCCAATTTCTATTGTATTCTACACATGTGATTAATTAATGGTGCTGCTCTTATAACAGAGAATATTTCAATGTTGAAGTACAAAAGAAGAAGAGGTAGTCCTGAGATGCATTGAAAAGCATATTTTACTCAGCTGTTAAGTCAAATATACCCTCTGACTGATAAACTCTCTCAGCTCTCCCACAAGCATTACTGTGTTATGATGACTTGTCCATGACATAACTTTTCTTGGTCTGAGGCCCCAACAATCACATTTCAAAGCAGTTAACCAGTTTGTCGCTGAAGTTTGGCGACATGCTTCTACAGGACAATAATTTTGCCTCAAGACTCATCTGGAGTGTAAACTTGAAATAAAATGCAAAAGTGAAAATGGCATAGACTGCATTTTTATTTTAATGTGTATTTTAAATTTCTAAATACCTTGTGCTGCATAAGCTTGACAGTGTGTCATTACAGCTGTCTCAAATTGTTCCTATTAATATTATTTTACTTACCCCTGCAAACATGCAAAAACAAATCAATAAAGTTACTTAAGTTTTGAAATAATTGTGAAATACTTGAATATTGTATGTCACTCATTCATTTTATTGAAGACAAATGACATTTTCAGCATAGTAAAAGAGGGGGAAACAAGAAGAACAGGGAAACAGAAACCAGACTCATCACTAGAGGGGGACAAAATGAACTAATGAAATGAAAAGGGAACAGAGAGGCACAGAAAGGGACAGGGCATGACACAGTAAGACAAGAACTTTCATCACCAGGCTTACTATAGGACTACAAATTATAGAACTACTAAATATAGCCTATCACAGTCTTTGGCTAGATGCAAGTAAATCACGTGACACATCCTGTTGAGTCCAGTGCACTCATTGTGAACCATTTGTCACACTGGTGGTGTGGAGCAGGACCCAAGTGCAAGACACGATGATGGAAGTGACAAAACGGAGGACTTTACCTACAAAATGAGGATCAAAATACACATGCAAACTGGAACAAAACCGATAACAAAAAGGTGCAGCATAACAGTGTGCTCAAAACACAAACAACAATAGACAAAGGACAAGGCAAACACTAGGGCTTAAATAGAGGGAGAACTAAACAGGGCAAAACATGATTGGTACAAATTAACAAGGTTAATAATTGGGACAAACGGGAACAGGTGAGGGGTGGAGACAGACAGAACAGGAGCACAAAGACGGAACAAAACAAAATGGAGGTGCAGGCTGTGACACTGTTTGTTTTCTTCATGACCACTAACCCAAGGAAGGAAGCTGCTTTGGTGCTCGGTGCAAATTGCCTTGAGGCAGTGGTTCTCAACTCCAGTCCTTTGTTTTAACTCTACTGAGCTCAGGACTGACACACCTGATTCGACTAATCAATTAATCACCAAGTCCTTGATTAGCTCTATTAACTGTGCTAATGATCAGTGCATGACAGTGGGCCCTGAGATTTGGAGTTCAGCACCACTGCCTTAAGGAAAAGTATGCAGAAAAATATACTATCAGACATTGCGCACTGAATGTCATTATAGGACAGAGGAATAGAGCAGTTAGCAAATAGCTGTGCTCTAAAACTTGTGAATTTACTTGCTAGCCTGCTAGTGGCATTCTAGCTAATGCCACAGGCATGCTCAGACAGCCTGGGACAGTGGCATCTTGTGGTTAGTCTTATGGAAGCCTTCATGAGCGATAAATCAGGCTAGCTACTTTTATTTCCAAGGATAAACTTAATTTCTAACAGCTAAATTCAGGCGTTTTTACGTATAGCGGTTAATCTCTTATACTAGATGTGTTGCACTTTTTCAAATGACTGCTTGTAAAGTCAGAGATCTAGGAAATTAGCTTACTCTATGGTTATACTTATTGTAAATTGCTCCTGAAAAAGACATCTAAATGCCTAAAATGGTGTTACAGATAATTCTGTATGCATTTTTTTATTTCCAAATTACAAATCCCTTGTATTTAAATTAAATACATTTTCTCAAATCAGCATTTTGTATTTTATTTTGATACATTTGATGACAAAAAATATTGCCGTAAAGAGTGCGATTTGCGACACAATGAAAGAAACGATAGAGCATAATATGAAACAACAGCTTACAATCTACTTCAAAAACAAATGTTTCTTTATTTATAAAGTCTTTGCTTAAAAAAAAATCTTTTTCTGCAAACTGTGTGGTCATAAGTGTAATCTCATTATGTATCTCATTATACGGTCAGAACACTCAAATAACAAGTAGAGTTTGTGTTAAAGAAAACAAACCAAGGGGTACAAATATACAATTAAAGAGATAATTAACAGAAAACAGGTGTAGATAAAAATGGGATGATGCGCTGTTTAGACTGGTGATCAGAAGACCAACAATACTAAATGCTGATAGGTGATTTCAGAGGGAGGGGAAGGTGATGATCTGACAAGAGGGCTGACGGTATGTCCAGTGAATAATTCCCATGTGTTCCCATTAAGAAAATCTACATACTATATAAATGCTAACATAGCAGTTGTTGATTGCATAAACAGCTGCATGCTGTGAAATGCAATGTGAGATACAGGACTCTGACCACAGATAGTGTCTACTTGAAAGGCTGATATTGAATTTGTTCTTGTCCTCCAAAGTTAGGTATGTCTTAAGGCAACAGTTGCAAGACATCCTTATCTTATTTTGTCATCTGTGGAAAAGATGATTTGTGTGCCTGCAATCCCCAAACTCAATGGATAATTCTTCTGATGGAATTGTTTTTGTACTTCAAGGAGTGAATGATACAAGGACAAACAGACAGATTTACTTTGCACTTGCTCTTTTGACTTACCTTTTGACTATTTTTGTAAATTTGATGCTGATTACAACAATTTTCCTGGACAAAACACTACATGAACCCATGTATTTCTTCATATGTAATTTGTGTGTAAATGAAATGCTTGGTGCCTCTGGTTTCTACCCAAAGCTGCTTGTTGACCTTTTATCAGAGTTTCATGTTATCTCATATACTTGGTGTCTGATACAGGTATCTGTCATTTATAACTATATTCTCTGTGAATTCACAAATCTAACGGTGATGGCTTATGACAGGTATGTGGCAATCTGTAAGCCATTACAATATCAGTCTATCATCACACCTCAGAGAGTGCGGAGGCTAGTGCTTCTTATATGGCTTGTCTGTATTTTAGAGGTCTCTGTAGGTACTATATTGACAAGCATACTACCCATTTGTGGTTATGAAATTGACGGGCTTTACTGCTCAAATGTGGCAGTAGTAAAACTTGCCTGCACAGATACAACATTGAACAGATCTTATGGGTATATCACAATAATTTCTTATGTTTCTCAAGGTGTTTTCATAGTGATCTCATACATTTACATTATTAGAGCCTCCCTTAGATCTAAAGCAGAGCAAGCAAAGTTCATGCAGACATGCTTACCACATTTAATAACCTTTATTAACTTTACCATCTCACTGACATTTGATGTTATGTATGTACTCTTGGGCTACAGCAACACACATGTAGTTTTGCGCAACATCTTGGCAGTTCAGTTTCTTATTTTACCTCCACTCTTAAATCCAGTCATATATGGTATTAAGTTGGCTCGGATTCGTGTGAGCCTGATGAAAATTTGGAATCTGAAACTCAGAGCTCTTACATGAGTTCTTTCTCTGCACACTGACCACCCGACTAATGACTTTTTTGCACTTTTGATAAAGAGCTGTATAAACAGAAAAAAGTGAGCTACGTTCTTTATGGGAAAAGAAACTTAAAAAAAATAGTGAAAGATCTAATACTACCAGAAATAACTCTTTCTTTCTGAAATATAGATATAAAAGGTTCTCATACATTAAATAAATAAAATTGAATGTGCATTTACAGTGTATTTTTGAAACTTATTTTCAGTGACGTGTTCTATGGCCTTGCAGAGGTATCTCATATGAAAAATTTGTTTACTGCATGTAGGGCAATAAATGAGAAATGCACAACCTCCAACACAATGAGTAGATGGGCAGAATTGTGTCCAGTTGTGATGTCCTTTCCTGGAGGGCCAAATCCATTCCTGGATGGCCAAAGTCCTGCTGCTTTTCTTGTCAACTAGCCACAAATGGCCTCTGATTAGCTGAAAAGTGCAAACACCTATTTTCCAGTTAAAAATCAGCATCTGATCAATAGGTAAAAATAAAGAGCAGCAGTACTTTGGCTGCCCGAGATTAGATTTGGGCAATTTACCTCCACAATGTAAAAATTTGACTTGTTTTACATCAGTGCTTTAGTAGCAGTCTGGGGAATTGTGATCTCTGCACGAGAAATGTGCAAGCAAAAAAATTGGGGCTGCCTCTTCAGGAGACTGAAATATCAGTTGAAATGGAGAAAAATCAATCTTCATCATTTTGTCCACATTAGAACCTTCTTGAAAATTTGTGTTTTAAATTCAAGTGGGAATACCACAAGCACAGACCGAAGGATTACTAAAATCCAGAGAACATTCTGTGGTGGAAGTGATCCAAATAAAGGCTCAATGCTGCAACATATAAATGCACAAAGAGCTTTGTTCTGACATGCACCTATGTATTGATTTTGTGAGATAATGCGCTGTTGAAAATGCTATTATGATAGTGATGGCTCTGTTTGCAGTTTATTCAGGTGTAGTTAAGGAATAAGTTAATAACATGATCCATTTAAATGTGTAGAACATAACGATGTGACAGCAGTGCACAATGCCATACTCCATTTCTGTCAATCCACAAAAATTGCAGGCAGTCACTAACACACTTCAGCATCATGTAGAACTGTCAATTCAGCACCATTGTTGTGGAAAGCCACAGGCCGCAGGCCACAGGCTAAGATGAGAGAGCATCCCAATCATCACCACCTGAAGCTCATGTTTCTAGCCTTGTAACCAAGCTGACAGAAGAGAGCGTGAGACCAAGGAGCTCAGCAGATTTCAGGCCTGGCTATCAATGACATGCACCTTCTTTTTACCACTTCACCATGCATGACTGAGACTGAGCAACAAAGAGTAACAAATACAAGGCTTAAATAAACAAAGCTAACAAGGCACAGACGCAACTACTGACAATGGACAGGGCAGGATAATCAGTTCTAATCAACCAGAAATGCTCCAGTGACCAGATGACCATTCCAAAACACATACAGGTGTATCCTCTGAAGCCCTCTGGAGGAAAAATGAGGAATTGACTTAAGACCTCACACTTATATGCATCTCCGTGGTGTTACTGGTCATGTAAACACTGGATTGTTGGTATTTCAGATATATTTAATATTTTTAATTTATTCCTAATCAAGAGGCTAATTGCTGGAAAAACATTGCTGTTTAGTTACTTATTCAGTTTAACATGACTTGATTAATTCGAGGTGTGGTAAATATTACATACAACAGACACCTGACCCCTCATGTGCATACACCTGCACCTTCCCTCAAAGGCAACATTCACCACTGCTACTAATAAAGAATGAAACCTAGCTGCAGTCCTGAATAATTCAACTGTGTGAAGATGTGAGTTTAGCCTGAGCTAACAGGACTGCCGGAATATGCTCTTTAAGGACCATGGTACAGTTTCCATGGTATTTCAATGTAAGTTTGGGTCTGTCTATGACTCAGCCCTAAAGGCCAATTTATACTTCTGCGTTGAATCTATGGCAAAGGTACGGCTTAGGCTCTGCATAGTCGTGTGCGATGCACGTTGAAGCAGACTGCAACAACTGTGATTGGTCCACTTGGTAGCATCACCTTCCTTCTGCCTCAATCGGTTCAATGGATGTAAACACCATCTCCTCTGATGTCTTCTCTCTTTTCTTTGTTGCGGTAATTTCAGTAAAAGTAACCGTTCTTCAACATTTATTAGCTCCAACTCCAACATGATCTGCTCAGTTTCAAGTTTCAAGTTTTATTGTCATTTACTAGATAACAATGGACATCATTATCAGCAATGAAATTCTTGGGCTCGGGGCCAGCTCAACTTGCAAAGTGTAGCAGGTAAATAATAATAATGAAAGAACAATAAGGTAAATATAAGGGTAACATAAGGAGATATATAAGGGAATATATATGTACATGTGCAATAAATAGAAATGTACAGAAATGTAGAAATAAAAAAATATAAGATAGATATAAGAGTATAGGAGTATAAGAATGAGTAGTGGATGAACAGTCCTGAGTGGAATAATCTTAAAGTGCATGTGCAACAGCATGTACAACAGCATGTGCAACAGCATAGACAGTAGTGGTGTATACAATATTGGATTGGGTAGATGAACAGTGCAATATTGAGTGGGTATGCAGTGCAATGTAATGTAGACCACTTTCAGTCTAAGGGTCCAAGCAATGTGTGCATGTGTGGTGTCAGTGGTTCAGAAGTCCAATTGCTTGGGGAAAAAAGCTGTCTCTGAACCTGCTGGTATGGGTCCGGATGCTCCTGTACCATTTTCCAGATGGCGGGAGCATGAATAGACTTTGGCTGGGATGGCTGGGGTCAGCTAGGATCCGCTGTGCCTTTCTCCTGCAGCGCTGGCTGTAGAGGTCCTGGATGGCTGGCGGCTCAGTCCTGGTGATGCGCTGCACTGATCTGACCACCCTCTGCAGAGCTTTGTGGTCGTGAGCGGTGCAGCTGCCATACCAGGCCCTGATGCTGCCAGTCAGGATACTCTCTGTGGTACACCTGTAGAAGTTGGTGAGTATCCTGGGGTCCATCCCAAACCTTCTCAGTCAGCAGAGGAAGAAGATCCGCTGTCTTGCTGCTTTCATGACCACTCCTGTGTGGTGTGACCAGCTTAGATCCTCGCTGATGTTAATCCCCAGGAATCTGAAGCTGCTGACCCTCTCCACTGCTGTACCCCCGATGTGGATGAAGGTGTGTCCCTCTCTCTGCAGTCTCCTGTAGTCCACGATCAGCTCCTTGGTCTTGCTGGCATTGAGCAGGAGGTTGTTGTCCTGACACCACGATGTCAGGGCTCTCACCTCAGCTCTGAAAGCAGACTTGTCACCGTAAGTAATGCAGCCGATGGCGAACTTGATGACAGTGTTGGAGCTTTGTGAGGCCGTGCAGTCGTGGGTGAACAGGGAGAACAGCAGGGGGCTGAGCACACATCCCTGGGGGGCACCAGTGCTGAGTGTTAATGTGGAGGAGGTGACGCTGCCTGGGGTCTGCCTGTCAGGAAGTCCATGATCCAGCTGCACAGGGAGGGGCTGATGCGCAGGTCTTGGAGCTTCGTGACGAGTCTGAACGGCACTACAGTGTTAAAGGTGGAGCTGTAGTCAATGAACAGCATCCGCACATAGGTGTTTTTCCGATCCAGGTGTGAGAGGGTGGTGTGCAGTGCTAGTGCTATCGCATTATCTGTGGACCTGTTTGGCCTGTAGGCAAACTGGAGTGGGTCCAGTGTGGTGGGCAGGGTGGATGTGATGTGAGTTTTGACCATATGTTCAAAACACTTCATCACGATGGAGGTGAGTGCTATTGAGCGGTAGTCGTTAAGGCAACTCGCGTTTGTTTTCTTCGGCACTTGAATGATGGTGGTCTTCTTGAAACATAAGGGGACTACAGACTGTTTCAGGGAAAGGTTGAAGATGTTTGTGAAGACATCTGCCAGTTCGTATGCACATGCTTTGAGAGTGCGGCCTGGGATATTGTCAGGACCAGGAGTTTTACGTGTGTCTACCCTTCTGAAAGATTTACACACGTCTGCCTGAGATAGCTGAAGTGGGCAGTTGTCCTGTTCTAGCAGTAGCACCAGTTTGGTGTTGTTCTCAAAGCGAGCATAGAAGGAATTCAGCTCCTCTGGAAGAGAAACAGACACCTCCCTCATGCTGCAGCCCTTTCCTTTGAAGTCTGTGATGGTTCTTAGTCCACTCCACATGTGCCTGGTGTTGGAGCCACTGTAACATGTCTCTACCTTTTCCCTGTATTGACACTTTACCCTTTTTGATTGTCTTCCTGAGCACGTACCGGGCTTTCCTTTATTCATCTGGGTCTCCGGAGTGGAAGGCTGCTGTCCGCGCACTGAGTGCCGAACAAACTTCACCGTTAACCCACAACTTTTGATTGGGATAAGTCCGTACAGTTATCCGCGGTACAACGTTGTCAATGCATTTGTTTATGTAGCCTGTTACGTGCTCAGTGTACTCGTTGATGTTGTTGTTAGACGCGATCCGGAAAACATACCAGTCCGTGGTGCGGAAGCAGTGCCGCAGGATGGCGTCTGATTGGTCTGTCCAACGTTGCACTGTGCGCATCACGGGCTGCTCACACTTCAGTTTCTGCCTATAGGCTGGCAGCAGCAGGGCCGAGGCGTGATCTGATTTGCCAAAGGCTGGGCGAGGGAGGGCTTTGTAGGCTTGACTGAACAGAGAGTAATCCAAGCATGATCTAAGATGTTTACACCACGCGTTGGAAATTTCACATGTTGGAGATATTTCGGCAGAACTTTGTTAAAGTCACCAGCCACTATGAAAGCAGCCTCTGGGTGCAGGGTTTCTTGCTTCTCGATGGCTCCATACAGTGCATCCAGCGCCCGAGTGGTGTCGGTGTGTGGGGGGATATAAACCGCTGTAAACTCCCTGGGCAGATAAAAGGGTCTGCATTTGATCATGAGGTATTCAAGATCAGGAGAGCATCCCGTCGATATTGTCTGTACATCCACATACCATCGATTGTTTGTCCCCCAAAGTTAAGAAATGAGTCCTTCTTTGAATGCAAAACTTGTTTTTCAGATATTGCTGTGCAAGGATTGAATTCCGACTTTTTATTTAACATTACTCTATCGTTTGTAATGCACAAAAAAAATCAACACAGTGGCATAGAAATCCACCCGCAAGCGAGCATTTTGACGATGTAATTACAGAGCGACGCAGACACACCAATGCAGAAGTATAGATGCTAACAACGGCGTAGGCCATTCACGTAGGCTAAGGCGTAGGCCCCGCATAGAGCCTACACAGAAGTATAAATCTGCTTGAACACTGCAACCACATAGAAAGAGTGAGGGACAGCACCACCAACCACTCTATAAATTCTGAAGGCAATTAAGAAAACAGTTTAAATTTCCGAACTGTATCACATGTTCAGAAATTAGAAATAATATTGAATAAGCATTTAGTGAGAAAATCATGACAATCATTCACAGGATACTGTAAACGTATTCTTATTCGTTGTCACGAAACCAAAAAAGGAGATGCCAATTTCATTGTGGTTCAAATCAAGAACCTTGATCATGACAGGGTTTCTCCCAAGTAGTTTGATAACAGAAAGTCCACTCAAGTTCACCGACATTTACATTTACACTGGGTTTTGAACTATCAAATTGGAGCCCATAGTCTTTATAAACTATTTGTGTCTTTTCTGAGAAAAACATTTTCAGTTGCAGTCTGATTCCTTGAAATCCAGATTGATGAAGACACACCCAATTACTAATTCCCAAAGATTCATGTGCATGACTAAGCAAATCTGCATACTGTATAAAAGTTAAGGCAGCACATACATAACGTGATAAACAATGGCTCTGTGCACACTCTGGGCTGAGACCACAGATGGTCTCTAGGACTTACTAAGCTGTTGTTGAGTTTGTTCTTGTCCTCTATTCTTAGATATGTCTTAAGGGAACAACTGCAATAGATTTTATTTTGCCATCTACGGAAATAATGTTTTTGTGTGTCTGTACTCTTCAAATTCAATGGATAATTCCACAAAAGAAATCTTTTTTGTACTTCAAGGAGTGGATGATACAAGAACAAACAAACAGATCTACTTTGCACTTGCTCTTTTGACTTACCTTTTGACTGTTTTCTCAAATTTGATGCTGATTACAACAATTTTCCTGGATAAAACACTACATGAACCCATGTATTTCTTCATATGTAATTTGTGTGTAAATGGAATATATGGTTCCTCTGGTTTCTACCCAAAGTTGCTTGTTGATCTTTTATCAGAGATTTGTCTTATCTCATATACTGGGTGTCTGATACAAGTATTTGTCATTTATAACTATATGTTCTGTGAATTCACAAATCTAACTGTGATGGCTTATGACAGGTATGTGGCAATCTGTAAGCCATTACAATATCAATCTATCATCACACCTCAGAGAGCGGGGAGGCTAGTGCTTCTTATTTGGCTTGTCTGTCTATTAGAGGTCTCTGTAGGTACTATATTGACAAGCATACTACCCATTTGTGGTTATGAAATTAATAGGCCTTACTGCTTCAACGTGGCAGTAGTAAAACTTGCTTGCACAGAGACACCTCTGAACAGAACTTTTGGGGCTGTATTAATGATGTTTTATTTTGCTCAGGCTGTTTATATAGTGATCACATACATTTACATCATTAGAGCCTCCCTTAGATCTAAAGCAGGGCAGGGAAAGTTCATGCAGACATGCTTACCACATTTAGTTACCTTCATTAACTTTGCCCTCTCAGTGACATTTGATATCATGTATGAATTTTTTGGCAACAGCAACACAAATGTGGCTTTCCGCAACATCTTGGCGGTACAGTTTCTTATTGTGCCTCCACTCTTAAATCCAGTCATATATGGTATGAAGCTGAGTCGTATCCGTATGAGCCTGATGAAAATTTTGAATCAGGGAGTTAGAGCGCTTACATGAACTCTTGAACACTACACAAATGCTCCCCCGTTGCACTAACGACCAAAAAAATGTTTGCACTCTTGACAAATTTCATAGATTCAAAACATGAGTTCAGTGAGCTATGTTTAAAATTATGGGGAAAAAAATATTTTTGGAAAATGGAATAAACTTTTACATTACTCAAAGTAAAACTCTTCTTTTGAAATAGAAAAATAAAATATTGTCCTAAAATGAAGTAAAATGAAGTTTACATTGACACAATTAAGGAAATATTGTATGGCCTTGTTCGGCTATTTTTTCCATTGTTTTGTTTTCTGTTTGTTTGCTTTTTGTTTACCTCAAAAGGACAAAAAATAGGATATGTACATTCACTTGTGCAATGGGTAGCTGGATAAATCTTGATGGGCAGAGGATATAAGGGGAACTTACCCATCAGTATAAAGATAAAAAAAGAGGAAAAACATTCACAGAGGTAGGCAAAGACACACAAGGGTCCTATTTTATGAATTACAGAACTTCGTTGCATCTTGTGAGATTACAAATGCAAATTTACATTCCATTTCAAGAGATTATTTGAAATTGTTGCTAGAGCAAAAAAGCCTCTACAAGGGGAATGAGGCCCAAAAAAAAATTCACCACTCTCACCAGCGGGTCATTTGAGAAAGAAAGGAGCACACATGGAAATGAACCTCCTACCCTAACATAGGATGTAAGATTTTAATGACATGCAGTTGTTTTCTTTCCTTTGGTTTTTATGCACTTGTTCTCATCAAGGGCATTATAATCCCACTGAAGATGTAAAATGTGAATGCCACAATTGGGGCTTCTGGAAGTGGAAGTATCAATTTAATCAGTTTACACTGACCACAAAATCAGTGTCCGTTTCTGTTTACTCATTTGAATCTTCTTGAAAATTTGGAGGAAGCAGTTGTGGTGGTTGAACTTCATTTCACAAGCATTTCACAAACACAGAAAAAGGATGACGATGAACTGGAAAGATTCTCTATTGAGGATTCAACCTAAATGATCTCAGAAAACATAAGAATATATTTGTGTCATTGCTACGTTTAAAAGCAAAAAGCATACATTATCCTTTAAAGCAGAGATGCTGAAACTGAGACTCTTAATTTAACAATACATACAGCATATATCAGCCTATAACAGAGGTGCATTAATTTAATTTGTTTATGTTTCATTAACAGTTCACTGAAGTATTGTCTCGAAAACTATAATATGGCTGAAGAAAATGTATGACCAATTTATTAGTTCAGTTTACTGTTTTTGATTTTAAACTTGTGAGGAAAATTCTTCCTTTTAGGGAGGACTCAGCAAACAGGATGCATATGCAAACCCAGGTTCTTTATTGTCAAGTCTCAGGCAGATGATGCACACAGGAAGGCAGACCTCAGACAAGACAGGAGAACAAACACAGGAACAAGAAGACAAGGTATAGTCTGACTAGGATACTCTCATGAACAGGCATGGGTCAGAAATCAAAGGAGTAATGCATTTGGAAAAGGGCAAGACTTCACAAAAAAATGAACAGAAAAGCAGGGATATTTATACAAACAGAAAACTTGTCTTAATGAAGAGAAAACAGGTGAAATTAGGACTAAATGAACAGAAAACAGGTTTAGGGGATAATGGACTAAATGGATGACCAGGTCTGTGATTAGTAGACTAGCAACCCAGAACTCCAGTGGGAGGAAGAACTGAGATCATTAGAGCTTTGTAGCTCTTTTGGTGATATTGCCTCATATTGAGTATATATGTGCCCCCAACCAAAGATTTTCCTGGTCGACTAGTAGTCCTTTGTCAAAGCCATTAGTCAACTAGCCGTCACACATTTCTGATATTAATTTAATTATTTAAATATATATTTGGGGGGGGGGGGGGGGGGGGGGGGGTCAGAAAATGGTTTGAGTTCCAGGGCTGAGAAAGAACATTGTTAACACTGTACTACATTACAGAGAAATAAAAACCCATACTAACTGTATACACCATGGTAAAGTATAGGGATTGAAGTATCTAAGTGGCAGCGACATCTGACAGGTTCTCCCAGGTCACCACACAGTTAGGCCATTAATTATTTAGCATAATGGAACAATAACATGAGGCTACGATGGAGTATTAGGGCCACATTGAGGGAAAAAAATTTCTGAGATTTCAAGAATAAGTTCAAATCATTATGTGTATGAAGTTGTAATTGAGAAAAAATGTGATAATATTAAAAAATATATGTAATTTTGAGGAAAGCAGCCTGAGCCTGCTTCTGGCAACTGGTCCTGATGTGCCAAAAGATTAAGTTTTTCGTTATTTGTGAAACCTATACTAAAATATAACTTCACAAGATGCTCTGCATTCCTCATTTTAACGCAGGCGGCAGGCTGCTCTTCTGATATTTCCCCTCTAAAATAACACATAGCCTAAAATTACGACTGTGATTTTTTTTCTCTTAAAATTGTACTTATTCTCGTAATATTATGACTTCTTTCTTGTAAAATTGCGCCTTTATTCTCAGGGGGATGTTCATCAACTCACTTTAATAATGGAATGTTGACATTTGTTAAAATTATATACCATATATAGAGACTGAGCCCTGCGACACTAGGGGGCATCTGAGTAGTGATAGCAATCAACGGATTAGTCAATAACAATAACAATCAACAGAAATTGGTCACATGGTAGGCATGTTTTTCGATACCAATTTTATAAAATCCATTTTAACAAAAAGAAAATCACATTACACGTTATGATAGTTTCATTTAGTTTTGATAGTATTTGATAGTATTTACTGTTATTTGTTTGCTCCTTGGCATTTTTACATACTCAAAGCAGTTTCATGACATAAAAAAAATCTATCAACCACAGTATCAACTTAAGTTTTCTGTTTCAACTCTTTAGTTTCATGTTTCAGCATCTTGGCATTTTTCCACTCAAGCCAGTTTTACAACATAAAAAATAAACCTATTTACCACAACTTGAAGTTGTCTGTTAGCTGTCTGTCGTAATATCAACAAATAAAAATGTATAAAAGCCAGAATCAAACTGGAAACCTTCAGATTTCCAAATGACTGCTGTACCTCCTGAACCACTGCCGCCCCAACAGAAAATATTAGGGTACAAGAGAACGAAGTGTAAAAGATGCAAAGTACAAACAGTTTTCAGTGCAAAACGGACAGCTCCAAGTCAGTGTCTAATGCTCACTGCTGCGTAGTTAGGCTGTATTCACACGTAATGTCTTTTTGTGGCTGCCAGCGTCTGTTTTACATAAATGCCCTATGTCAAGGGCTATTTTGACAGCTGACCAATCACAACTGGAGTAGTGAGACCTGACATTTCCAATAACAACCACCAAAAATGGAGAGGGTAGCGATGGAGAAGTTAATTGTGGTAGTTTCTGAGGACAGTGAACTGTACGACATGACAGTTAAACTGCATCATAACAGTCATCGTAAAGAGGTTGTTTGCAGTCAGACTGGACAGATCCTAGAAGTGTCTGGTGAGCGTTTGTGTTTACTGCTTGTCATTAGCAAAGCTAGCCTGTTCTGGTACCTGTTGTTAAGGCAACAAAAGACTCTCAACTGCTTTTTGGAACAAATGCTGCCAGCATTTTTTTCTTCCTGAAAAAATGCCCTGGCCAGCGTTTCTCATCAAAAAAGATGCTATTTGTGTACACAGGCATTTTTACACCAACTATGCCACGCTCACTGTAGTCAAGCCGCTCAAAATACAACAACACACACACATGAGCCCTGTCTCAGGGTGTAATGTAGTGTTTTTCTTGCATGCCTCTATGGCATGTTCGTGTAACATTATGTTAGACAGCCAATCACAGCATTATTAGATCATTATTAGTGCTGGTTTGGGAGGTGCGATGACGAAAAAAAGAGAGGGGAAAAATGTACAAAAAACTGAAGTATATCAACAATATTTACAAAATAAAAAAATATTTACAAATATATACAAGAATATTTACGAAATGAATACAAACGTAGATAAAGGGGAGAGAGGACGACAGACGGTACCAAAGGAATGAACGAAACAAAAAAAAAACAACGCCGTAAAATACCTAAAATACCACCAAACACACAACTCACTACAAAACAAAAAGGTAGCAGAGCCAAAGAATACCTAGCTATGCTAACTATCTACAAAAACAAAACTTACACAAGTGGCATCCGCCTCTACCCTAATCCTATACAAGTAAAAGACCTAACGCGGGGAATCCCCTGCCTTACCTGTCCTACTCCCACGTTTGCGGAAAACAACCAGAGCCAAAACGCAATCCAAAACGAAGTTAGTAAACGATAATGCAAAGTCAAACACAGAATGGCAAGTTTGTACATGGCAAAAACATAAAATCTAGACAGAACACATCCAGCTACTGTACATTAGTTGGCTGAGAAGGCTTGCCCGCCCAACATACGTCCCAAATGTTGCCCATGCTCAGTATAAACGACAAAAGAGTGGTTAGCTCCCTCTAGTTAATGCCTCCAATCTACAAGGGCTCGTTTGCTGGCAAGAAACTCTCTGTTCCCAATGTCATTGCTTCTCTTTACTGGGAAAGACTTCTTACAAGGCACACGCGAAGAGCTGGAACTAATTATCTCTTAAATTCATGAAAAGACTCATTCACCACTTGTAACCATTGATGTCTGCACGAAATGCCTCTGAGCAGTGCCGTGACGGACGCAGCTGTTGTGCTGAAATTCTGAATGAATTTTCAGTAGAAATTAGCAATCCCAGAAACCTCTGTAGGTCCTTGACTGTCTTTTTGGTTGGGCAATCCAGCACTGCATTAACTATCACCTCCTTCATTGGGGCTCCTTTTGGACTAATGATATAACTTGGAAGAAACAGAGCACAAGTGAAACTAGTATTGCTCTGCCTTTACGCATAATCCGTGTCCCAGTAGCCTAGTCATAATGCCCTCGTGTGACCATTGTGTTCTTGCAGGGACAGAGAATAGACCAGGATGTCATTAGTGTGGACAATTTTGTTGTCAAAGATTGTATGGTCACTTGAGAATTAACAAGATCATGTGTGAATGGTTCTTATAAAGATGGAGGGAGGTGAATGCCTCAGAAATACCATGCTCTGTCACTTAACACAGTTACTACTGCTTGATACTGATCTCTCTTGGAATGATTACATTGATATTGAAGTTCATTTAAACCAGTCCTAGATATGTCTCAAGGTAACAGCTCAATACAATTTTTTGATTTTGCTTTCTGTGTACAAGTTTTTGTGTTCTAGTGCTGAAATCCAATGGATAACTCTTCTGAAGACTTTCTGTTTGTTCTTCATGGATTGAATGATACAAGGACAAACAAACAAATTTACTTTGTGTTCACTCTCCTCCTTTACCTCTTGACTATTTCTGTGAATTTAACAGTGGTAGCAGCAATTTGTCTTGAGAAAATGCTGCATGATCCTATGTATCTGTTCATATGCAGTCTCTGTGTTAATGAAATATACGGTGCTTCTGGTTTCTACCCAAAGCTGCTTGCTGACTTTTTGTCGGATTCTCAAGTTATTTCATACATTGGGTGCTTGATGCAAATATTTGTGATTTATAGCTATGTCTTCTGTGAATTCACAAATCTTACAGTGATGGCCTATGACAGGTATGTAGCTATCTGTAGGCCACTAGAATATCGATCCATCATCACACCTTGGAGAGCTGGGAAATTATTGCTTCTTACATGGTTTATCTGTCTGTTAGAGGCTGCCATAATGGCTGGATTAACAAGCACACTTCCCATTTGTGGTTCTGACATTGACAAGCTTTACTGTTCAAACGTGGCAGTTGTAAAACTTGCTTGCACAGACACAACTTTGAACAAATCATTTGGGTATATCTTAATGATTTTTTATATTTCCCAAGCCATTTTTGTTGTGATTTCGTACATTTACATTGTTAAAGCTTCCCTGAAATCTAAGGCAGGAAGGGCAAAGTTCATGCAGACATGCTTGCCACATTTAATTACCCTCATTAACTTTACAATTGCCCTGATCTTTGATATACTCTATTCACTTTATGGCAACAGTCACAGTCTCTATTATTTGCGCAATTTCTTGGCAGTGGATTACCTTATCGTGCCTCCACTGTTAAACCCCATCATTTATGGTATGAAACTGACTCAAATCCGTAATGGATTATTGAAACTTTGGGGTCAGAAAATAAGAGCCGTGACATGAATACTTCGTCATGGTTGAAGTAAAATTTCATGCCTGTTTAATATGCTCCCCTCCCTAAAGAGTGACAGGGTACCCTTTGGCTGATTATTTAAAATTATTGTTCAGCCCAGTGTTCCTTGCCCAAAAGCAAAAATTTATAAAAAAAAAAAAAAATTGCTCTGTATGAAAAGTTCTAACAACTTAAAATATTCAAAAACCAAACACATAAAAAGTAATACACATGCAATAGATAATAATTCTTTCTTAGATAAACAAATATCTTAAGAAAAACAAAGACAATGTTCATTTTTGATTAATTAATTTGATTGAAATGTGCATTTTAATTTATCCTCCATGAACATTCAAATGTGTATTTGCACTGATTTTCTGCATTTGAATTTATCTTCTGACCATGCAAAAACCTGAAGCAACAGGCAGATGCTATATTTGAAGGTTTACTGTGAAATTACAGTTAAGTGTGAAAGTATAATGCAGAAAGCAGATCACTGTGGAAATGCTATTAAAAATTTAGCTTAATGGGAATTATACATTTCTGTGACAGTGTACTATAATAATTTCTGTGTTATTTAGTCAGCATGAATTAGAGTTTGCTGTTGACAGCGACAGTCTAATCACAGCAATATTCAACTGAATTGGACAAGTTTGGCAGACACAAGCAAACACTGGGCCTCATTCACCAATATCTTCGTACGTTTTTTTCTTAAAGGGTCCTAAGAAAAAGGCCAAGTCAGATTCATGATAGTCAGATTTGCATCTTTGCACTTAAAACAATGAATCCCACTGTCTTCCTAAATTGAAAGCTTGTGCCAGTTGTTCATAATTAGCATAGGTAAACGCCCCACCAATCCCCATAAAAGGGCATGAGACTAGAGAAAAATCTATGGAAGCCTGTTTTGGCCACATTAAAAAAAAAAAAAGTTTGCTTAATTGCAACTTTATTTCTTGGAATTCCAACTTCATTTCACGGAATCCTGACTTTATTTCACGGAATTCAGACTTTATTTCATGGAATTCCGACTTTATTTCGCACAATTCTGACTTTATTTCTTGTAATTCTGAGTTTTTTTCTCACAACCAACAAGTAGCTTGAGCCCTCACTTCTGCTCTCACTCTCTCAATGGTTCAATGCATCACGCATGTACAGTAGCAGACAGGAACAAAGGCTACAATGGCTGCGTCTGCTCTGTCCAGGTATTTTCATATTTATCCGTATGTAAAAGTATAATTGACTGATTCTCACACAACTGCTCTACAACCTGTCTGGTTTCAGGTAGGGTAACCCATATGTAGTATATGCAAAACTACTGGTGACTTGTCACAGTCTCCATCAACTGTTATATTCTCATATTGCTCTTTTTGCTTATTGTACAAAAGTATGAATAAATATGCACTACATTCTGGAGTGTTGCATGAAGTGTTAGTGTAGTGTTTGTTTATTTATTTTCAATGACCATAATGCTTTGTAAAATAATGAAAATGATTAAAAATATTATAAAACATAAAAATATTATTGTAATTTAAATCCTATAATATTATACAACTGCAGAATTAAAGAAAATGCAATAAACAATTATTTCGCACAAACATGTCAGCACCCAAATGTGCATAAGTGTGCTCTTGAGTGTACATAGATTCTGTTCTTACCACAGAACAAATCCTACATGGTCAATGTCAGAAAACTGCGTAAGTGGGTTTTTAGAACAAATTTCTTCTTAAGAATGGTTGGTGAATGAGGCCCACTGTTTATTCTGATTCATGATTAAAGCTCAGTGGTATGAACTTATTTTAACATTCTAATCAGTAATATGACACAGAATTTCATTCTTAACATATGTCAAACATTTTAAATTAAATTGTTGTATAGATTGCTTTACTTCAGTACAGACTGCTTTACCTCAGTACAATGCAAGTACATGGAAATAAAGTAATTTTTAAGTTCACTAAATGTCAATTTAAAACCCATAAATATTCAGTACATTTTGAGAGAATCAAGCAATACATCTTTGAGGGCATACAAATTAAGTTCACTATGAATAAGTAGATGAAAGTATACATTAAGGCACACAAGTCTCAAACATTTGTTTATTTATTTGCTTATTTATTTACTGACTTACTTACTTTACTTATATTCAAACATCTCAGCCTCCAGACTTGAAAACCCAAATATGGCAGCCAAAGGATATTGTCAGTTATTGCATTCTAAAGGATATAAAAGTCTAGAAAGATTCTTTGAGCAAGAAAAGTGCTAAGTTATCTGGAAAGTTAATTAACCACACATTCATCCAGCAATCAACAATGGTGCTCACAGCCCCCCCCCCCCCTCCCTTTACAGAAATAAGGATTATCTTTTCACTATGTGTTATGGTAACTATGACTTAATAGCGAGTATAGAGCTCGAATCACAGACTCTGGGACTGACTAGAAGGATTTTTTTTTTTTGTGCATCCCTCTAATCTAATTATAATGCCATCTAATATAAACCATATCAGGTGCTGGTTTTTGCTGATTTCCTCTTGCTTATTGGCTGAGACATTCTTGTCAATGAGATTTTCAATAATTTATCACATATTCAAGGAGTAGAGATGCAAATGTAGACATTTATTACAACAATCAAACTCAAACAGCACAGAATGAATCTAATTTTGAAAAAATTGCGATTCCCTTGGAAACAAGGTACATCCGCTACACACGCACATACACACGCATACAACAGCATCTAAACTACACACAAGAAGACAAGCAACAAACGGTAGACAATAACAATATCCTCATTACCTAAAGTATTTGTGACTGAAAAATGATGCGAGTATGAGGCATTACTCACGGAGAGGCACGCTTAACCAAAAGAACTCATTTGAGTGATAGATAGTTACCCACAAAAGGGTAGTGAGGGAAGGAGAGAAAGCAGGGAGGAAGAAGAGCAGGCCCAGCCGCGTTCAGGTATTAGAGATCAGAATTGCCGAGGTTGGCAGTAGCATCATCGATCTTCTGAAGTGGTAAGGCTGAGCTGATTCTTCGCAGAGACAAGCAGGACGGAACGGACGGACTACATTACGGTTTACACAACCGGAGCCCAACTGACGCTAAGCTGAATTGTAGTGTCGCTGAACTTGTAGCGTAGCAGAACTGTAGGAAAGCAGGGCATCTAGCATTTTATCTGCTGCTATCCTTTTGGGGTTGTCTCTGTCTAGAGTGAGGGAATGTTGATTGGACTCGAAACGTGATCCAATTTCCCTTCACAGGGTGAGCTAATCACTGAGGTTATCTAGTATTCACTGTTGAGTTGTCAACCCTGCCGTCTGTTAGGTGCTACCACGTCTGAGTTTTTGCATTGTCTCTGAACACAGAGGAGCTTGGGCCATGATCAAGGGGACAGGGACAGACACAGGGATGAGGAATGAGAGCAGGAAAAGGTGTCAAGGCGGGGTGAGACAGGGGGGTTAGGGAGAGAGTCTATGCAATTTCTAATACACAAACAAGTACATTTTCATTTGGCCATATATTGCATTGTAAGAAGTCTCTCCTTCAATTGCCACCTGACAAGCCCCATCACACAACGTTGCAGTGATGTGTGATATATTTTTTTTATACATCTGTCCAACTTTCCAACTCAGAGCAAATTAAATTCACAATTGGGCCATCAGAACAGGACCCCATCATCAGTCAAGGACAGCCTGCATGTCTTTTTATTCATACTATAAAGAACCTGGACACTTATTTATTTTAGATGTGAGTCACCCCAAGACAATTTAAACCAGAGAGAGAAAAATGGTATGGGCTATAGAACATGGTCTGAGATGTCCCAGGCAATGAAATCCAAACAAATGGCTCATCTGACATTTTCTGTACGTTTCTGATGGTCAGCCTACTACAGCTGAAACTTCAATAAAAGAGCAACACCACTTTTCAAGTGGCCATGAACGTGCAAATGAAACAGCAAAAGTACAAGAGACATGTTTTCATTGCAGTTTGAGCATGGCATGTTTGGATATGCTTGGTCTTGTAATGATTCATTGATTCTACCATTTTATTTCAGTGGCACGTGTATTATGCTGTTTTGTTAATGGTTTTTGTTGTTAAAAATATCTGTTTATTACACCATCACTGAGGTAATCTCATTGGCTCAGCTCCATAATGCTAAAGACATGCCCACTTGATAATTCCCAAATGCACATGCGTGATACATAAAATCTGGATGTACAGACACAGGTACCAGGCACATATTGCGAGGGCCTTTGAAGCATCATGCTCTGTCTTCATAGCAATGACAGACCTGGGACTACAGGGCTTTTCTGAGATTTGTTGACATGACAGATTACTTTTGTTCTTTCTTTTTTTTTTCTTATGAACTTCAATCTTTGGTATGTCTTAAGGTAACAACTGCAAGTAATATTCTTTTGATTTTACTGTCTGCTTGATTGTATGCCGAGGCTCAAGTTCAATGGATAATTCCTCTACAGATTTTTTGTTTTTGCTTAGTGGACTGAATGACACAAGGACAAACAAACAAACCTACTTTGCATTTATTTTTTTGCTGTACCTCTTGACTCTTTTTATCAACTTGACATTGATTACAATAATTTTCTTGGACAAAATGTTACATGAACCCATGTATTTCTTTATATGCAATATGTGTGTAAATGGAATATATGGTGCCTCTGGTTTCTACCCGAAGCTGCTTGCCGACCTTTTGTCAGATTTTCATGTTATTTCATATACGGGCTGTATGACACAAATATTTGTAATTTATAGCTATATGTTCTGTGAATTCACAAATCTAACTGTGATGGCTTATGACAGGTATGTGGCAATCTGTAAACCATTAGAATATCACTCCATCATCACCCCTCAAAGAGTGGGAAGATTAATACTTCTTATCTGGCTCTCTTCCCTATTAGAAACAGCAGTCGGGACCGCACTGACGATCAGACTGCCATTGTGTGGATATAACATTGACAAACTTTACTGCTCAAACTGGGCTGTGGTAAAACTTGCATGCACAGACACAACTTTAAACAATTTGTATGGGTACATCCTGATGCTTTATCATGTCTCTCAAGCCGGCTTTATTGTGATTTCATACATTTACATCATTAGAGCCTCCCTTACATCTAAGGCAGGGCAGGCGAAATTCATGCAAACATGCTTACCACATTTAATTACCCTTATAAACTTCACTGTCTCCACGATCTTTGATGTATTATATGCACGCTATGGCAACAGCCACAGACTCCAGGCTTTACGCAATATCTTGGCTGTGGAGTTCCTTGTTGTGCCTCCACTCCTAAATCCCATCATATATGGTATGAAGTTGACTCTTATCCGCAGCAGATTATTGAAAATTTTCCATCACAAAGTTAATGCTGTAAACTGAGTGTTGCAAATAGCTGTACTGCAAATGGTTCCTTAAACCCGTGTCTGAGTACATTAAGTAAATTTGCATTATGTGAAATCTGTCATGCCTCGCCACAGGGGATAAACTGGTGTCAATAACACTGAACCATAATATTTTCTGTTCTCTTTTCTATGCTGAAGATTTCAGAATAACATATTTATGAAAAGATCTTCGTATGATCTCACTTATTACCATATTGTTGGCTTCTCTGTTTGTTTGAAAACTGGTTTACTATTATGTATAGGATTTGATGTGGATTTACAAGTTTGCATATTATGATGACGATATTTTACTTCATAAATTTAAATTTTATACTTCCACATATCACAGATAATGCACTTGAATTTTTTGTGTATGTTTAAGTTTAAGTTTAAGTTTATATAAAGATCTTTGTATGTAAGATCAAAGATGCCTCTTCTTTTAGCCCTGGGAATGCATAAAATTTTGAACACATATAAATGAATAAATGAATTGAAGAGCTCATGCAAAAGTTAGGCATCATCCAAAGAATTCTGCATTAAAAGAAAGAAAGAAAGAAAGAAAGAAAGAAAGAAAGAAAAAGGTATTTTAAAAGTTTGCTGATATTATTAATATTTTCTGCATGTACCATGTCATCCTTCATTCAACAAATATCATTAAGAAAAAAGTGACAATTCAAACAGAACTAGCCTTTGGATCACTCTGCCTTTCTCTACCTACAAGTAAATGAAACCTTATCATAGAACAAAAAATCTGACAGCAGACATTTTACAATTTTTATCATTAATGCTTTACTCATCTTTAGAAATTGAGTTTTTTTTGTTTGTTAGTTTGTTTATGTTGTTGTTGTTTTTCCCAGAAGCTTGTGGATTAACTGCCCATTATATATTCAAGATCAATTCAGTACAATCTATGTTAAGAACACTTCTTGCTTTGACAGAAACCAGTGTGATCATTTTAACTGATCAATTTCTTTTAATGTGTTGCAAAAGACAAATCTTCTCCAGACACATTACTGAGGTGTGTACAGCGGGTGTCACATATACAAAAGATATTTCATGCTTTTTCAATCAATAAATGTTTCCATTTCCTATAGATGAATACGGATGTGTGCACAAGAATGACCTCATACTCAAAGTTAAAACAGACTAGAAATACATATGAGGTGCATATCACTGCCCACACTTTAATTATTAATCTTTTTAAAGCGTCTTTGGCTTTGATCACTTTTAGCATTGGTATGCTGTCCCATTTCCTTCGCAATTAAGTATGTTAACAACTAACATAGAGAATGAGTATACTGGCTTCTTATTCTGTATAAACACATGGAATGAGTAGCCTGTGGCAACCAGTGCAGTATAAAGAAGCTGTAAATTAGATTTTCTGCCATTTCATTACACATATATGTATATAACAAAGGTAATATTATTGTGTGTTTCCACATTCTTTTATCTAGTTCTGTTTTAAATGTGTATATTTTACTTCTGGATTTGTCATGATTTTTCTCTTCATTTTTAGGCAGCTTCTCATTAAAGTTTAGTTGACTATGTGACTATACGTTACTTGGAGCTGTTAGGTTAATTAACTGTGTATAGTTATATGGGAAGCATCTTCATAACTGTGACACTGAAGTCATAGCATATAAATATCCAAATCTCATGGGGTTTCATAAGAATGAGGGGTCAATCCCAGTAAGACTAAAAGTGAACAATATAAAATGAACTAAGCTGAACTCAGTGGGAGCAGTGTCTCAGTCACAAGCAAGAACTATTTTCTGAGAGGTATATCTGATGCTGTCGGTTTCCTCCAAAGACTTCACAAACACTGATGTTTGCAAAGGAAAAGTTCTACATGCTGTGGTGACGTCTCTCATTTTCTTTCTTACATGATAAAACTAGTGTGAAAATGGACAACAGATCTGCAGTTCACGTTTTCACTTTAAGTGGGTTACAAGAAGCAAGGACAAGTAAGTCCTTGTACTTTGGTTTAACTCTTAGCATTTATATTCTGATCATTGTAGTGAATCTGACTCTGATAATTATCATCTCTGCAGAAAAAAGCCTTCATGAACCTATGTATATATTTTTGTGCACCCTTTGTGGCAAAGGGCTTTATGGGACTGCTGGATTTTACCCAAAATTCTTAATGGACCTGACATCTGAAATTCATGTCATTTCATATGACTTCTGTTTGGCACAAATATTTGTCATCTATACATCTGTTTTGTGGGAAATAAGTATATTAACAGTTATGGCGTATGACAGGTTTGTAGCAATATGCAGACCCCTGCAGTACCACAATGTAATGAACCCTCTGATGGTGGTAAATTTACTGCTCCTTGCCATGTGTTTTCCACTTATGTGGTCAGTTGTGTTAATCGTGCTCACGGCGAGGCTTCCTATCTGCGGTTCCCACATTGACAAACTGTACTGTGACAACTGGTCAGTTGTCAAACTCTCTTGTGTGCCTACCACCAAGAATAATATAATTGGAATTATTGTAATCCTAACACAGGCATCTCAAGCAGCTTTCACTCTGTATTCTTATTGGCAGATAATACGGATATGTCTGAAGTCCAGAGAAGGAAGGACCAAATTTATACAAACATGCTTGCCACATTTGCTGACCATTACAAATTTCATAATATCGACTCTCTTTGATGTCATATACAGCAGATACAGGTCCAGTATGATTTCTCAGAACCTATATAATTTCTTGACAGTGGAATTTCTAGTCGTTCCCCCCCTTTTTAATCCTATTGTATATGGTCTGAGTCTACACAAAGTGCGAAGCAGCATGTTGAAAATATGTGTTGGACAAAATAAAGGAGTAGTCATTAACTAGGAAAGTGTTTCCTTCTTTCATAGCTATGTAAAATGTCAGTGTTTTGAGTGAAACTTAATAAAAAAAATGCATCTGAACGGTGATAAACATTATTGATTTAACTCCAAAAACACAGTTTACAAAGACTTCAGATTAAGCTGTGGATCTTGACACTGACCACAGAACATGATACATCATTCATTTTTATGATTTCTTAACAAATGGCATGACCTTTAAAAATCTCTGCAAAACATCTTGTGTACAGTGCCATGACAAGTATTTTTATTTGTAGATTTTACTCCCCATTTCCCAGAAGGAACATGGCCTTCTCATTTAGTGAAAAAGAAATGTACTTTATCATCTTTAATGAAGAAGACTATCTGAGACCATGGTTAATTATTTGTTTAGAAACAATGATGACCAATCTTATATTTGGAAAATTGTATTTTAACGATAATGTTAAACAGTGATGTGCTCAGACGTTCGGAGGGGCAGTGGCTCTTCCAAAAAGCACCCTCCCCTTCCCACACACACACAGATACACACACACACACACACACACACACACACACACACACACACACACAGTGTTGCTAAGATATGGATGAAGAGGTCTCTCTCAAAAAGAAAGAAAGAAATGATTAATATTTCTAGAAATATGCTGCCCCCTTCTGATTCATGACATATTGGACTGGATGTATATAAGCTGTCAATTCTGTGAATACACTTTCATAATCATGCTTAAAATTTTTAAGCAACTCAGCAGCTACTCATTTTCAATGTTTCAATTATTTAAGACCTTCAAGTTCCTTTTCACATAAATTTGGTCTACTCTTTTCAGAAAAAAAGAAAAACATAAAAGTTTGCCATTTATCAAAACTTATGATGACACTGAAAACATGACTGAAATTAAAAGGGGATTTTTTTTCCTTTAGAAGTATGGTTGGAATCCCTAGACTTCAATGCAGATATATGTCTGTAATATTCAGAGGTAAATGAGGTAAGCCAGACTTAAAATGAATATAATGACATTTGTGGTGTTGTGTTTGCACCCTTCCTGTAGGATAGGTGGTGTGGAAGACTGAGCCCTACATGGCCAAGCTGACTTTAGTACTAAAAACAGTATTTCCCAGCTAGGGCGCCTGCAGGATTTCATTAGGGTACACACAGAAACCTGACCACGCACACACACGTGCACATATGCACTCACACACACACACACATACATTGAGAGAGAGCTGAGAGAGAGAGAGAGAGAAGCGCCACTGACTGATTAATGAATAATTAAACTTGGCCTACCAATTTGAAGTTTAGTCTCCTTCTGTCGATCACATTGAATTGTTTGAGCACTTCCTAACTGTCCATTTTCATTTCAGAATGAATGTTCATAAGGTCCAGTGAGTCTGCCATCTGTCACCATGTTGAGCTTGGCTGCTTTCTCAGCAAGCATGAATTAGAGAATAAAATTGTAATTTCAGGCTATATGTTATTTTAGAGGGGCAATGTCAGCGTGCCGCCTGCAATAAGGATAAGGAACGCAGGGCATCTTGTGAGGTTAGACTGTAGTATAGGTGTAAAGTTGCAATAATACCGATACAGTATTTACTGATTCAGCCTCGATTATTCTCTACATCCACGTTTTCAACATGACACGTGCTCTCTCCTGCCTCCTGTTCTGCTCTCTGTTTCCCATCCTTTCTCGTCCGTATGTGTATTTCACAGTGTAACAAGGACACAACAATAGGTTTTACAAATAACGAAATACTTAATCTTTTGGCACATCAGCACGACATTATCATAATTATCAGGTCCTCTCGCTCATTTGGCTGGTTGCTGGTAATATATTTTCCTAAAAATTATGGGTTTTTTTCCTTCAATATTTCAGAACTTTATTGTTTTTATCTCGTAAAAATACGACTGCATTCTCATAATATTACAACTTTTTCTCGTTAAAGTACAACATTATACTGGAAATATCTGGCCCTAATACTCTGTCATACTCGTTGTGCACTAACAAATCGGGAATCTCATGGTAGGCACTGTGCGTACATCCATACAGCTGCAGGCGCCCCTGTTCCCCAGTGCCAGTTAGATTTAAAAAGGTTTCAAAACCATACTTTTTCCTTGTACCCACTGATAGTAATAAATACTCAAGCTATAAATCTCTCTCCCATTCTCTCTTTGTGTAAGAAAAGACTTATCTCTTCAATTTGTAATTTTACTTTAAGTTAATGCATGTAAATACCTAGGCTTTGAACCGGTTCAAAAAACGAAAACCAGAAACAAATGATATTTCGCAAGGAACAAAAATGAAACCGGAAACGTTATATTTTTTAATGTTCTAAAACAGAAACATTTACTTGAAATAATGGTAACCGGTTCATAACGTTATTTTTTCGCTCTTTTATTTATTCCAACAAATGAAAATATTTTCTGCTTGCAATAACTTTGGTGCAGAGTTTACTTCCTGTCTTCCTCTGAACATCACTCACATCTTCGGATAGCAGACATAAATTTACCAGTCGCTCTGTGTGTAATGTCCACTCACTCACTATATAGTGCACTATATAGTGGGTGAGTGGACATTTCGAACAGAGCGGTACCGTGTCGGCCATGTTGTAGTGCTGTTCAAAATCTCAACTGAAAATTTACGACACCATATAGCGCGCTACAAAATCATCGGGTGGAACGCCAAACTGTAGTTTACAGAAGCTGTACCCTACATCGGTCGACCTATACCATCATGCATTGCATCCGTCTGAATCGTGAAAACTGTCAGAAACAGTTATGGAAGAAAAGGGGCAATACGATGGAGCAAAATGTCTGGACAGAGGATTAGGCCTATCTACCCATTAGAAACACTCCTCCACAGCTCAGAAAGACCCATGACAGCCTCTTCTTTGGGCTCTGCAATGCTGCTTAGCCTTGTGAAAGCTCTAGGTGTAACCCCTAGAGCTTTCAAAAATATTGCACCTTGTCTTCATTAAACCACAGGCTGGTTCGATTATTGAACGGGTCTTGGCATGGTGGTGGTCGAATCTTCTCTGCACTACCCTCACCCCAGGTCCCCAATATGGTGTTATTATGGTGGGAGTGCAGGGGTATCCACTGTTGCCAAGGAGAACATATCATTGTGGTGGGTAAAGTTGTTCCACGCAGATGGGGCTGTTCCTAAACACCCTGGCATCATGCACGGATCCAGGGTACCCAATAAAGTAGTCAATTAACCCCCCCTTGTGGTCACACACAGCCTGGAGCTGAACTGAGAAAAACAGTTCCCTCTTTAAATAACAGGCATCCTTTGAGGGTGGTTTAATGCAGACTTAGCAGCCATCAATACTCCCCACAACATTTGAGAAGGCGGGTGAGCCTGCCAGCTGATAAAATCCACGGCCTATTGTTCCCAATTCTGTGGCTTGAGGGAGTGAAATTATTTTTTTACCTCAGCCACAGGATTACCTCAGCCACAGGATTCTTTTCGACATTCCGTGAATGATGTCGAATGCCCAGGAAACAACTCTGTAAGAGGTGGCACTTGTGAGCCAAAAAAGGTATATGAGGATCTTTAGCTAAAGTCCAAAGCCAGAGCACGCGTGGTCGTCGGCGGTCATCAACCCCATCAATTTATGCAGGGTTGGCCTGCTGAGTCTAAAATCTCCCCTCAGATCAGTGACTCCATCGAAAATCATTCACTGGAGAATCATTCACTCGAGACCTCACTGAAGGCTCTGGCTCTTATGGACAATAACAAGTGTCACTAATACAGAAAACCCACCGATGTGTGACTTATATTTTGTGTTTCAGTTAGTACTGTTAATTTTTTGTGCCCTGTGATGTTGATGTTTATGTATAGTGTTTGACCAAAAAGTATGTGGACACGTTATGCAGGGCTCTATACAAAGAAAGTTTTGTGCACTGTCTATAAAACAATACATGCCAAAATTAAAAGTGTTGTCTCCTAAATTATGGGAAAACACAGTTTAATACAACAAAGGTAAGCATGTTTTTTTTTTTTTTTTTAACCAGCTGAATTCTATAATTAGAGAGGGTGTCGACACACTTTTGAATGTACAGGCTAGTATACTTATCACTACTGCAATTGAAGTCACCTCGCTAACACAACAGGTTGGGTGCTACGGTAGCTGGTAGCTAATATGACTTTTTACCCATTGACAGTGCCTAGTGAGCATAGTCCTCAAATGTCTCTACCGTGCAGTGGCTCTTCTCCTTCTCTGTCTGAGCAGCAGGATTTCAACAGATATCAGTAAAACGCATACCAGATCCATATTTGCGAAATCTTCGTTGTTCATGCTGTTTAGCTGTTTTAGTTGCTATCTAAACTGTAGTCCATTGAATACGTTAGGTTGTTAAGTATCTCGTGCATTAACAACAAGTGTCTTGTTTTAAGTATCTCATGCATTAACAATAGCAGGCCTACTGTTATTTTAATGAATATAATTGCTATGCATGGGTAACATTATTTCACAATATAAAAACATTGACGCTTAGTATTAGTGTCACAAATTGGGAGTGGGTGAACAACAGAGGTACAGTCCAATTGCAGTCCTAGAGCAAGACCCAGATACAGAAAATAAATGGTTGTTTTTATTACAAGTAAAAACTTATAAAATATACATATAAAATTTATAAAACATAATTACTAAAAATAAAACAATGGGCCGAAATGGGTGGGGCCTAAAGGTGTTGCCTCCGTGGTGTAAAACCCTATAAAACAAACCTTTTAAATTATGTTTTCAGTGTGTTTTTGTATGCTCCATTTGAAGAGTCCATCTTAATTTAGCTGCACGACAGTGCAATGACATTAAAGGCTATATGGGCCTACCACTGCTGTATTATACACCATGCAACACCTAACAAGTTTTTGTGGTTATCAAAATATAGCCTAAATATTACATATAGGCTATCTGATAGAAGGTTACAGCGAGGAAGGGGGGCAGGCTTCTGTACCCAGTCCCACCCATACCACTGACTGTTATTAGCATTTGAAACATTCTGCGGTAGCCCAAGATAGAAAGCTCAGTCAACAAGGCATTTTGTGCAAACTAAAGTGGGTTAAACCTGGGTAAATTTAAAAACGCATGGCTTCTTGCCTGGTCACCAATAGTAAGCCTGCCCAACTTAAAAATGAAATTAGTCATATTTGCTTGCGTCTACCCTCTAACATTAATTAATTTGTTTAGCCGCTTTAGTAGCCTAGTCTATTATATGACAGACTCGATGTTAGAGCCATCCTTGAGAAATCCATCCACAACTCACAAATGTTGCACATTTATTCCATCACAATGACAGTTGGGAAAGAAAACTTGCACAGTGAAATACAACAATAAAGCAAACCAATAATCGATTAACCCTTTTATGCTGTCGCCATCGTTCCTCTTGTTTACCAAGGGCTGTAACTGGAAACTGTGTGTGCACGCGAGATCTAGCATCACACAATTAGAGAGTACTCGACGATAATGTAGAAATTCGAGAATTGATGTACCTGCTTGAGTACTTGAATGCTCGAGTATTCTGTGCAACCCCTAATTTGGTTCTAACTGGTTTGGGAACAGTGATTATAAGGTGCAACGCAAACCCAGAAATGTTTAAGTGATTCTGCTCGGAACAAACCGATTGAAAAAAAAAATTCAGGTATGTCCATGGTAACATATTAAATGCATGTATGTTAACATACATTTGGGGGCATACTTAAACTTTAAGATTCCACATGATACACAGATTTTTTCAAATTCTTTAACAGCAGATGCACAACTCAACATGTATTTGGTATCTCCCTGCTTTAGGACAGCTACCTCAGCTAATTAAGGGCTCCATAGTGTTCCAGTGATTTGAAACAGGCTTACTAGGACAGGCAGAGATCTAAAATATGCAGTGCTAATGCAAGATTTGGAAGCAAGGTTGGGAAACACTATGTTGATTTAATTTTTCCAGAAAGTTATTAAATGGCTTTCCATAGCATTCAAGTGCATTTCCTGAATGACTGACTTGAAGTGAACCTATCGAGTTACATCATCATGTTGCTTCACTGTTGTAGTGCTGTTAGCCAATGATCGTTTGATGGTGTGACTACAGGTGGACTAAGCAGTATATTAAAGCCTCAAATTATACATGCAGAGTGTACATTACTCTCTGACAGGAAACATACAACAGAGGTTCAAAGGTGAAAGGGTGACACAACCAAAGATATTATACTGGATATATTATAAAAAAGAATATTTTATGAGATAGAATTCTATCAATTTTTTTGACAAATTTGTAAAAGGTTAAATTCTTATACTGAAAGCTTGGACTGCTTGCACACATTACACTTGAAAGTCTGGAAAAATGTTTAAAGATCTCTAAAACTGCACTATGCAAGAATGTCATTGCCATATTTTGCTGCAAAAGGAGATCAACTGTTGGAATATATAACAGTTTTTGATTATTTCTATGTCATGCTAGTTCTTTGTAACTAATACTGCTTTTTGGAGCATGATAAAGTTATAATTGTTAGCATATCGATTAAGTAAATATGAAATGCCATGGAAAATTTTTCCACAGTGAAGATTTTCAATCTCTCTGGGCTAGAGGTAGCAAATGGTGACAGGCCTGTCTTCTTTGTGCTATTTCTCATTACCTACCTGCTGATTATTACTTTTAATCTGACTCTTCTAATTACAGTAGTTGTTGAAAGAAGCCTTCATGAGGCTATGTATATTTTCATTGCCAATTTAAGTGTCAATGGACTGTATAGAACTATAGGATTTTACCCCAAATTTCTTCTTAACTTAGTTTCAAAGGATTCTCTTATCTCTTATGAAGCATGTTTGACACAAGCATATGTAATTCAAACATCTGTGATGACTGAGGTTACAATTTTAACAGTGATGTCTTATGACAGGTATGTAGCGATATGTAAACCTTTGCATTATCATAACATTGTAAATGTTGTCACTATTTGTAAACTTCTGTGCTACTCTTGGGGTTTACCCTATTTTGCAGCATCCATAGCATTGATATTAACTCTTAGAGTACCCATATGTGGATCTCACATTGAAAAAATTTACTGTGACAACACTTCAATTCTTAAGCAAGCGTGTATATCCACTTCTTCAAACCAGAATTGGGCAAATGTTGTTGTGACTGGATACATTTTGCATGTAGTTTTTATTGTATACTCTTACAGCAGGATTGTTCAGATTTGTATGCAGTCCACTGAGGGGAAAGTGAAGTTCACACAAACCTGTATGCCGCACTTGCTCACTATAATCATTTTGATCATTGCTACAATGTTTGACTTCTTTTCTGGCTGGCAGTTGAGTAAATCTCAACCAATTACTGTGCGCAATGTTTTTGCCCTACAAAACTTTATTTTATCACCCTTCTTCAATCCCATTATATATGGTTTACAGCTACAGCAAATTCGAAAAACAGTATTTAAGTGGTTTTACAAAGCAACATTTTAAAACAAAATCCTACTCATTTACAGATTGTCACATTTTTCTGATTATTATATTTTGTGTAATTGTACTGAAACAGATATGCACAATTTACTAGACTGTATGATGTGAAAACTTCAGCCTTATGACTGCCTTGCACGTCTAAAGTTATTTGCTGTAATCCTTGCACTCTCACTTATATTGTGTCATCAAAAATGTCTGAAATCACTTAGATCCTAAATCAGAGATGGATAAGGTCATGAACTTTTCCAAAGCATGAGGAATTACACAGTAAATCACCTTGAGGAGATATGAAAACCATGACAGGTGTTTGGGTTTTTTGTTGTTGTTTGTTTGTTTGTTTGTTATTAAAGGTATTAATTGTTCAGGCTTAAACGGGGTGGATTTTTTAGTTTCAGAAGAGGTACGGAGGGTAGCCTTGGGGCCCTCATCTCCAGTCTTGTTGAATGCTACTCCATGCACATCTGACATGTTTAGGGCACACAGAACAAACCAATAAACTAGCAAACTAAGTCTTTGTTATTCTCTTTATAAGTGGACTGTTACCATTTCAGTTAGATGGCTCACTAACAAGAATGGTTATCTAAAGTTGTTCAAGAATCCTGTATGTCACAGTGTTATTGTTGTTAACTAAAATTATGACAAATACCTGTTGATGACTTGCTTTTTAAATGATCACAAAAAAGACAGCATAATGAATGTATGGATGACAATAATATTTATTTAAAATAAGAAACATCTAAAATGCAAAAACATAACAGATATGACTGTTTCTACCTAAATGCTGCCTTAGTATCAACTGATTTGGCTAAACATATGCTCATTTAGCATTACGTTCATAACATAAATGTTTAGCGACTATATACACCACTGCCTCTAGATGTTCATTCTTCCTGCTTTTAATAGTTAAATAGTTAACACGGTTATAGGGCCTGGGGGCATGTCTACAACAAAATACAATGTGGTCACAGGCAAAAATTGTGTGGCTGTTTCATTTCAGTTCAGTTTCTTAGAAGTGGGCATTAGAGGAGACTTTCAACAGTATAATGCATACTAAGCAAAGTAATCCAATTAAAAAAAGATTAAAAGACACCAAGACACCAAGACATCAACTTTTAAACATCTAGCATACACATTACATTATCGCTTCATACCTTGACAATCCTATATCTTCAAACAAACAAATACATACATACATTCAGACATACATACTTACATACTTATATACACACATATGTATGTACATATGTATACACATACATACATACATACATTCATACATACATACATACATATGGGTTGAGACCAGTTCAGGGATATCACAGCTTTCCACCAGGTTCAAATTATACCTTTCTATGTTTTATTTTTGTTTAAACAAAAATACTCACTCTGTCACTCATTATCTAAGGTGCTTATCTTATTTAGTGTTGCGGGGGGTGCTGGAGTCTATCCCAGAGTCGGTGCGAAGGCACGGGAGAGGCGAGAGAGGAACAGGAGACATAAACCTTGCCTTCCATCGACTGTCGTGGGGAGCATGAGATTGCTGGCCAACAAAAATGAATGAACTCACAGCATTGGCGAGCAGTCGCCAGCACAAGTATTGGGAGTGCAGTTTGTTGTGTTTCACGGAGACATGGCTGACAGGGAACAATGCAGACTGTTCGGTTGAACTAGCCGGTTTTGCACTAGTGCGAGCGGGCAGGGGACAACAGAGTGGTAAGAAGAAATGAGGTCTAGCCGTCTTGTTAACTTGAAATGGTGTAATCCCAGGCATGTAACAGTGAAGGAGAGCATCTGCACTCTAGATATAGAGCTTCTGGCTGTGAGACTGAGGCCATACTGTCTGCCTCGGGAGTTCTCTCACATCATTGTTGTTGTTGTCTACATCCCACCGTCAGCGATTGCTGCCCACTCCTGTGACATCATCCACTCTACTGTCGCAGGATTATAGAAACAACATCCTGAAGCCTTCATGATAATCAGTGGGGACTTCAACCATGTTTCCCTCTCCAAAATCCTCACTAATCTCAGTCAGTATGTGGAATGCAAAACAAGGGAGAATAAAATCTTGGACTTGCTGCATGCCAGTGTGGAGGAGGCATACAACTCAACCACCCTCCCTCCCCTCAGTGGATCAGACCACAACCTGACACATCTTGTGCCCCAGTACAAGCCTGTAGTCAGACTGCAATCTGCTACCACCAGGACTGTGAAGGTGTGGTCTAGAGAAGCTGAGTAGGCCCCGCAGCACAGAGTGGAACCTGTTCCTGGTGGACCACGTGGAGGACATTGAGGGATTCTCCCAGTGCATTACAGACTATGTAGAGCTCTGTGAGAACAGTGTTGTACCCACCAAGAAGGTCCACTGTTTCCCCAACAATAAACCATGGATTAATAAGGACATTTAAAGCCCTCCTCAACAGGAAGAATAGGGCTTTCATGGCAGGAGACAAGGTTTCTGTTGCCTGAGGTATTCAATAAGCGCTTCATCGCTTGGGGCCATCTTCCTGATGTATCTCTTCCTTTGGCCAGCTTATTACTCTAGCAGGGGATCTGATGACCGGCAGGGTGTAGGAGTTGATAGCCTGGAACTTGTTTTTCCCGTTCAGCTGATTTCTCAGGAGTTGCCTTACTCTCTGCAGGTATTTGGCAGTTGCTGCTTTCTTTGCGACCTGTTCATGATTCCTATTTGCCTGTGGGATTCCAAGGTACTTGTAGCTTTCCTCAAAATCTGCTATGTTGCCCTCTAGTAGTACAATCCCCTCAGTACTGACTACCTTCCCTCTCTTTTTTACCATCCAGCCATACTTCTCAAGCCCGAATGACATGCCAATGTCATTGCTGTACATCCTCGTGGTGCTCACTCCTGACATACAGTTTGATGTCATCCATGTAGAGGAGGTGGCTGATGGTTGCTCTGTTCCATAGTCGGTAGCCGTAGCCACTCTTCGTGATGATGTCGCTGAGGGGGTTCAGGCATATGCAGAACAGCAGCAGGGACAGAGCATCTCCCTGGTAGATACTGCACTTGATGGCGACTTGTGCTATTGGCTTGAAGTTGGACTCTAGTGTTGTTTTCCAGAGCCCTATTGAGTTCTTGATGAAGGCTCTTAGTGTCTTGTTGATGTTATACATCTCCAAGCATTCCAGGATCCAGTTGTGAGGCATCAGATCGTAGGCTTTCTTGTAGTCAATCCAGGCGGTGCACAGGTTGGTCTGTCTGGTCTTGCAGTCTCCAGTGACTGTCTTATCTACCAGTAGCCGGTGTTTTGCTCCTCTGATATTCTTTCCGATACCTTTCTGGGCCCCCCTCATGTATTGAACCATGTGCCTACTCATTTTATCTGCTATGATGCTTGACAGGAGCTTCCATGTTGTGCAGAGGCAGGTTATCGGCCTGTAGTTGGATTGGACTGTTCCCCTCTGGGGATCCTTCAGGATCAGGACTGTCCTACCTTTGGTTAACCATTCAGGGTGGGTCACATCCATTATCAGCTGGTTCATCTGTGCAGCCAGGCACTCATTGAGTGAAGTTAGCTTCTTTAGCCAGTGGGTATGGACCATGTCAGGGAGAGGTGCTATCCAGTACTTTATACATGAGACTCTTTCTTGGATGTCTGCCACTGTGATGGAATTAAAGAATGAAATGAGCACTCGCTCAAATGATGCCACTTTAAACAATTGTCAGCTTCTGTGAATTTTGCAATCCATGGATGGACTGCTGATTTTATCAAGTGGAAAGTTTAGTTATAGATCAGTGGCATTCCCGTCAAGTTCCATCATCATACCACTTCAGCACTTCACTTCACTCATTTCTCCAGCCAATAACTTTCTGATACCAGGTAAATGGGTGGGGCAGAGACTAATTAATATATACATATATATATATGTGTGTGTGTGTAGGTGGGTGTGTGTGTGTGTGTGTGTGTATATAAAATGTCTAAAATGTAGGATGTATGATAAACACATACCATAGTTAGAAGGTAATTGAAGATAAATAAATAAAAAATCTTCACACTGCAATTCCTGAATCAAATTTGAGGTAAATAACATATGATCATTTTGGTGAAAATAGCCATGCTAAAATAGCATGCTAGAGCAACCAATTAAAAAAAAAAAGTACAAATACTGGTGCAGGAAAATGAACAACTGAACAACTGAAATACTGTGTCTCCCTAGAACACGTGACTGAAACTGGAGCTGCAACAGTTGCTGCAAGGACTAAGATGGGAACTGAGACAGTATCTAAGACACAGGCCTCACGGCATAAAGCCTTTCAGGAGGCACCTCCACTTAACATGGTTCCTGAGGATATGACATAATACCACCACTGATGTGCAGCACCACTGAAGGTGGCAGGATAGAGAAGGGGTCACAAGAAGCAGACACAGGGTTTAATCCTGGCTCTAAAGAATGCCCTTGTGGAATGAGCTCATTAAAAGCATGGTCAAAAACAGAGCAAAACAGACAAATTAACTATTCATAAGAATTTACCTACTCTCTCCCACTTTCCCAGACATCCGCCCCTCCAGAGCACTTCCTATTAGAGTTATGATGTATTAACCAAGGGACATCACATAATGGGAGGGTTGAGAGTATAAAATAAGCAGTTCATCTATGAATATGCCTCCATTTTCCATGCACCACTGGAAGAAGGGGCAACTTGAGGGTAACCTGAGTGAAATGTAATGTTAGTCAACAGTTGACTGATGTATACTCTTTCTACTTTGTCTTGAACAACTCCAGTTAAGCTTAACATAATTTATGTCTGTGCTTTGGTTTTCATGTGTCTTCAAAACTATTTCTAAAAGGTTTGGACATTCAGCATAATTACTGCACTGGCTTAACTCCCCTAATTACGGCACACCCCAGTGCAACAGACACTACAGGTATTATGACCGAGAAATTTTCATGTTTGAAGTAAGCTGTAGAACCATCTATTGGTATTCTGACACTGCTTTGCTCTAATGTGATCATGTCTAAGACTCTGGAGAACAACACTGTTATTTTCTTCAATCTCTCTGGACTATATCAGGCAAAAACCAATAAGTCTGTCTTTGTTTTATCTCTTACAACATATCTCCTTATCATTGTTGTGAATATGACTCTTATTGGTGTAGTTTGTGTTGAAAAAAGCCTTCATGAGCCCATGTACATTTTTGTCTGTAATTTAAGTGTCAATGGACTGTACAGAACAGTGGGTTTCTACCCGAAATTTCTTTCTGACCTTCTTTCTGATTTTCCTGTTGTTTCTTACAGTGCATGTTTAACACAAGCATTTGTAATTCAATCCTCAGTTCCATGTGAGATTGCTATTTTAACAGTGATGGCTTATGACAGGTATATAGCAATATGTAAACCATTACGCTACAAAAGCATTCTATCCAAAGTCGCTGTTCTTAATCTACTGTGTTATATTTGGAGTTTCCCTTCTCTATTAGCTGTTGTGGCAGTAATCTTAACACTCAGAGTTCCTATTTGTGGATCTCAGATAGAGAAGATCTTCTGTGATAATTCATCAGTTCTTAAACAAGCGTGTATTCCCATCACTCCCAATCAGATATGGGCATATATTCTTGTTCTATCACAAGGAGTCCAGCTGTTTTTCGTTGTCTATTCCTACATTCAAATTATTGTCATATGTATGACATCCCGAGAAGGAAGGAGGAAATTCATGAAGACTTGTGTACCACATTTACTGTCTATGATTATTTTCATCATTACCACACTGTTTGACTTTTCATATGGCTGGCAAACTACTCAGAATTTACCTGTAGGCCTTCGAGATGCTATGTCCCTACAATTCCTTGTTCTACCACCACTTCTCAATCCCATTATATATGGTCTACAACTCAAGCAAATCCGAAAGGCTGTATGTAGAACTTGTCATTTTTAAAAGTGCTAAGTGCAGACAGGCATGAAGTTTATGTGACAAAGCGTAAAATGTAAAATGTTACACACAATGTTTCTGTACATTTTTATCTAATAGTGCTGTATTTTTTTTTTAATTGCAAATTGTAGCACTTACGAAATGTTTTTAAATACAATGTCTTATCATGTTTAAGCAACTGAGAAATTCTAATTGCTGAGCTATTAAAGGGGCGGGGGATTCTTTCTGTTGCTATATGTAAATATCAAATAAAGATGTGAAATAATACTCCAACTATGAGAAGAAGTGCATTTTGCTTGGAATTTGGTCCATAAGGTTGTAGGTATGAATGTTTGTAAGCAATAATGGTTGAAGAGGTCTGTCTCAAAAAGAAAGAAAGAAATGTTTAATATTTCTTGAGATATGCTGCCCTCTTCTGATTCACGACATATTGGACTGGATATATATAAATTGTCCATTCACATTCATTTTCTTTTCAGAAAAAAAACATAAAACTTTGCCAAAATTTATCAAAAATTATGATGAAACTGAGAACATAAATGTGAAGTTAAAAAGGGAAATGTTTTGGAATCCATAGACTTCAATGCGGATATATGTCTGTATTATTCAGAAGTAAATATTTGATCATCACGGGCCACCGTGAGGTAAGCCTGACTTAAAATGAATATAATGACATTTGTGGTGTTGTGTTTGCAGTTTTCCTGCTGTAGGACAAGTGGTGTGGAAGTTTGAGCCCTACATAGTCGAGTTGACTTTATTACTGAAATAGCATTCCCCAGTTCTAGTTAGATACTTTCAAAACCATATTTTATTTCCTTGTACCCACTGATAGTCATAAGCTGTACACACTCAAGCTATAAATCTCTCTCCTGCTCTCTCTTTGTGTAAGAAAAACCTTATCTCTTAAGTTGTCATGTTGAATGTCATGTTTATTTCCAACGGTGATTTTTTTTTTTGCATTTTTAATGACTAGCAGGTGCTACACAATGCTTGCTGATCTTGCTCCAGGAATGAAAAAAAAGCGACTGAACTAATTTGGGCAAGTTGACCAATATATTGTAATGTGATAAAAGGTAAAAGATGTCTCAACACTGAGTAAACATGGAAATGCTGGCTGGGACACAATTAGGGAGTACTCGACGATAATGTAGAAATTCGAGAATTGATGTACCTGCTTGAGTACTCGAATGCTCGAGTACTCTGTGCAACCCCTAATTTGGTTTTAACCAATGTTTAAATGATTCTGCTTGGAACAAACCGATTGAAAAAAAAAATCTGGTATGCCCATGATAACATAGTAAATACATGTATGTTAACACGTTAACACTTTAATCACACTTTATTCCACATAATAGCCTTTTTTTTCAAATTCCTTAACAGCAGATGCACAACTTAGCATGTATTTGGTATCGCCCTGCTTTAGGACGGCTATCTCAGCTAATTAAGGGCTCCATAGTGACCCAGTGATTTGAACAGGCTTACTAGGACAGGCAGAGATCTAAAATATGCAGTGCTAATGCAAGTTTTGGAAAGACTATGTTGATTTAATTTTTCCAGAAATTTCTTTTCAGTTTTTCAAGTTATTAAATGGCTTTCCATGGCATTCTGGTGCATTTCCTGAATGACTGACTTGAAATGAACCTATCAAGTTACATCACTCTATTGTAGTGCTGTTAGCCAATGATCGTTTCATGGTGTGACCATTGGTGGAATAAGCAGTATATTAAAGCCTCAAATTATACATGCAGAGTGCACATTACCCTCTGACAGGAAACATACAACAGAGGTTCAAAGGCAAAAGGGAGACGCAACCAAAGATACTATACAGGATATAAGCATAGTGTAAAAAAGAATATTTTCTGAAATAGAATTCTGTCAATTTTTTTTTAACAAATCTATTCAATTTAATACTGAACGCTTAGACTGCTTGGACACATTACACTTGAAAGTCTGGAAAAATGTTTAAAGATTTCTAAAACTGCACTATGCAAGAATGACAGTGCCATATTTTGCCGCAAAAGGAGATCAACTGTTGGAATACATAACAGTTTATGATGATAAAATTATAACTGTTAGCGTAAAGATTTTGTAAATATGAAATGCCATGGAAAATTTTTCCACAGTGAAGATTTTCAGTCTCTCTGGGCTAGAGGTAGCAGATGGTGACAGGCCTGTCTTCTTTGTGCTATTTCTCATTACCTACCTGCTGATTATTACTTTTAATCTGACTCTTCTAATTACAGTAATTGTTGAAAGAAGCCTTCATGAGGCTATGTATATTTTCATTGCCAATTTAAGTGTCAATGGACTGTATAGAACTATAGGATTTTACCCCAAATTTCTTCTTGACTTAGCTTCAGGGGATTCTCTCATTTCTTATGAAGCATGTTTGACACAAGCATATGTAATTCAAACTTCTGTGGTGTCTGAGCTTTCAATTTTAACAGTGATGTCTTATGACAGGTATGTAGCGATATGTAAACCTTTGCACTATCATAACATTGTAAATGTTGTCACTATTTGTAAACTTCTGTGCTACTCTTGGGGTTTACCCTGGTTTGGAGCATCCATAGCATTGATATTAAGTCTTAGAGTACCCATATGTGGATCTCAAATTGAAAAAATTTACTGTGACAACATTTCACTCCTTAAGCAAGCATGTATATCCACTTCTACAAACCAGAGATGGGCAAATGTTGTTGCGACTGGATATATTTTGCATATAGTTTTTATTGTATACTCTTACAGCAGGATTGTTCAGATTTGTATGCAGTCCATTGAGGGGAAAGTGAAGTTCACACAAACCTGTATGCCGCACTTGCTCACTATAATCATTTTGATCATCGCTACAATGTTTGACTTCTTTTCTGGCTGGCAGTTCAGTAAAACTCAACCAAGTACTGTGCGCAATGTTTTGGCCTTACAAAACTTTATTTTACCACCCTTTTTTAATCCCATCATATATGGTTTACAGCTACAGCAAATTCGAAAAACAGTATTTAAGTGGTTTTACAAAGCAACATTTTAAAACAAAATCCTACGCATTTACAGACAATTACATTTTTCTAATTATTAAATTTTGCATAACTTGACTGAAACAGATATGTACAATTTACAGACTGTATGATGTGAAAATTTCAACCTTACTTGTCACCACTATGTTGCATGTCTTAAGTTATTTGCTGTAATCCTTGCACTCTCACTTATATTGTGTCATCAAAAATGTTTGAAATCAGTCAGACCCTAAATCAGAGATGGATAAGGTCATGAACTTTTCCAAAGCATGAGGAATTGCACACTAAATTATTTTCTGGAGATATGAAAGCCAAGATAGGTGGTTTTTTGTGTTGTTGTTGGTTGTTTGTTTCTTTTTGTTTGTTTGTTTATTTTTTAAGGTATTAATTGTTCAGGCTTAAACAGGGTTGCAGCCTGCGGGCCCTTACCTCCAGTCCTGTTAAATGCTACTCACTGCATATCTGACATGTTTAAGGCACACAGAGCAAACCAATAAACTAGCAAACTAAGTCTTTGTTATTCTCTTTACTAGCAGACTGTTCAGTTAGATGACTCACTAACAAGAATGGTTATCTAAAGTTGTTCAAAAATCCTGTGCGTCACAGTGTTATTGTTGTTAACTAAAATTATGACAAATACCTGTTGATGACTTGCTTTTTAAATGATCACATAACAGATAACATAATGAATGTTATCCGTACGGATGACAATTATATTTATTTAAAATAAGAAACATCTAAAATGCAAAAACATAACAGATATGACTGTTTCTACCTAAATGCTGCCTTAGTATCAACTGATTTGGCTAAACTTATGCTCATTTAGCATTATGCTCATAAAGTAATTGTTAAGCGACTGCCACTGCCACTCGTTCAGTCTTCCTGCTTTTAATAGTTAAATAAAGCTCTTTCAAGAAAAAAAAAAAAAGAATTGAGTAAAGTGAAGACTAAAACAGGCCTCTAACATACACATTTTTTGTAAAGTCTAAAATAAAATTAATAGATAACCCTGGTATGTCACCATACTGACACAATCAATCTACCAGTTCAACTAATTACTCATATAGGTAGTTGCATTTATCATAACTGATTTAACATGAACATAATAGAGACAGAACTGTCCCTAAAAAAGGGACAGGAAAAAAATTAGGAGGGAGTGATGAAATAATCAAAGCGCTTGAAGATACATGTGGACCAAATATGTTATGGGAAAGTATTGTCAGCATTTGATTTTCAGACAATAAAAATATCACAAATTGCAGACATAGTATTTTGACAATATTTTCAAATCACATATTAATCCATATTTATGCAATGTCATTTCAACTGGTGTAATGAATGAGAACATGGGAAGCAGTTTGTTTAGTTACCAGACCACAGTGAAAACAATTCAACTTTGTCCAGGGTCCAAATGTTGTTGCCAGCTTTGTAATGCTTATTAGATAGTTTTGCCTAAAGGCGCATTAGTACAGTAATACTAACAATATGAACCTACATTTCTCAAATTCATGCTGAGTTCTCTTAATGTTAACACAGTTATAGGGCCTGGGGGCATGTCTATAACAAAATACAATGTGGTCACAGGCACAAATTGTGTGGCTGTTTCATTTCAGTTCAGTTTTTTAGAGGTGGGTTTGTGCCATGGAATTATTTCTGGGTATAAATTGGAATATTTTGGCTGTTTCTTCATTCCAGCTGCACATCAAAACAAACTCTGTCTCCTGATCTTTAGAGTGGCTTCCTCGTGTGCACTGACTCACTTTGCCCAACTCAGGGGTTCAGCAGCACGCATCTTCTCAAAATGCGCAAAGAATTCCCGTCAAAATGCAAACATTTTTGCTTACTAAATGTCATTTCCTGGACTGTTTTTTTAGAATGACTTGTAGCACCAAGTATTACTAACTTTAGAGCAGTGAGTGCCTAACCAGATTGATTTTCCAAAGATTCTTACCTGGAAAATATGTGTTTTCATAAAGACACAGACAGTTTATAAGTTTAGCCTGGTATTCAACCTCCCAAAGCACTCTCATGTCACTCCACTCCTTACTGCACTCCACTGGCTTCCGGTAGCAGCCCGCATCCAGTTCAAGACACTGGTGCTGGCCTACCAGGCCACAAGAGGCCCCGCCCCATCCTACCTTCAGTCTCTGATAACTCCTTATATCCCTGCTAGAGCCCTCCGCTCTACCACCTCTGGTCAGCTGACGGTCCTCTTACTTCGGGAACCCGGCACCCGTTCTTCCCGACCACGCCTCTTCTCCGCCATTGCTCCGCGGTGGTGGAATGACCTCCTTAGTCCTCCTTAGGACTGCAGAATCTCTTGCCATCTTCCGCAGGAAACTGAAAACCCACCTCTTCACCCACCTGTCCCCCACTTCCTAACCTCCCTTTCTTTAAAAATAAAAAAAAAAAAAAAAACTACTAACCTTGTCTTGTGTTTATCGTTTACTGTAACAGAATTCCAGGAGCGTAATCTATCTATCTATCTATCTATCTATCTATCTATCTATCTATCTATCTATCTATCTATCTATCTATCTATCTATCAAAATGGGGTATTATTTTGTAAGATTTAGCTTTGGGTTAAAGTAACAAACTTTATCTAAATTTCCTATACTGTAAGGTTGGAATCTTGATTGATAGATTCAGGAGATAAGGATGTTCTCAATATAACTGTGACACCAGACATTTTAAATAGAAAAGAACAGAACAGAACTGAACAGAACTTAACAGGACAGGAAAAACATGAAGGCGTTTCAGGTACATTATGTGAAAGCTGGTTCATTATGTTTGGTATTTATTTCTTCACTTTTTTTATCTACTGCCCTCTGCTGATTTGAATACAAACAATTAAATGAGCACTCACTCAAATGATGCCACTTCAAACAATCGTCAGAATCTATGAATTTTGCAATCCATGAATGGACTGCTGATTTTATCAAGCAGAAAGTTTAGCTATAGATCAGTGGCCCACCATCACAGCCTTCAAGGTATTCAGAGAAGGCCCTGGAATCCTCAGATGAAAGAAATGAACAAATGTATCTGATTACTTCTATAAATAAAATAAAATATAACTTAAATAAAATGAATAAATAAAATAAATAAAAATTGTCTCTGTGTTGCTTATCTGTAATATTGCAGTGTTATGCCGACTTGTTTCTGTTGTTTTCTGTCCATGCACTGCGCATCTGAGTGGTTTTGTGTTGGAAAAAAAATACAACCAATATACAGAAGGCCCAGTTCTGATAGGCACGGTTAGCCACTGCTATAAATATACGTATGGATTGCATTTTACATGGTGAAAGACTATGACAGATCAGTCCCTGATTACTATTTATTTACTGGTATATTTATTTATATATGCTGCCTAAGAAACCTTTTAAGTTCACATTTCAGTTGTAATACAGACTAATTTAACATTGTGGTTGAGATATTTGATTTGCTATTCCCAAAACAACTGACTGACATCGTTCCTGTCAGGTTGCATCACCACACCCCCTCAGTAGTACTCATATCTCTACCCAATAATTTTCTGATACCAGATAAATGGGTGGTGCAGAGACCGCATATATATACATATATCTAAAATGTCTAAAATTTACACTACACACATGCCACAGTTAGAAGGTAACTGAAGGTTAAAAAAAAATCTTCACACTGCACTTCCTGCATCAAATTTGAGGTAAATAACATATGGTCATTTTTTGGTGAAAATAACCATGCTAAAATAGTATGCTAGACCAACCAATAGTGCAAAAACTGGTACAGGAAAATAGCTGAACAACTGAAACCCTGTGTCTCTGTAGACCACGTGGATATCAAAGGCTATGGAAAACTCATCCACTGTGAACTTCTTTAGCCTCTCTGGACTTCAAGATTTGGAGGCGTTCAGGGGTGTTTCTGCCAGTTTTACTATTGTCACCTATCTCCTCATCATTGCTCTGAATGTGACTCTTATCAGCACAGTCTGTGTTGAAAAAAGTCTCCATGAGCCTATGTACATTTTTGTTTGTAATTTATGTGCAAATGGGCTGTATGGGACTGTAGGTTTTTACCCTAAATTTTTGCTTGACCTCTTTTCTGAAATTCATGTGATTTCCTACTCTGCATGTTTGACTCAAGGATACATAATCTATTCGTCTGTTGTAAGTGAGATCACTATTTTAAACGTGATGTCTTTTGACAGGTACATTGCAATATGCAAGCCTTTGCAGTATCACATTATTTTGACCCCTCTGACCGTTTTTAGGTTATTGTGCTTTGTGTGGGGATTTTCTCTCCTCACATCAATTGTTTCATTGATTTTAACACTTAGAATTCCCTTATGCGGCTCTCACATTGGTAAACTATTCTGTGACAATCCATCCATACTGAAGCTTGGATGCATTTCCACAACTCCAAATCAGGTGTGGAGTTTCACCATCATCTTAATTCAAGTTGCACAGGTCTTTTTGATAGTTTTTTCGTACATTCGTATTGTGAGAATTTGTATTGAATCCAGTGAAGGAAGGACTAAGTTCATGCATACATGTGTACCACATTTACTGACTCTGATTATTTTTATCACGACTACTCTTTTTGACGTTGCTTATGGCTGGCAAGCCACTCAAAATCTCCCTCTCAATGTGCGGAATGCTATGGCCTTGCAATTCTTAGTTCTTCCACCTCTCCTTAATCCTCTTGTCTATGGACTGCAGTTACAGCAAATTCGAAGAAAAGTACTGAGGAAATGCTGCAGAAAAGACAGGAGTTGATTTAATCAAAACTTAAGTCTTCATTAGCTCCCATTTAAACACAAAGACATCTGTGTGTGTGTGTGTAAGAAAGACACTCATGAGGCTTAAGAAGGAAAACTAGAGAACTTTGCACACATAATTCACAATAAAATGCATTTTAAAAGCTATGTTGTTTGTGTATTGCATTATATCTTAGAAGAGATGGACTTTACCTCAAGTTAAATGTCTTGATTGCCAAACAGTAAAACTGCTTAAACAGCTACTGGTCAAAACACTCCCAATTCCAAATGAAACTTGAGTGTATGAGGAACTTCAAAATGTTTTCTGGTGAAGTGAAATTTCTGGTAATGAAAAGCATTTCACTTTTTAAATGTTGACCTAATTATTTTATAAAAAAAAAAAAAAGTTTTAGACTGCACCCGATTCCTGAGGTTGCAGGTTGAAATTCTGTGTTACTGCCATCTAGGTGGTGTGGGGAAAAGAACAGTGTTTTGTTTTGTGTTCCCAGCTGCTCTCTTAACTAGGTACTTGCACAGTCAATGCACTTTGCTAACTCATAACAACAGTGGTGCACTTGCACAGGTCAGGGTGAATCTGGGGAAATGTGGGCTTCCACTTACATTACATTCCCATAGAGATGCCTGTAAACTAGCCAGTGAAAAGGGACAATGACTGATTTTGTATGGATTGGACACATGGGTTAGTATTCACTGTCCTGGAGGGGAACATGGATCATATGTTAGCAGGACTTTTCCATAGTACAGTGAAACTGCCTGTACCAAATTAAATACACTCACCAGGACAACTTGCTTTTGCAAGATCAATTTTTACTGGTCAACGGGAGCAAATAGGGTTCACAACATCATGCAATCTAATGTATGCATTTAGAGTGCCACAGCTGCAAGTACATATAACACTTGCAAACAGAAACAGAGGAAAAAGGATAAATATTTACACAATATCACAATGAAAAACTATCATTTTATCAAAACTACCATCATTTCCATCACTTCCACTCAAAATATGATTGAAAATAGATGCTCTAGTTTACATGTTACAGAGACAGCAATTATGTGCATCCTCTAAAGGACTAACTCAGGCTTTTCACTGAACCAGTGACAATGCCAATATGTATATATATATTTTTAATTTTTATAATAATAAGAGATTGGCCTTTTTGGTAATGTGCGCAACATTTGAAAATAAACAAAACATGAAACAGACTGAAATAAATAAATGTCATATTTCTGGGTAACCTCACTGTGACAAAGTAATACAGAACCTCAAAAGATACCAAATGACTAAACGTGTACTGATAACAATAATAAGTTCAGTACTATGGTAAATTTCATCAAACGCATAGAACATGTCCACCCCCCCCCCCCCCCCCCATGACATCGCAGAAAAAAAAATAATTATACGTATGCCAAGAGACAGCGATGCATTCAAAAAAAAGAGAAAAAAAAAGTCATGTGAGGGGGGGGGGGGGGGCGACTTAGCAACATTTGCCCAGACACCATAATTTTCCAACCCAAAAATCTTTGAACAAATACAGACCACTTTGGTTTCTAAAAAAAAAAAACTGGACAGAAACAAACCATTTGGAACAATTTTTTTTTTTAAAACAAATTTTGGGGCTTCTGAATGAGATCAATCTGTCATGTGCCCAGTGCTATTTATTTTTGTCACGCATTGTGTATTCTTTCTTTGTGATTTTTAGCTGCTGAACCCTGCTGTGATTCGACACTTGGAATTTTAACCTGTTTTAACCCTTAAAAAAAAAAAAAAAAATGACAATGCCTTCTTTTGCTTCAACACTGACACCTTGTGCATGAAAATGAAATGAGGATCAGTATCAGGATAACACCAACACAAGCTAAGACACGTCGGAGTATATAAGGGCAGAATATAAGTGACGTGATCGGAAATAACCCTTTTAAACTGACTGAGAACTATCGCATCCCCTGAAATCCACTGTCTCATTATGTGAGGCCCTCTCTCTAGCTTAGCTATGGAAAAAAAATAAATAAATGGTGATATACATCTTAATAATCACACAGTGAGTCAAGACTTTGCATTTGGTAAGCACTGTAGTGACTTATGCGAAGTACCCTGTGTGTCGGCATAAGCAGTGAACACTCTGCACAGTAACACGAGTCAACTTCTATTGATTGTCACAGCAGGTGGTGCATAGCATGAAGAATGGAGACAAATGGGGTCAAGTGCAATGCCACATATGTCCTAAATAATTACCCTAAAGCACACATGAAGAGGTGCCATCATGAGCAACACACACACGCGCACACACACACACACACACACACACACTCATAAATACATGTCCTCCTAAGCACACAGATACATGCACACATATACACAGACACACACTTCATAAAGTAAACAGCAGCGGTATGGAAAGTGCTCTATTGCAAGCCTCCTCAAACTTGGCCCTGTGGGTCTGAAGTATTACTGTTTCTTTCCTCTCACCTCATAATTAGATGCCAGCTATTTATTTTGAACAGTGTGTGTATGTAGTTTTCAGGCAACTAGAGACCACACTGTTTAGCGAACTGGAAAACCAGCAAGACTCCAGACTTCCAGGCCTTAACAGGAGGAATCCCGCACTACTGGGATTATGGATACAAAGAATGAACTGTCCATCTTCCGGTAATGAAATCTCTTAACGACCAGTCAAATCCTCTTCTTTACAAAGGGAGAACAACCTAATGCTTTCGCTACACAGATTTATCTATTTAAAGAAACAACTTGTTTAAGTTTGCCCAAGTCTGAGCCTGAACCTGTGTGCATACGGACCTGATTGTTAGAGTACATTCTACTGTGATCAAGGTTCAGCTGAAAACACCTAAAATGTATAAATTAAAACAGCTGGAACAAAGAGTCAAGCAGCTTGATTAGGATTGCTCGTCCTAAAAAACCACTAAGGAACCAGTGATTCAGCCTGAAATAATTTCACAGTGAGAGATAACATTCATAGGATGTTCACAGAACTTACACTGACAGGGCACTAAGACCAAATTTTACTAAGCCCATGTGAATGACTACTTAACGGAAGTGTGGAACACAAACTACAAGGACCGTCGAATGAGATTGTTCTTTTCCGGTTCCAAAAACTCCTCAACAAGGGCGTTTGACACTTTCTTAAGCTCCTCCTCGAGAGTTGAGATGTCACTGCAGGTCCAAAAAGGAGGGGGGAAATGGAGGGGGACACACACACACACAGATACACAAAAAAAAAAGGTCATTGGTATGGATATTAGCCACATAGAGAAAAACATGATAATGCCATGTTAATCTGAAAACAAACTTTTGTTTACTGTCAAGACACTAAAGAGTTTATGCTGTATGCTAATATGCCCTTAACAAGACTCAAAACATTCTGTGAACCTGAATGCTGCCCCATCATCCTTCAAAATCTAGCATGATTCATCACTACATATGGAGGTGTGTGTGTATATATATATATACACACACACACACACACACACATATACATACATATATATATATACATACACACACACACACACACACACACGTGTGTGTGTGTGTGTGTGTGTGTGTGTGTGTGTGTGTGTGTGTGTGTATATGTATATGTATGTATGTATGTATGTATGTATGTATGTGTGCATCAATTCAAGTAGTTAAAATCGCAGCCTCCCCCCTTCAACTCTTAACTGAAGGCTGGTTTTTTTTTTGTTTTTTTAATTTTGGGGGTATAAGTGTGTGGTACTAGAGACCACATTATCTAGTTGACTTTAAAACTGGCAGGAGATCTGCCCCCCCACACACTGGACTTGGGGCACACTGGCACTGTAAGATGCTGCAGGGGTGAAAGTGTGAGTGCTTATGCAGAGACCTCTTTCCTGGGGGTGCACAGAACTCCGTGTAATACTTGATTTTGGGCTCTGTGCCACTCGTCCTAAGTGTCGCAACAATGCCATTCTGAAATGTGAAGGTGATCATCTGACTACTTCTTGACACAGGCAATACCTGGAAAGAGAGAGACAGAGAATTATTTTGATTACTATTATTACTGTTGTTGGTGGTGGTGGTAGTGGTGTTAATTTAAGAACTGCACTACGCTTCGATGAAGCACAGTTTGGCGAGACGGAACATACTCAACGGACAAAACAAATAACAACAACATAATCATAATAAATAAAATTTCTACTCTTTGTTTCCACTCTCCAATTAAGTTGTTAACAGTTTTTTTTCCTCTCTTATCTCCCACATTCCAACGCAGTGACGTACACATTTTTTATCAGGCTGGCTGCTGTCGTATCCCGTGGTCACGTCTCTGATGTGAGTGATGCAGTATCCACTGCACGACTTCGGATAGACGTTTTCTCCTTCAAAGTTGCGCAGACGACTAAATATTCTCTTGACCGTGGGCGGGTCATTGCAGATGACGTACGAGGTTTTGGAGATGTGGTAGCCATAGCTGCAAAGACATATTGAGGAAAGGGAACAGAAGGAGCAGGATTAGGTAAGGTCACATTTAATGTTATCTACAGACACAAAAAGGAGAGGAAAAAAGAAAAAAAAATCTATACATATTTCTGTATTTCTCGATTTCTCTCTCTCTCTCTATTATATAAATGTGTGTGTGTGTGTGTGTGTGTATATATATATATATATATATATATATATATATATTACATAAACATACATACATACATACATATACAGCGCATTAGGTAGGTTTTCAGACCCTTTCAAGTTTTCTACATTTTATGTTTCAGATTCATCTTACAATGGAAATCGATTCTTTCTTCTGTTCCCCCCCCCCAAAGGTGCACACACTATACTCCACAACGACAAAGCAAAAACAGGTTTTTGGAGTGTTCCGTTCATTATATTAACAGTATTCATGAAACTGGATTCTTATGCATTCAACTGAATACATAAGTTTTCAGACCCTTTGTTATGACACTTTCAACTGAGCTGTGGTGTATCCTACTTCTATCAGTGGGTCTTGAGATGTTTCCACAACTTGACTGGAGTCCCCCTGTGCCTAACTAAATTCACTGGACATAATTAGGAAAGACACACACCTGTCTATGCAAGGTCCAACAGTTGATGGTGTATGTCAGAGTGAAAACCAAGCTATGAGGTTGAGAGAATTGTCCATTGACCTGCGAGACGGGATTGTGCCAAGACTAAGATCTGGGGAAGAACAAGAACTGAAAGTGCCCAAGTGCACAGTAGCCTCCATCATTTTCAAATGGAAGAGTTTTGGAACCACCAACAGTCTTCCTAGAGCTGGCCGCCCAGACAAACTGAGTAAATCGGGGACGATGTGCCTTGGTCAGACAGGTAACCAAGAACCCAATGGTGACTATGAATGAGATCCAGAGGTCCTTTGTGGAGATGTGAGAACCTTACAGTAGGACAACCGAGCAGCAGTGCAGCACTTCACCAATCAGGCCCTTATGGATAAGTGGCCAGGCGGAAGCCATTGCTCACTAAAAGGCAAATGACAGCCCACTAGGAGTTTGCCAAAAAGAGCACCTGAACGACTCTCAGACCATGAGAGGCAAAATCCTCTGGTGTGATGAAACGAGGATTGAACTGTTTGGCCACAATTCTCAACGGCGTGTGTGAAGGAAACCTGGCACTGAATGTCACCTCATTAATACCATCCCTACAGTCAAACACAGTGGTGGCAGCATCATGCTGGGGGCAGATTTTTCTGCGACAGGGACTGGGAGACTGGTCAGGAAAGAGGGAAAGATGGATCCAGAAAAATACAGACCAATCCTGAGTGAAAACCTTTTCCAGAGTGCTCAGGATCTCAGGCTGGGGCGAAGGTTTACATTTCAACAAGACAACGACCTGAATCATACTGCGAAGAAAACAAAAGAGTGGCTTCGGTAAAACTCTGCGAAAGTCCTGGAGTGGCCCAGTCAGGGTCCGGACCTGAACCCAATAAAGCATCCCTGGAGAGACCTGAAAATGGCTGTGCACCAACGCTCCCCATCCAGCCTGGTTGAGCTTGAACGATTCTGCCATGAAGAATGGAAGAAACTTCCAAAAGAAAGGTGTGCCAAGCTTGTAGGATCATTCCCAAGAAGACTTGAGGCTGTCGTTGCTGCCAAAGGCACTTTAACTGAGTACTCAGTGAAGGGTCTAAATACTTATGTAAATGGGATATTTCAGTTTTTTTTATTTTTGATTAATTTACACAACACTCCAAAAACTTGAGTTTGCTTTGTCATTGTGGAGTATTGTGTGTAGACCAGTGAGAAAGAAAATGAACTGAATCCATTTTAAGATGAGTCTGAAATAACAAAAAAAAATAAACTACACTGTATATGTGTGTGTGTGTGTGTGTGTGTGTGTGTTTATAAATTATATTATAAATGTTTCATATATATACAGGGGAGGACAGACTCACATTTCATAGATGTGTTCAAGTTGCTGGTTGAGGGTAAGGTTTTGGTTGTTTAGGTATGCAGCCATTTCTGCCACGACAACTGCAGCACTGACTCCGTCCTTATCAGGCAGCATAGTTCCACACAGAAAGCCTGAAGCCCAAAGAACAAAATTCACAACACAATTCATTTCCAAAGCATGAGGAGATCATTGATTTTTCATTGTTTAAAAGGGAAAATCAATGTCATGTTTTCCAATTGTTTTCACTACACCAGCTCTTTCACCTCAGCGAACGTGTCACAAGGGGTAAACGGAGAGTTCCACTCACCAATGGACTCCTCAAAGGAGAATATAACCTCATTTCCTGTTTTTGTCAACTCGTGAATTTTGTTGCCGATCCATTTGAAGCCTGGCAATGTTTCCTGAGATGGAAAAGTACCATTTTTAACATGAAACGGGTAACTGACTGTCCCTGCCATGAACAAGTCTGGTCATGTGAACGGAACTGCATCAGCAAAACTGAGTCTCAGTAAAAATTTCCCCCAGCTGTATTGAATAACACACTCTGGCAACGTTCCCAGACGAGCCAACAACATAAAAGAAAGGTGCTATTCACTGTCAAAGCTATAATAAAAATATCATGGCAGCTAACCTGCATGTTTTCAGTGCTACGTCACAGAGCCAATTTTGTCACACTCAAATCAACTTCTGAATCAGAACACAGTGTAAACGTGCTTAAAAATGTCCATCGGGCGACTATACAAATGAAACCCACTTCTGCTGACCTCAAAGTGAAAGCCCTCGATCCGTGCAAATGCGCTGAGGATTTTGGAGGAGACTGTGGTAGCCAACATGTACATTCTTTTAGTGTCTGCTGGGTCAGGGTGAGATTCCTTCCAGTTAAAGAGCATCCACCAGCCTAGCAGAGCAGCCAGCTCGTTACCTGTGAAAACCTTCCAACCGCACCTTGAAAACGCACAAGACATTGCAGGACGACATGAAACGCTCAGAAGATTTATGCTTTTATAGGTTTTTTTTTTTTTTTTTTTAAGAACTCTGTTTCAAGGCTTAAACAAAAATTTTCTTCAATGTTACTCCAAAAACAACTTACATTGAACACTGCTCGGCAACCGCCAAACGGTCAGCATCGGGGTCTGTTGCCAAGACAACCCTGGCACCCTCTCTCTCGGCAAGGCGAAGGGAAAGCTCCTATATCGTCATGGTAACAGGAGATTGAGTTGTGGACAACTTTTGGCATTCACTCTAATCACTGGTGTTTACCCTTACACAAAAATTTAAGAGCGAATGGTTTTCATCTTTGAGAGCCATATATGTTCTTAACAGTAGGGGTTTAAGGAGATCATTGAACGGCTGAGCCCTGTTCATTTTCAATATATTCAAATTATGGGATGAAAAGCAATGCAATTCAGGGACGAAAAATAATCACAGAAAGTGTGCATGATTTAGACTACAGTGTATGGATTGGATTTTGATTGATTCTTTGGAGAGACTGAATTACATGTGACCTGACCAACACAAAGGTGGCATCAGCATTTCAGCACTGTGTGTGTGTGCGCGCACGTGTGTGTGCGTGTGCGCGCGCGTGTGTGTGCACGCGCTCACCAAGACAGACTCCCCTTCTTCAGGGTTTGGACAGCTGACTGTGGAAAAATCTGGATCTGGATCCTGCTGTTCGGGGACAGGGATAGGAGGGGGAAACCCAAAGGCTTTGAACGCCTGCTGGACGTAGCCGTGTCCAACTCCATGAAATGACGAATGCACAAACCTCAGGGGAGAATTTGCATTCAGTTCTCTATGGGGGGGAAAAAAAAAAGAATAAAATAAAATCATTTTAAATGTGGAATGTGGAATAAATTAACAGCAGAGTCCAGTGGTTATTACAGTCATTAAACAGATGACTATAGTATGAGGACTGAAAGTACTACCAAAATTAGCCACTAATTTCTTTTTTTTTTTTTTTACTTTTCCCACAGGATTGTCATTCAAACCCCAGCCACCCGTTTGTCTCAAGGGTCCTTTGACATCAGACCAGGGAAGAAGAACTAGAACTTAAGTTCATTAGTTTCCCACAGAAGAACACACCATTAAGAAGTTAAGATGAACTATTACACCACCGAGATGAGGTTAAAAAAAAAAGGCTAACCAGTGGATTCAACCAAAAAAAAATAAGACATTATTTATACATGTGTGCATTATTTTACCATGTATGAATGCATGCATATTTAAATGAGATGGTGCAACATTAAAAGCTTGGTCAGGGTGTATTTTTTTAAAAGCTCGGCGTTCGTCAGCTCAGATCAGCACCACTCTGTCGCCGCTCTTGTGCAGGTGATACCTGTGGAAACACACAGTCCTCAGCTCCTCCATGTACCAGCAGCTGACGTCCCCTAACGGGTCTCTGCGTAGGGGGCTGCTTTCCACCAGGCTCTCGTTCCAGGAGTCCGGCCAAGGCTCCGTGCTCTCCTCGATACACCGGAGGATCTCCTTATCGTGCGGAGAGGATATCTGAGCTCCATTCTGCCAATAAACCTGAAGAAAGCACAGGACAGGTAAGCTGATAAGAGGGGGGTCAGGTTCTCCGACGAAGCAGCATTCCCATTAAAAGGGAAAAGGACGTTTTTATCAGTGATAAACCACATCATCTCTCCCTGATGCACGTAGCGCTGATAGTCAAGAAATGCTCTGGAGTTCACACAGGAGAGGGATGAAAGGTAATGCATAAAAAAAAACGAGTGAAGTTGATGTGTGAGGAGAGTTGTGAGAGAGTTAAAAAAAAAAAAAAATGTGAAAATTAGAAAAAAAAAAGAGGTGTTTTTCTATGCTGACGTTAGCGTTACAGGACAGTCAGGAATCCAGCGAGAAGGACACGGCTGCCCACCTTGTATCCATTGTCCTCTTTACGGTTATGAGAAGCCGTAATCATCACTCCTGCAGCAGCCTCCAGCTTCTTCACAGCATACGGCTACATGAGGACACAGTGAGAGCAGTCAGAGTCACAGTCCAGGGTCAGTGGAACTCAAAGCCAACAATAACTGCAATTCCAAACGATGATTTCACTGGCTTTAAAAAGGGAGGTTGTAGTAATATAAAAAAGTACACAGACAACATGTTCGGCCAAAACACATGCCTGTGAGCCCGTTCAAATAAGTTCTATGTGAGTCAGAACAAACCTTCAAAAACTGAATTTCAAAAATCAAATGCCATGATTAAAAACTACACAAATAGTGGAAACTGTGACTCTTATCGATGATCTTACCACAAATGGGGTGGGTACATATGTAGAAAAGAGGTAAACAGGAATATCTTTACTAAGCAAGACAGCTGCGGTCAACCTTGCGAGCCTGCAGACAACAAGAAAAAGAAAAATTAAAAATAAATCAGAAAACTGCAATCCAGTAACCTTGATACACATCATTTCTTGTTAGAAGTGCGTACATACATTCTTATGGTAAAGATCAGTATTTTAAAACATTGTGCTTAATTCCATGTCCCTCCGGTTCTGCTATCTGGAAATGGTCTAGAAATGCTTTCTCAGCAAATACGCATAGTGTATAATCTGTGTAGAGAATCCTATAGTAACCAACCATGTCCCGTTGTGCTACTTTAAATGTAAATGTACATTCTTCATCAGAATGCAGGGTTTCATTCCCCCCCCATGCAAAACCATTGGAGATCTGTGACGTGTAAACCTTCCCACAGTCTGTCACCACCACAGGAGAGATTACATCACTAAGAAGGGAGGGTGTTACATTTCAGTTTACAGTAAAGCATGCCGGCGAACAGTTAGGCTCCACAGGGTGCTACTGTACTTCTGTGACCATTTGTTACACACAGCAAAGTCTTCTAAATATATATATATATATACACTTGGACATTTCAGAGCAGTCCCCAGAATAAACTGGGGGGAGTGACAGACAGCTTAGGAGAATCAGTGCCATAGGCCTGATTGTGCGTAACATTATGAGTCGTGTGTAAGGGTAAGCCGCGCCAGGGTCAAAATGTCAAAGGTTATTCAAAATGTTAAAGGTCTAAACTTTTTCGAGCTCCTACGCGTGGGAGTACCCCCCTGAATGACAGCACGTCGCTGGGTGCAGTGCAGTCTACTTGAGTGTCTGACTGGTGTAAGGGGTTTTCGGTTTGGGACGAGTAAAAGCGTGGACCGGGAAAATGGGGGAGGGACAGGGGTGGGTGGGAGAGAGAGAGAGAGAGAGAGAGAGAGAGAGAGTCTACCTTTCACTGGTACATCCACTGGTCGCTTGTCCACGCGTGTCATAGCCAACCACCACTCCTCTGCTTCCCAGGTCAGAGAAACATTTGGCTAGGTATTTGTACATGCCCTGGAGTAAGTGTTTTGAGGACATGAACAGCATTCAGTAATTAGACCACTGGCTTAAAAGAGTAGATATGTTGGTGGACAAGTATGACATCAAGGGTGTGTCCCAAAATCTACACAGGCAGCATTTTAATTCATCAAATGTGTGCCCCCGATACAAAGGCTGTCTCAAATCCTAGACAGATGAAATATGTCCCCTACTAAGGTACCATACAATGCAACGATCAACTTTCTTGAAAAACTTTCATTCAAGATATCTGACAGAGGCAATGAGGCAATCCATGATGTTAACAACAATCCATCTCTTTTCAGCCAATATATGATGTTTGTGTCTTTGTCTTTAAAGTGGACAAATGTTGTTTTGTTTACAAGTTTTAGTTGTCGATGCTCACTTTGCATTTTTCAGTACACGAGGACATTCATAGATTAGCATGCTGGGTAGCTCTGTGACCTCAGGCTGTTGTTTCAAAAGGCCAACTGACTAACCTTAAGCTAACCTGACTAACCTCAGGTTATTACTATAAGCACTAACCGTCCATGTAAGGGTAGTATCGGTTCCATGGCCAGCACATTTTGACAAATGCTTATGGCTGAGCTGAGCAAACACTGGTCACACGCAACATGTGGGAGTGATGTAATGGCTGTCGAATTGGAGCATCTTGATAAGCTATCTTTTAAGATTCCGTTTTGGTGAAAAAGCTACCTATTCAGGCAGTAGGGAGCAAGGCAGCTCACGTAGACACACCCCAAGTGTTACCTCAGCAAAGGTGAGAAAGGTAAAACACTGACCACTCATTCACACTGAAAACTCTCTTTCATTCTAAAATGCGTTAGACACACTTGCACCGAAGAACGCTCGGTTGGCCTGAATCCTTTTGCGTTTAACACAGTAACCAAACTGTTTTATTTACCCAAAACACGGGAGCGATGCCTAAAGACCCCGGAAACCCTCCAGCTACTCTTGTTCAAGTGCAACAGCGGGCTCAGCCTAATCTGCACAATGCAACAGTGAACTGTTCACAGCAGGAATTCCAAAAGTCCATCTCCGAGAGGCCAAGGTCACGCAGCGCCTCGTCGAAACTCCAAGGCAATCACTCGGTTCGCACTCTCTCCAAGATTTCCAGATATCGATTGGCAGCTGATCGAAAGGTCAATGCAAATATCCACTTGCAAGTTAAAACAAACAAACAAACAAACAAAAATACGGAACTCTCGGATTGATCGTGACATTCTCCTTCTTCAGCTCTTCACCTTCAACCCAAAAAAAAATGATCATTCCCATTGTCTGCTTCAACTTATAGCCTACTATCTATAGTCTCAATAGGCCAGGTAAGCCTCTGAGTCACAGTTTTAAACTCATACCATTCCTATGTCCAAAGGTCTTTTGGGGGCAATATACATCCACAATCTCACAGTTCTCTGGTATCTTTATCCCTTGTACTAAGAAAGTTATAAAACAGTTTTGTTTTTTTTATTATTCACATGTACCAGCTAAGCCTATCCAAAGAGAGAACACGGCTGACCTGAGTGGACTGGATCACCGTGAGGTCATTGATGCGGGAGAACCCTGCCCCCATGGCCGCCCTCAGCCCCGCGGTTCCAAAAGACATTCTAGAACATAGCCTTCGTCTGAGGTCCTCCACGCACCCATCTTGCACCAAACCCTCGATCTGAGCTCTTGTCAAAGGATTCTAGAAAGGGAGAGAAAAAAAAAAAAAAACACAACACAGGATAAGGATAATGATCATAAAGCTCCTCTACAACATTTGCAGCTCACTTTAAAATAACAGCAAAAAAAAACAAACAAACAAACAAACAAAAAAAATTCCACACATCTCTCTTTAAAAATCTCTTAGCAGAACGTGTGTGAGTGTGTGTGTGTGTGTATGTGTGTGTGTGTTTGTGTGTGCGTGGGTGGGTCTGCACAATACAAACCTGGACATGTCTCTCAGTGTCTGGTTAGCACTATGGAAAATATGTTGACAGTTAAGTCAAACAACAGCATCAGCAAAAGACTATAATGAACTAGTTACAAAACCTTTAGATGCAGACCTATTTTTAATGAGGCCACAGGGGGGGGGAAAAATCCCAATTTTGTGTGTCCTTTTGCTCAAATTTAATCTCAGTACCTCTCTGGGATTACTGTATAATCCTAACTTCAGACAAAATGTATTCATTATCCTCAGACTGAGTGACAAGAACTGAACAGGAAATGTGGAGGAAAAATAAATAAATAAATAAAATCACTACTGCTTTTCATGAATATCCATAAAGACTTAAGCCATCTTTTTAAGGTATAAATTGACTGGGTCTGATAGTAGTGGTGTCCAAGGGGGTGGTAGACTGGATCTAAAGACCTTCCACTGCTGGACGGCTCTGACATTTAAAAAAGGGGGGTCAGCCAGATCTAGCCTATGCCGTTCAAGATCATTAAAAAGACCCTTTCTGCAGCTGAGTCAACGCAGTGTTTGGGTGACACTGTGTGAAAGTCACTGCCTTCATGCAGTTAAAGCAACCTTATCAAAATAAACACTGTTTTACTGTGTACTGTGATACCAATTTTAGTCTGAAGGACACAAAAAAATTTAAAGAAGCATAGTCGAAGCAAGTCCTTGCTCACCCTGTGAGTTTTATGTGAGTGTTTTATTTTTGTATTTTGGCTTCTGTCCTGTGCAACTCAATGATTCACAACTGATAATAACAGTCTGCCCTCTCAGTTATCGGCAAGGGAAACTCGGGCCTGATTTCAAAATAAGCCAGTTTGCAGGAAAACTGATACCACGTTATGTTATGGCAGAACAGCTGGGTCTATGGATGAATTGAATTGTTTTCAATATAGGCCTAAGATGCAGTTACTCAGCAGTTCTTTCTCATCAGTCCTCCAGCACTGGTGATGAGGCAGTACTGACAGCTACACTGGCTAAGTTTGTAGAGCATGCATGATTTAAAAAATGAAAGAAAAAAAAGGTTCAGAGATAACTCTAGTTCACATTCAAACTGGTATACCAATACCTGAGATCTAAGCACAAATGGTTGCCAACAAAGACTAGGATGACGGAGTGTTAACCTAAACACAAATCATAATCTATTTTCCTACATCATAATGACTGTATATAATCGGGATATAGCCGTAGCGAGAGCTCAAAAAACATTAATAAAAGATCAGTTATTTCCTTAGTCGTATGTGTTATGTTCTGCAGCATGTATGCAGCATGTGACATTACACTGCAACATGCAACACAGGATCCTCCGAATGGCTTCTGTCACGACTGAATCAAGCCACAATAAGTACGGTGCTTAACTTTTGTGACGAAATTCATCGTATTGTTACGATAACGTCTGTGCTGTCAACCAGTTTGCATCTTTAAACTGTAACTTATACACTGCACCTGGCGAAGAATTTAAAACAAATGAGGCAATTACGTAATATTCATCAAAGCACACTAGAAGAGCCAAACGGAAATTTACCCGCGGTTTTCACAGCTGTTACGACAACTGAATAGTTACATCAATACAACATCAACCTCTGGAAAGTGCTCGAAGGTTCAAACAAATCCGCTAGGTGACACACTAACCTTATCCCAGGTGATCCACTGGTTAATCGCCTTGTCCAAAACAGGGTCTCCAGTACCAAGGCAGTTCAAGTTAGCGTCGAAATCTCCATTTGACCCCATGGCAGCCTCTAAATTCTGCCGGGAGTGATTCTTCTCTCGGCTGTTTTAGGAGCTCTCGGTAGCAAGCGAATTGTAGGTTAGCGAACGTGTTCAAAAAAGCACGCGCATTGATAATGACGTCGCTGGTTTTACCATTGGGTCCCCATTTGCCAAACCTATTCCTGTGTAACTGATAGCCGAGCGCTTGATTGAAGGAAACCCACCACGACCGCACAAGCTAGTACTTCATGACTTGCCGGCTTCATTCTCTCTAAAAAGGGTCATCCCACTGGTCCCTTGCTGTGTTTTTTGAGACAGTCAACAGCCACAAAGGCTCGCTGTTTGCAGAACTGAATCAGTAACGTTGAGAATGATGCGCTTTGCTTAACTTCCTGACTTTAAAGACAACTTGCCAAAGCAAACCTACCAGAGGTGCCCGTTTAAGTAGTTATTAACAGTAACGTTATCTAAATTGTCGGTAAGCAGTCGTTTGTGAGCATAATTTAGCGCGAGCTGATTACTTATCCCCTGCTGGCTTTGGCTTGTTTCTCTGTTCGTTCAGCAGGTCCAAATCAATTCTGGGGTATCGCTGATACCCAAAGGAGCGTGAGTAGTTTCTCTCTATCAATCGCCACGGACCAGCTAGCAAAGCAAGCTAAAAACATGATATGCGCAGCTGCAAGTAGAAAGACATAAATTATCTAGTGAGGCAGCTGTTCTGACGTCCAGCAACTTATTCAGCTATTCCAACAACCTCTTTGCGACCGAAACAGTTCTGAGATCGTGCAACTCATTATCCAAATGAATTAAGCAATAACAACAAACTATCCATCGGGTCTTGCGGCAATGTTGCTTTCCGTTCAGAAACTATAGCGAATTGGACACTGGGAAATGTAGTCTTTGTAATAATTCCTGAAGCAACTAAAAAAAGCACTCCGAACGTTGTCTTGTGATGCAAGAGTTATGAACATGTATAAAACTATCTTAAAACTGTCTTCGTATCCATACATTTAATTCATACTTATATGAGGCAAAAGCTCTCACTCTCTGAAACTAAAGGATGTGTTGAAACGCATTGTTTACAGAGATTGAAATGTGCGTTTGAACAACGATTTACGGTAAACCCAGCAGCGGTCGGTCGGAGCAGGGGAAACTGTCTCTCGCACAGGTTTACTAATCTGTGTCTTTTTAGCTGCCTTGAAAAGGATTCTGGATTTATTCTTAATGTAGCCCCGTGGGCAGAAACTTTCACTTTTAAACATTTAAAACTGTAAATACAGAGAAGGAACTAATTAAAGGACTGAGGATCTTACTGTCTGGTTTATATTTAAAGTCATAGGGAGTTCGACTATTGGGGGTAATGTCCTCCATACAGACACATGATGAATTTATTGATCTGAACTGCTTTAAGACCCCCCAAAAACCTTCTAAAGAATGACTTTTTATGCACTTGGAAAGAGGAAAACAATAGATTATATAACTTAAAATTACCAATAAATGTGGCATAAACAGGGCAAAAATACAGTAGATTCTCCCTGGGCAGGCCTCAGATTATAGGGTCTACTGCAAGGATTTTGAGAGGTAACCATGTGAAATCAGTGATTATGATAGTACATCCACAGTCGAGTAGGTTTACCATATAGCACAGTATAAATGTGCAAAAAAATCCTACACACTGATAATTTTACCAACTTTTTTCAAACAATGGGTAACTTGTCCTGGCATAACTTTACAGAAATTAGAAAGGCAAACTCTCTCAATACTTTTAAAACAAGACTAAAGACTTATCTATTTTCTCGAACTTATGCATAATATAATTTTGATGTGACTTTGTTATAGACATGTAAAGCCCTTTGAGACAATAAATAGTGATATTGGGCTCTAAATAATAATAATTATTATAATAATAATTATTAATAATAATAATAATTAATAATAATAATGATTAATAATCATCATAATAATAATAATAATTATTATTATTATTATTTCAAATGATCGTAGATTACTCCTCAATCCTAGGCATTCTTGTTGTCATCCTCTTCACCTACATCAGATCTCCTGCACACATTAAATTAAAATATGACTGAAAATCATTTTGGTATCTGTGAGGAATAACAAACATTTTAGAACTCAAAAATACATTTAAATATGAGTTGCTTTTTCTCTGTAAGGTGACAATAAATTGTTTAAAATATTAATATAGAACTTATCATACATGATTCCGAAATGTTTTCTAACCTCTTTAGGTATGAAAAAGATGTTTATTAATAATAAGATAGTGTTTGCTCTGAGTGTTTGGGGGCTCTTTCCATATTCTCAGAGCAGACTCAGTTTAAAAGGTTTACAAACCGTGACCATGAATATTATTAACTCAGGCTGTTTGGACACCCCAAAAACAGTGAGTGAACTAGCGAACAGTGAGTGCTGATCAGTAGTTTTCAGTAATTCCTTATGGACAACGACCTGACTTTACAAACTAGGTCAGTAACTGGACACAGTTCAGTACATAAATAATTGATGCTCAACATTTTAACCGAGCAGTTTGGAAAATAATGCATTTTATTCTCTATCAGGTTTTTACATCACATGTTTAGTTTACTGAAAAAAAAGTTCAAAACTATCAACGGAGCTTTTAATTGCCTGACATTAAAATGAAGAGTAAAGTACAGCTCAGAAGACATTAAATGTCTGTGAAAAGCTATGGTTCAGCAAAAAATGTCCCTAAGTGTATGCAAAGGACTTTCAGAGAAGGAAAATAAAGGAGGGAAACAAACCAATACGAAAAAAAAAATTGACAACAAAAAGACAATGCCCCACATCCTCGGTAGAAATTCTCTCCAAAATGTTTCAGGAGTATTGTGCATCTACCAAGGACTGTTTCTGAATAAACATTTACATCATTTAAAGATTATAACTTCCACATCAAGGTCCACGGCAAAGGTTTGGTATTCTATGAGTATTCTTAACATGTTCATAACACTGCAGTGAAATCTTAGCTTTGAAATTATATAACAACATCCTGTAAATAATGCTTTTAGGACCTAACTGGGAGTTTAGCTGGAAACTGGTTATGTAACACAAAGATCATGGAAATAAATACTATTTAGCTTAAACATTTTGTCACAATATCAAGTTAATTTACACATTTGCATTGACTTTGCATAAACTTTCCCCTCTCTTTTGGTGATTACAATTTTGGTTACACATCTTTGGGCTCCAGTAGAAGCAGACCAATAGTTTTGTTGATGTTTTTGATTTTGTTTTTTTGGTTCTTCCCACAGAAAATGTCGTAGGCTGCGTCAAAATGTAAATGTAACTTTTAAATCAGAGAAATCAAACAATTGTTATTGTCGAATAAATAAAAAAGACTCCTAAAGGGTAGTAAAAGGTAATAAGGTGAATTATCTGTTTAAGTTTTAGGAACAGATTGTCATTTGCAATGAGTTTCACTGATGATTTTAAAAATCTGTAGCTATAACAGTTGAAAATATGCCGGTATGTGTGTAGATATGCCATATTATATGAAGTATTTTATTGTGTGCAGTTGTTTGAAATCGTTTGGCATACTGTTACTGTGACCAAGCTGAAGTTGAATTTTATGGTATGTCAAAGGCATGTAAACTAGTGGAATACAAAAAAAAAAAAAAAACTTTATATAGGACTGCAACTGTAAACCTTCAAAGAGATGAGTTAATTTTTTAGATCTTGTTTAAAAACACTTGAAGACCATACTGCTCTGTATATTTGAATTGATTTGGGAAGTTGATTGATATTTTGTTTGCTTATGTGGTAGAATAGTATTAACATGTGAAACATAATTGGCTATGTGTAATTTCATCTCATTAAAGTAAACAAATAAAAGCCATTTTTACATGAAAAAAGCTGCCATATGCTCTTGTCATTCCAGAGAATCCAGAGAAGTTTTCCTGACTTAGCCAGCATATTTGTTTTGAGACAACATGCCACTCTTGCTTCTTTGATATATAGCATGGACGTATGTGCTTTAATATGAGAAATAAAACAAAGAGATGTATTCACCTGGTTTCATCTCAAGAAAAAGAGGTGGCATTTCACATGAGCTTAACCATCCAGTCAAAAACAGAACAAGTACATTCACTGCTCTGTCAGGCTCTCTTAAACATTCTGTGTTTGGTCTGAATGGGCTTGTGGACCTCAATGTGTATTTACATGCCAACAGTAAAATAATAATAATAATAATAAAAAAAAAACCTTCATATGGAATTGTTTTGGTCATACATTTTTCCTCTACGTACGGTAATGTATATTAACCTGTTCTCATCTGCTAGACTCACTTCATAGAGACCAGCTCTTTTTTTATTGAGTCTTCAGCCCCTCTTGCCAGTCTGCTCCTGAACAGCCATGAGAGGGGCTAGGCCGGAATCAGAGAGAAGAAAACGACAGCAGTCAGACCGCGGAGAACTCACCTGAAATCCCTAAACTTCACAGCTCAAAATCGTACAACATATAGCAAGAGATTTCTACATTTGGATGCAAAACATTGAGGAATTTCATTTAGCTTAGGTTCTAGACAAGAGTCCAGCTCCACCCTTTTAAGTTTTAACAACCTGGCACAAGAAAGTTCAGCATTTCCTTCTTGAGGATTGCCCTTATTGACTGTATACACTACCCATCTTGGAGATGTAACAATGTGAGGCTTCATCCCGGTGGAGATGATACTGTCAGTCCACACTGAAGGGTCAAGCACTCCAGGATGGTTGAGTCCTTCTCTAGGCTCTTTGCTTTTCTACCAAGCAGCAAAAAGCCAGTTTGTATGCATTGTAACTCAACCGGCTATCTACAAACTGTAAGTCTCAGGAGAAGTAAGTCTTGAGTTCAGAGTTGTTCCTGCATGGCTGTGAAAATGGGACCACTCATGCACTGTTGGCCCTCGACGCCAAACCTGTCCTGGGGATGTAGGCTTCTCCTGTCCTTCCCCCTCTTAACCCCCAAGCAGTCTACCTCTCTGCACTGATCTTGTAGCGTAGGACAAAATAGGCAATTAGACGAAGTGAAACAAAGAAGATGCCCAGAACAATGAAGTCCAGGTACAGCTTGGCATCCTCCACATCCAGTTCCTTCAGAATGGCCTCTGATTTCTGGAAGTGGCATGTCTCATCCTTTTCACAGTGTAAGTCCTCACGGTCGAGGCCATAGATGGACAAGATGACCCCTTCAAAGCCATACCTGTAAGGCATTGAGCAGCTACTTCAGTATGTTTACATCAACACTATGTAGTTTTCTTATTGTTCAACCTCTAATGAACTGGCTTTAATCAGCTCATATATTCAAATATTTCTGTCAAATATTTCTTTAGCGGATATTGTGAGAATGACCATGAGATCCTTTTATCAGACCCAGATGTTAAAGAATTTCACAGTACTATTTCTCATCTGCGAAAAATATGGTCCACTCACCTGACATATGAAATATAAGACATCCACTGAAGGTATTTGGGAATGGTGTCGAAACTGACGAAGAAGCCAGAGAATAGAAGGACAGGGATTGCTGTGACTGGACCAACAAATGTGGCCACCTAAGTGGATGACATACAACAGAATAAGATTTAAGAGCCTTGACTTGGGTGAACTAATAATGATCACAAAAATGACATTTTGTTTGATGTCAGTGTTGACGCGAGGTATAGCTCTTTGCCTTTGGACACCCGCAGATATATCAAGACACTAAACAGGGGGGCATTCAAAGCACTCTCATTCACAAAGTACTGGTGTAAGCACCATGACTATCTCCACTGCTATGGACAAGTCTAAGGGAATGGCATAGGTACTGCAGTCCCACCATTTGTCAACATTTGACCTCCTCCTCTTCAGTTAACCCTTTAGATTACACTATTATCCAGGCTTAAAGATTTCCAGACAGGGGTTAAGTGGCTGTTTAAAGGTATTTCAGGAGGTGAGGGTAGGCTAGCATCTTGGTCATCCCCTCAGACATGATCATGTTTTCGTAGGATATTTATGGATAAAAGTGTAGAATTTTCCACACAGTGGACCTGGGAAAGGTAAGGGGATGAGACCAACGAACCTGTAACGAAGTAGATGCCGCCCCTATCAGCAATCCAAGCGACTGTGCCACCAGAGATGTGAGTGTGCCCAAAGCCAAGAAGAGTATAAAACGTACTGCATCTGAGGGTTGGGAGGTCATCCAGTAGACTATACTACAGTACGCTACTGGGAACACCACCTGGAGGGGAGAATATGGCAAGATAAACTGATTTTGTTGTCAAAGGATTCGTGTACAGAAATAGTTTCTGTGGTCTCTGTGGTTAACTTATCACTAAGACCGTCCCCTCAAAATTATGATTCAGTGCAATTAAATGAACAGTAAATAGAAAATACCTAAACATATATTAAATATTCAAGAGAAAGAAATAGCCTCCAAATGAAAGTGCAGAATGTAATAAGTTGCTGGACTGAACCAAACTGTTAATACCTAAAGATCTGAAACATTAGTAAATATTTGTTTAGGTTAAGTGCACAGGGAACATTTGTGATTTAGAACAAAATCCACGTTATGTAACATCATTGTGGGATTGGTCTACATGAAGAAAACAGAGTTGTGACCTAGTGTCTAAATCCACTCTGAGCTCCAGTAACATGTTTACATGTTCCCAGAGTTCAAACTTTTCCTCTGCTCTTTTCTACTATTTGTTTGAACAATGCTATTTGTTCACCTCTGAGAAAACGTAATTTGACTACCTAATTTATTCAGTACAGAAGCCCTCGGCGTGAAACCGTGAGCCCACCATTTAGTCACCTCAATACATCTAATCCTACAGTGTACGTGACATTAGTAAAGCCGGGTTGTATTTACCTGGAATGGAACATCAGCCATGGTCTTAGCCAAGTAGTATGCCTTCAGACTGTACCAGTAATTTAGATGTTCTCTCAAAAATACACCCATCTCAAGTGGAACTACAACATAAATTGAAATAAACATTGCTATATTTTATTCGTGCCAAAATGCATGCATTTAAAGTTATGTAAAGAAGTAATGGTGACTTCCTGTCATATTTTACACTGTACTATCAAATATGTTTATACGTGGTACATCTCAAATGGTAGTTGTAGTAAGCATCTCATGTGCTCTGCAAACCTAATTTCTATTTTGAACACGCCAGTTACACAGTACGGTACTCACAGGTAAGTACAGTTGGCATAAGAGCAGCAAACATGAGGAATAGCATTGAGAAGAAGAGGAAGCCAGAATTGCTGAGGACTTTTTTGGCTTCGTTGCCAATGCCCAGGTACAGAAGTCCTATCAGGATACCGATCCCGATATGAGAGGTAATACGCAAATGAGTCAACACCTGGTAAAGACAGACATTCATTTCATTTAAATCAGTGAAGTGTACACCATTTGAAAAGAATATATAATTCAGGCTATTGACATGAAATGACAGTTCGTGTGTTACTATGAGAAATTGAGATGTAATTAATGGCATTAGTTAGCCATGTTAACATTCAGAGAGCATGCTTAAATGCAGGCAGATGACATCATCCCACTGTGTTCTACTGCAGTTCCCTGCCATTTGGCTACCTTTGAGGATTTTAAAAACATTATGTGTGTTACTCATGTCGTCCACTAGGTGGCAGTGCTGCTCACCGAATCTCTCATGATGCTGAGGAAGGTTCTCTTGAAAAGGATGCAAAACTGCGTCAAGCAGCTGGCAGAGAAACTGTGACAGCCTTCAGTGGAAGAAGAATCCTAGACAAACAGACATAATGTCCTTTAAAGAATACCGCTGGACAGCTAAGGGTGTTGACTCAAATGGAGGATGTTCTGACATGCATCTCTTTGTTATCAAGTTTCACAGCTGACAGGCTATGATTGTAAATATGCATGATACCTAATGAGATCGTAAGCACAACAAGAATGTATTGCTTTAAATGTAACAACATCCAATGGCAAAACAGAACTCAGCAGAAATGATTGAGGTCACCTACATTTGTATTGATAACATACATCAAAGCATTCAAAAATATTTTTTGAGGTTCATTAAAACACATCCTCTACTGTAAAAAGGAAACAACAATAACAACAACAACAATATCAACAACAACAACAACAACAACAACAACACAAAAATAGTGTCTCAGTACTGAAGTGGTTTAAATATGGTCTCTATAGTTACAACCAAAAAAAGCCTGTACCTCATCAGAGGGTCTGTGCCATAGGAAGGGGTTAAGGGCACCATCTCCATTCATTTCACTTTTGTAGTCTTTCTCACACTTCCTCTCCTGCACTGCCTTCACCAGACGAGCTGTTTGGTCACCATATTCTCCAGATGCCACCTCCATTACTGACAATGACAGCAGAAATATACCCACTGTCAGTTATCACGTTCACTATGACAAAGAACAGCTGCAATGGGACAGCTGCCCTCAGCCATGAGCCTTACGGACATGTTTTGTGACGCTTGTTTAGACTGGTGCAGCTGATGTTATAATACCCATCTTTTGAGTGTAGATCCATTGGCTATTTTACATTGTTATTATGTTTTATTGTATTGCATTGTTAGTGTGTGTGTGTGTGTGTGTGTGTGTGTGTGTGTGTGTGCATGTGTTTGTCTAGTATTCTGATTCAAAACTTGTTGGTTAAAATCTACAGTGTTAATGCACTGTCAATACATGCAGTCATAGTTCTGCAGACAAAACTGAGAGTATTTATGCAACCCTGCTTCTCAGCTTATAGGGTTTTTAAAATAAACGAGTTTGACTGAAAAGTAAATTGTGTAATGTGGCTTATTCTTACCGAAGTCTGCAGGGTTGTGGTAGGTGGGACAATTTAGCCCCAGCTCTCTGAGATATGGGACAAGGTTGGACACTTTTCCCCTGTAGATGCACTGGCCTTGACTCAGAACATAAAGCTGCAAAAAAAAAAAAAAAAAAAGCAAGAACAAAACAAAACGCATATCAAACACAGCAAAGAGATTTACACAAGGAGAGATAGAGGAGATTCTTATATCTTTTTTTTCACTGCATAAACTTTTTTCTCTCTGTTTTTTTTTTTTTTTTAAAGACCTAACATGGATTTTAACTCAGCTGCGTGCAGACACTTTATCACGGTTACCTTGTCAAAAAGCTCGAAGATCTTGGCACTGGGTTGGTGAATTGTGCAGATGACTGTTCGTCCGCCCTGGGCCAGGGCTTTCATGAGTGACACCACCTGGAAACACGAGGAGCTGTCCAAACCACTGCAGGGGGGGTTCAAAGTTCACAGACAGAGACAGACACAACGATGAGCCAAACTCTCGTCAATACAGTGTCTACTAGACCAGGGCTAAATGCATGTCTCGTCTCCATTGTTTTTCAATGAAAAAAACAAAAAAAAACAAAACAGCGGCAGCGTTTTCTGCTGATGTCTGTTTACTGGAGACAGCGGGAGACAGAATCATTTTCACCACTGTGTTTTCCAAAGTGTTCAAATTAAAAGTAATGTGATCGTCGCGCTTCATTTGACTTAATAATCACTTTAATCACAGACGTGCTTCATAAAGCAATTCTGCGCGTATGATCGGCAAGCAATGATTGAAGGGTGAAACCGAAGGGCGAGAACAGGTAGTTTTGTTACAGTTTCATGATATTTAGTTCAAAATCCCAAAGGTTGTTCTCCTTTAGAACAATAGGTGCAGCGGTCTATTCCATATATAATGTTGTTGTTTATGTAAGAATGTGTAAATAATTCCAGTCAAAGTGAAAACGTGAGATTAGTGAGCTTTCTGGCTAAGCCAAGGAGTACTGGAGCCACATCAAGCTGCCAGAGGTGGAAGAGACACTGGATAAAGAGACAGATGAAGTGTCCCTATTAAAGACCATCGGAGGATTGGGCTAGACGCAAATCCTCCATTAGCAATGCTGCACCCTAAAACACTGACATCATCCCACTGACATCATGCCAAATGCAAGTCCGCTTAATCTAGTGCTTAGCAAAGGCCAGAGAGAGTGGAATGCTTGACAGAGGCTTGATAGAATTTGGTTGCTATTGTGGTTTTTAATGCTGCATGGAACACTGAGGGAGTCTAAATGGTTGATAGAGGGAAAGAATGTTGTTAAGAGTCTAATGCTACATCCTCATAGAATTCCAATGATACGTTAGATTCTAAAGCTTCATTCAAGCGTATTGCAACTCTTTGGATAAAGAAAAAAGATCATAAACCTTACTAGAAGCTTACAATGTATAGGGAAGTTGAAAGAATGTAAAGCTTGGCAGAAGTTTCATGGACTCTGATCTTGGTTCAGTAAATCTAATGTACAATGTGTTGCCTGTGGACCATGAAGTGGAACCTTCAGGCTCAACGTTCCACATGAAGATGACAATTTTCTGCGCTATTATGAGGTCATCCATTAAGAATTTCAGTTCTGCCATTAGGTAACACGCTGAGGATGTAATTAAATGATCGAACAGAAGCATGACCATGGGCACAGGCGTTCCGCCTGTCCTTGCATAAGCATGGTAATTGTATCAATGCGGCATGCTCTCATATCTGAAATTAATTTCAGTTGAGCTCCCTTGAGTTAAATTACCCAGAGGGCAATGGGACTGTTTCATGTCCCAAGGCAAACCCTATGAGAATATTCAGACACAAATCTGCTGAGGGACAAATTCACTATTTGCCTATTCACTGACTGTCTAATTGGATCTACAGAGGAATGGGTACCTCTGTTACTGTCAGCTCCTCCTCAATATGACCCAACCCAACTGGGTGACAGCCTAAGTGAAAAGAGCACTAAATTTGACCTCACAGCTTAAGGACAAGATAATAAACATGTCTTATGGTGTGGTTTACATCTCAGCTTCCTTGAGAGATATAGTTAGAAGGGTGTGTGCTGTATCATTCCATATAATTCCCATGTCACATACGGATCTTGACAAGAGTCCTCAAAACACACACATACACACACACACACACGTCTCACCTGGTGGGCTCGTCGAAGAACATTACAGGGGGATTGTTGACAAGTTCCAGCGCAATAGCCAGTCGTTTCCTTTGTCCTCCGGACAGATTGGAGGTGCGTGTTTTAGCACACTCCAACAAACCGAGAGCTGTCAGGATCTCTCTCACCTACAACAAAGAGTGAGGGAAATGTAGCTCTACAGTGGAAGGTTGTGCTTCCGTATCATGAGTTACATAGAAGGTGAAATATTTTGTCAGCCGTTGACCAGCTGCACTAATTTCTTGATTTGAAAAATTAAAGCATATTATGCCTTGTGTTTTGTGACTTGCACAAAATATTGGATTTGTTTGTGCGCTCAGAAAAGCTCAAACGTGGTTTCAAAATAAATAATCAGAATTTGTGCACGCCCGTGCGCACGCACACAGACACACACACACACACACACACACACACTCACACACACACATTTGCACACATATAAACTTGCTCACACGAAACACAAGAACATGCCCCTTGAACTACTGCAGAATTTTCTAGAAGCTCAAAGAACACTTTTTTTTCCATTTGCATGTCTGTGAGACAGGTGCCAAATTAGCCTAAAGGTGTAGCACGAGGTGTGGCCTTTCGGCGATGGACGCTTACCATCTCTCTCCTCCCCTCGTCCTTTTCCTGGAGTTTAAGATTAGCTGACACCTAAGGAGGAGGAGCAGAGGAGATTAAAAGCATGCTGACAGTGCACAGACAGAAAGAATTAAAAACAACACAAGGATTTGCAAAGGTGCCACAAACAGAAACTGCACTACAAAGGTGCCACAAACTACAAACCGCTCTATGTTTGTTTGTAGTTAACAGAGCTTCTATTATGAAGGCCCTTTTTTTTCTCCATTTGAGAAACTACTGTGCGATGCTATTAGATATACTTAATATTTAAGGTCAAAGCCTCAATACACATAATACACAAATGTTTATGTAAAAATTGTCGTAAAATGTACAGAAAAGTCAACATAATTGTCCAGTGACTCTTGATGAACATATTCCTTAATCAGTCCTAGATTTTATTATTGATTTTGTACATGCTCAGACTTTTAACATGTACTGAACGCTTTAGTGTATAAAACTCTGTATTGCCTGCTCCACATGCCTGCAAACGATTTTTATACGCCGCCTACATTTTACGTCAGATAGAAGTTTTGATGGCGGTTGTATGCACGCTAAAAAAGAAGGAGATATAACCGGCAAACTGCTCTAGTACAGCGGTGACTAGGGGAGTCTCACCATCATGGCCTCCTGAACTGTGAGATGGGGAAGCAGCATGTCATCCTGCATGATGTAGCAGGACACCTTTCTGAAGGAGCGCAGGTCCCGAGGTTGTCCGTTGATGAGAATCTCCCCTTTCATCCCTGTCTCTCTAAAGAAGCGAATCAGAAAAAAAAACAAAATTCCAAAAATCAAATTTTAGTGCTCTGTTTGAGCCTAGTACTGAGTGTTTTGGTAAAGAGAAGCTGTCGTTAATTAAAACAAGGTTACATGGGAGAGCTCTGGGCACCCCTGAAAAAGTAACATTTAAAAATTAGTTTTTAAAAAATGAAACTGAAGTATTTAATGGGACATTATTTTTGTTTGTCTGTTTCTCAAACTGACGAGTGGGCAGCACAATGGCTAAAAAACACAGCTTGATGAGATGAAATAGCTAAATGAACTGCATTGTTTTTAAATGTAAAATTGTGTAAATTTCTCTTCAGTATTCATTCATTTCGATATAACCTAGAAAACAGAAATGACTAAGAACTCCCACTAAAGGGTGAGTTCACTGTGGGAAGTAATTTTCCATCTCGCCAAAGCCCACATTTCAATGTTTATGTGTACATCCAAGGGCTTATCGCTCGCTGTGCACATATGGCCTAACACTAGACTTAACGCATTATGTCCGGATTTCCTCAGGTCACGCTGTATGAAATATGTTTCAGCTAAGAATCATTACAATTTAAAATAAAAAAAATGAAAAGTGCATTTTTAAAAAGGCACTATGCAATGTTAATTTCACGATATACTGTGAAACTCTTGACTTATCTCTGAACTATGTCATTTACATAACATATTCATTTTCCCAACAGTTTAGGGACTGCAATCCGACACGGCCAGTCTCACCTGTAGCCTGCAAGGATATTCATCAGTGTAGACTTCCCAGCTCCTGAAGGACCCATAATGGCAACCAAGCCTCCGCTAGTGAAACTCCCAGAGATCCCTTTCAGTAGGGTCTTGTAACCTGAAGCACATGTGAACAAAAAAGAGCCCACAATGAATAAAAAAAAAAAAAGACTCCACAGTTCACACAATCAATGCCAAGGCTCTTTCTCTTTGTCACACTATGTACCTGATTAAAAGTCTACTCCAAAGGGGCCTCCTTCACAGAGAAAAGACTCTTTGTGATTCAAGGTGAAATGGTGCTTTTTTTCGTTTTGTTAGTTGGGGGTTTTTTTTTTTTTTGGTCTCGTTTTGTTTTTAGTTTTTTTTTTTTGTTTTGTTTTGTGGAACGTTCCAGTGAATGTGCCGGTTTCTGTGTGCAGTGCTGATTACGGTGTAAGCTCATTCTCACCTTTCTCTGACCTGTAAGTCGCAAGAACTCACTCACACTCTCTCAAGAGCCCCGAAAGACTCAGGGTCACATGATAACCTATGATTTCCATCTTACTTTTCCACTCCCTGCCTCCAAAATGTACAATGCCTCACCTCGTTTACACTGTGCATTCTACATCTCATTAATTAAGGCTTTGTATGAACTAAGGTGTTTTGTACATCAACAGGAACCATGCCTGTTAGATTTTTTTCCCCCTTCTTTCTCTTTAGCCTTTGTTTATTCCAAACCAACACCTTTTATTTATTTATTTGTTTGTTTGTTTGTTTGTTTACGCGAGTATTTTATTTTATCTTAAATAATTACAGAAACAATAGCATCTTTAATAAGGTCTTTACTGTTTTTTAATGCATGTCCTGCGTTGAGCTGGAATGTGATAACTCCATTCCTGCCTGGACATGAAAATAAAGGACAAACCCCAGTCAAATGCCCGGTGGTAACCCGCTATTTATCTAATGACTGCTGCCGAGATGCTAATCCAGTTGATTGCAATGGCTGCCAGCTTAATTGGATTTCCAACGAAAATCCCTCAGAGCAATACACAAATACCTGCGACCTTCCCCGCTCTCCTTTTATTATGGAGCCCTGCGGATTCACACAGAGGGTCTGCACTATAGTAACCTCTTCCTCCTTATCATCCTCCTCCTCCTCCTGCTCCTCACAGACAACACCATGTGGAAAAAGACTAAATAAAGTATACAGGGAACCCCCTTATTACACTCTTGGCAACAACACAAGAGTCTAAGTGTAAAGTGGTTCCTCTGAAGTACAGCTGAGGTGTTGTGCAGCTAATCGATAAGAAGAAAGATTTCAGTTATCCAAGGTTACTGATGAAGTACAGGTTACTGCAGGTCACATTCAAAGTTTTTTTTTTTTTTGCTTTTTTTTTCATATTTTAAAGCATAAGAAGCTTTGCAAATACCAAAGTAGAATACAGAAAAACAGGAGCCTGTGTACATTTTACTCTGTGTCTTTTTAGAGTTCAGAACTAATGTGTTTAACATAAGGAAGTTCAAAAGTCCACAGAAACCCGTTTGACCAACAGTCAAATGATCACGGCAGTCATAAACATCCTGATCTTACACAACCAGAGGTACACAGAATTTTACTCCAAACCTTTGCATTTCCTAACAATAGGATTAATGTCTATTTAACGTGGGAACTCATAGAGATTCACTGTGTCGGAAAATAATTCTCTGCCATGGCACACTGATCAGGTTTCTAAGTAATTAGGTTGCAATTCACAAAATGGTCCTCACAGGTAGCGCACCAGGGGTGGAGGTAAGCAATTATGTGGAGAAGACATAATTGCTTTGTGATATTTTTTTGTGCATTGGTCACCATTTTATTTTGCCTTTAGTTGATTTGTTTAGCTATCTGCAATCTGACAGCTATCAGTTGTTTAGAAGTTATTTTATCACAGTCCCATAATAGGCTGTTTCCTTTGTTTTGTTTGTTCATTTTTTGTTTGTTTGTTTGTTTGTTTGTTTGTTTCACTTTTTGTTTTTGTTTCTTAGGTTGGTACAAGTACTCTCAGCAAAGGTAGCATGCAAAGATAATGCAAAAACGGGTGCAAAGAGCTAAAACAGATCTTGCTCTTGCACTGTGCATGGCTAACCACGTCAACCCACAGAGGGATGAGAGAGAGAGAGACAGAGAGAGAGGGAGAGAGAGAGAGAGAGAGAGAGAGAGAGAGGGAGAGAGAGAGAGAGACAGAGAGAGAGAGAGAGAGACAGAGAGAGAGAGAGAGAGAGAGAGGGAGAGAGAGAGAGAGAGAGAGAGAGAGAGAGAGAGAGACAGACAGAGAGGGAGAGAGAGAGAGAGAGAGAGGGTAGTACATTTCGCGCCACAGTGTGACAGCTGCTTTGGCCATGGCAAATATGCGTGCGTGTGTGTGTGTGTGTGTGTGTGTGTGTGAGTGTGTGTGTGTGTGTGTGTGTCATTAGAAGTTAGGAGGTCTGCTTGTTCTAGAAAGAAATTCAGCTACATTGAACAGGGAGGAGGACCCATGTGTGGGAAGGTCTCATTCCCCAGTGTGCCACGCCAGCTTTATAAAATTCTTATCAGATTATGCAGGATTTTGGAGGGACAGCACAGTTTTTCATAACATCAAAGATTTTGGCTTGATATGAAATCATAAGCTAAAGAGTTACGTATTCCTTACAGTCACAGATGCAATTTTAGAAAATTTGGTATCAGTCTGTAAATATTCCTCTGAGTTCCACTTTTTTCAATCTCAACAAATGACAGTGTCATTGAGTAATAATTCAGCTGTAATTACATTGCAGTAACATTCAAGGATGGCCAGAAGATACCTCATAAATAAATAAATAAATACAGGCAATGCCATTTAATGGTTAATTCTCAGGCCCCATGTTCGATAAAGTTTTGTGTTTGTGTCTGTTGTAAATATGTTACGCAAATAAAACCAAATCAAACTGAATTGAAATTAAATTAACAGAACAGCATAGAACAGAACTGAACTGAACTGAACTGAACTGAACTGAACTGAATAGAATAGAATAGAATAGAATAGAATAGAATAGAATAGAACAGAACAGAACAGAACTAAACTGAACTGAACTGAACTGAACTGAACTGAACTGAACTGAACTGAATAGAATAGAATAGAATAGAATATTCCAGATCTGGGACAACAAAATAAAATTAATCAAATCTGGCATGATAGTGTTTCCTCCACTACAGAAGGTAGCAGACAAGTAGATATCTTTGTAACCTGATTTAATGTTAGGTGGTGTGAAGCGAACTCCTACCTAGATGATATCCAATATACTTTGTAACTTTTGCTACAGAATGACAGACATATGATAAGCCTGTCCTCAGAGTAGTATGGATCGGGGGGTTTTTACCCACTCAAAATGATTAAACTTTATTGTGTTTACAGCGTCACGGTGTTTTTAATGACTGTTTTTCAGTTGTGCTATGGTTATGTAACTCTTGACTCTTGTCTTTTTTTGGCTCTGTGTTTTAACTAAGCTTCCAGCAAATCAACACTGCTGCATATCTGCTCTGTGGAAAGACAGTCTGATCCTCCCTTGATGACATGTGCTTATCTGGAGGCTCCAGTTCTGAGCAAGGGGGTGGGGGGGGCGCTCCAATACTGTAACCTTCCTTCTCACAAATGTTCCTGTCCTGACCTAACCATAAACATCCAGAGACATGTCATTAGTGCCGGCAGATGACAACAAAAAAAAAACCAAAAGCTGACTAAAGGCTGACTAGAGCCTGCCTTTGGTCAATTTTGGAGGACTGTTTACCCGTGAGCACACAGCCTCAGCATACACTTGAGAACTTGGGTGTTTTAGGCAGACAGCGCCATTTACTGTAGCTTCTGTTCTGTTCGACCGTGATGGGCAGTCAGCCCGTATCTCAAGGGGACACCACGACAAAGAAATGAGTCACAAGCCACTTACGGGCAAGGTGAAAAAATCCGTCCACTGGTGTCAAGGTGAAAAATTATGTGTACTTCTAGACAAGGCACTGAACGGTCAGACACTAGCCTTTCCAAGGTTCTCTGTCTTTAACGCTCTATAATGGATGTGCCTGTGCGTAAGTCACCGGTGGAATCTGGATTGGAATAATCAAGGAGTCGTTGTTTTTTTTTTAGCCCCTATTTATGTCATTGAAACTTTTCTCTATACATTCAGCCGTCTGGATTTCAAAACTAGATATTGAAAGCAACACCACGACGAGGATACAAAGAAACTCAAGGAGGCGAGACAGCATGGTTTCAAACTGGGGAGAGGATAGGAGCCTTCATCATAAGAATATTTTGGTTCATTTCATATTTAAAAAAGCTGAAATGAAGGAAATTGTGCCAAATGTCACAGTTTAATCGGTGCTGTGCACTAGGTGCTATTAAAAGCCGAAGGGAGAGAGAGAGTGAGTGTGTGTGAGAGAGAGAAAGAGAGAGAGAGTGTGTGTGTGTGTGTGTGTGAGAGAGAGAGAGAGAGAGAGATGTACACAAACTTTCTGAGCGAGCTATTTCAAGCAATGGTAGAGTACATCAGCTTATGAGAAGTTCTGAGGAATTAAACCTGCCTCATGCGCTAAAAAAACACAAACAAATACACATACACAAACATACACACAAACACACACACACACACACACACACACACACACACACACATACACACACACACACAATCATGCATTGATAACCACAAATATAAAACCTCCCACATATTAATAATCATGCATAGATAACCAAAGAGCCAAAAAACACTAACATATTAACAAACCCAGACCTAAATCCTCCAAACAAGCATATACAGACAGGTAGTCACATCATTAGTGATGAACAGTTGACCGTTATAGTGAAACTATCATTTAAATATCCCAAACAATGTAATTTCACGTGAAAACCAATCCCTGTATTTCCCAATATTTGTGCAGTCCCTAGAATTCAATGGAAAGACAAAGTCTGGTTTATATGAGGTGTAAGTGATGTCCTTTAATTGGTGTTGACAATATGTTTATTTGGATTTATCAGTGATATCAACTGAACACCAAATAAATGGGTTGTAAAAACATTCAAACAAAAGAATGTTCTTTATATAATTATGCCAACATCAGATGACTGGATGGAATAACAAATGTATATGTGGGAAAGATACATCAAACTTATCAAATGGTTCAGCTAAGACAGTTCGTTCACTTACAGATGAACTGATGTTTTATGGTTTATTGAACTGATGATTACAAAATGCAACTCCACTTGTTTAGACGATCTTGCGTGCTATTGTTGTTGTTTATTGTATGTTAAGTATGCTATTGGCTACTGGTTATGAAACAGCTGAGTGACCTCGTCCAAGCACCAGAGGAGACAGTTTATAAAAGAGAAATCCTTCCACAGAAACAGACTCACGTGTTACCTGGCAACAAGCATCCTTTTTTCCTCCTACATTGCATCTCTCACTTTTTGCTCTTATCTTGTCAAGTGCACAGCTGACGCTCTCTCACCCTCTCTTTTCAGCAAGCTCCCCCTCCCCCCCCCCGCCTCCTCCCCCTCCCCCCTGCTCTGCCGAGGTTACTATGGTTTGTTGACCGATAGTAACCGGCTAAGTCAGAGCGAGCGAGCGAGCACACAGCCTCAGCTAACGGAGCTGTTACTGCTGCTACAGAGAAAACAGATCAACAGAAAAGAGAGACAGAGAGCTCTCGCTTTCCTCTGAGTGTGGATTACAAAGATTTACTGAACAGGGCTCTGAGGGCCGTGGGTTTCGATTGCAATCAGTCAGGAATGACCATCGAGAGACGTATCCATTTGTGACCCAGTTTGGTTCCTTCAAGTTTGCAGAGAAAACAGAAGAAATATTTGCACATTCAGGAGTTTGCACACACAGGTGCTGGGTGAAAAGTGAGAAAAGCAACTGTACGTGCACGCTGCCTTGGTTGCTCCCAAAACTGTTAATGTTTCCACCTGCGTGGCACAGAAAGATGACTGATTTATATGATTCGAATATATGATTATGTGAAAATTCATCAGTTATTTTATTCTCAGAGGCAGCTTTTGACTCTCTTCTAAAGGGTCGTGATATATTTTTTCGCGATTCTTATCCCGTCCCACTCGCGTCCTCCGAAACCCCTCAAACCAAGACAGGCAAACTTCATTATCCGAGTGAGTGCACCGGAGAAAAGCAGCTGTGACCCATGGTAACCACGTGTCACGTTCTGTGTGTCACAAAGGGGAAAGGGTCGCATTACACTGATCCATATGCACCCTTAGGCTTTATTAGCCCTGACCTCCATACAGGACTACACAGCATCACAATGCAACAGGATCAAACCGGTCTACGCTGCTCATCTGCTCAGCGCAAGCCGCAAGCTGACTCCATTCCCAGGCCATCCCTGTCTCGGCTGAGATTGTGCTGCATTCCACTAAAATCCAAGGTCCTGTCCCCACAGATAACATATGTACATATGTGATGGCTGCTCTTTCTGGTGCCTTTAGGGTCAAAAATACCCAAATGCCCTTAATGGAGAGGTGAACTGAAGTCACACAGAGACAGACTGAGAGAGAGGGAGAGAGATGGGGAAGAGAGAGAGGGGGGGGGCGGAGAGAGGGAGAGGGAGAGGGAGGGAGAGGTCACCTATGCCCAGAATGAGCCATGGGACCGATGCTCATAAATGTTTCATGCTTATAGTGTTCTGTACTCATTAATAATGCGGATAATGCACATACCTGTGATTCTAGACTTTAAATCACAGTTGGACATACATGTGGACTTCAGTGTCGAATAACAGAACAGTTTTTGAGTGAGAATGAGGAATTAAGATGATACTGAATAAATAAATGAATAAATGTTGGGGAAAAGGCAGCCGTCTGTCTAATCAGTCTAAGCTGTCCAATCACCTTGTATGTTTGGAATTTTTATGTCTAATGCCAACAAAGCGATTCCAAATACTTATGAATAATATAAGCAGGGGGGGTTTTTTCCAGCTTCACACAAAAATGAAAAACTGGATGTTCATTTCAAAAAGATACTGCATGCTGATTAGGTCACTGCAGGACAAATGAGTTGTTCCAAAAAAAAAAAAAACATCTTCGTGCTTTAAGGAAAGGACAGTAATTCTGTGCAGCCCAGGAAACAGAAATGTGATGTCACATGCTGACAGAAACACAAATCAACAATACAGAACCAACGAAACTGAGAACGAATATCACGTCAGTCTAAACCGCTTTCTCTGCCTGAAAGATTCATCTCTTCTGGACTCTGATCTCTGACCCTCATCTGGAGTCTAGCCGAAGGAGAATTACAGACAGACAACAAAGCTCCCTCAGGCAACGCAGAGGAGCCAAAACACTGCCACTTCGCCATCTAAGCAACGCAGCCGAGGAAAAGAGAGCAACGCCGAAGAAAAGGATAGGCGAGGAAAGAAAACGATGAGAAAAAAGGGAAGGGGGAAATGGAAAGTAAAAACACTGCAACATAAAGCAGGTAAAGCAAAACAAAGGAAAAAAACGCCGAGAAGCGTCCAGATGGCTGGGTTAATGAAGACAACAATTGGGCAGCTGCGAAAATCATCCCTCAAGTAAAACTGTCCTTGCACGAACCAGCCACCTGCGCTCTTACGCACATCTATGAAGGCACAAACTCATTAATACGTTTCACTTTTTGAGTTACGTAGGGATATGAACCGTCCTCCTCCGGGCCAGAACGTACGGGCGTAAATTAGAAGTGTGTTTATTCCAGGAAACAAAAAACACCGAGCTATTGAGAACAGCAGAAACAATATTTACGCGCGAGGACCATTCCAGACTTTGTTTATCATATTTAGATCACATAGTGCTACTTGGGATTGGAGTAATGCTGGAAGCCTATCTCTCCCATGTTTTTTTTTTTTTCAGACAGAGAGTGTAAACACACTGTTTGTAAGCCACATTCTGGCCCATACAGTCAATCACATTTCATCTTGTTGAGCAGGGAAAACAAATCCGTCCAGCTCAAATCAATCCAATTCTGTTGCTATTTCTGATCAAAAAAAAAAAAAAAAAAGGAAAAAGGCAAATCCTCCTCTACAGATCACATACCACCTAGATAGATCAGTTATTGCGTAATATCTCATGCATCGCTAAAGAGACCATGTGAGGTTTTTTGTCAGTTCATCAAATATGTACACACTTTTGGCCCGTACAGTATCAAAATAGAAACAGACTGTACAAAAGAACTGTGCTAAGCTAGAAAGCAAAGCCCTGGGATATCACCTGTACAGAGAGAATGTTAATGGTTCAGTTTTTGGCCACTGGTCCATTAAATATTAAATATGATTTTTTTTTTTGGCCTCAAAATACTGGAAGGCAGCTTCTCCGTATATATTATGAATAAACTGAAATACACTTACATAACAGTGGTCAACACAGCGTTCTGCTGGGTAAAAATGAATATGGAATACATAACATGAAGGGGAAAAAAGTACATTCACATTATGTACCTTTTGATGTACGGATCTTGTTTCAATTTAAAAAAAATACATTCACATTATGTGTTTTTTGATGTATGGATCCTGTTTCAGTTTGAAAAGTGCATTCACATTACATGTTTTTTGATATATGGATCCTGTTTCACTTTGAACTCAGGTGACTAAGAAGAGTTTTGAATCCTAAATTACTCAACTAAGGAGTTTATTTATTTAAGATAAATACATTTATTTAAGATATTTAAGCATTATTTGTTAAGATTAATTTCATCGCTGGCTTACTGCTGCTTTTCTCTGAGATCTACAACATGCATTGCTAGCTGCAAGGACTTGATCACCAGCAGGGACTTAATACATTTTCATATGTTTCACATTCAAAGAATTTTCATTGGAAGAAGTAACCTAAGATCCCCATTGTTTGCTTGGCAGTGCATTGTAACAGTGACAAGAAAAAATATTCCTCGATACCTTTTTTTCTTAGACTACTCTTGTACCGAATTATTTTTATATGCCTGCACCCATTTCATTTGTTTAAATGAGTTTAAAGGACAATGCTTTGGAAGAACCTGTAATCATGTCACAGTGAGTAATTAAACTACTTAGACTTTCTGTTCTAATTGTCCGTTTTGTATTTAACCTCAAGATGAACAAAATAAACTGAAATAAATAAAATAATGAGGTCACGGTGATATAAAATGGTCCCATGAAACCTGCTGTTTGCTCCATTTTTGATTGCTCACACAATGGGACCACAGAGCACATTCATATTCATCTGACTACTGCCCTGAGGTCTCGTCTGTATTCCCACTCTCTCTCTCTCTCTCTCCCTCTCTCTCTCTTTCACACACACACGCACACACACACTCACAAACACACACACACACACACACATCTACAGGATTCATTTGTATTCTTCATACTCCACTTGATGGTCTGTTATGGAACAAACAGCATTGTTTGCTCTCTGAACCATGCAGTAATTTACCCATAACAGTTGGATTATATGAAGATTCAGTGTTCATTGGTGTTTGTAATTCAAATTATACAACAGACTTTAAAAATCGAAATGAAATAGACATGGAATTTCTATGATGAAAGGATTTGTAACTGTAATCAAAGTCATCTTATCGGAGTGGTAATTCTTATAAAACAGTCACTTTATCCATTTGAGGGCATCTGTACAGCACTGGCATATTTCTCCATACCTTTCTTTCTCCACCAAGGTCCTTCAGGCACTGAGTAGGACAGGTCTTTGAACTCAATGTTGACGGCTGGTCGCCTTGGTAAGTAAGAGAAACGCTGAGCCTCTGTGAGACTGTTCTCCACCTTTTTCAGGTGTCCATGGAGCAGTGGGGTCTGCTGACCTCCAACATGGTTAGACACCACTTCATCGATGGATACACAC